>NC_133502.1:187247272-187550303 GCF_049354715.1 Callithrix jacchus
GCTCCCATGCAGGATGGGAACCCTCCATTCTCCTTAAACAGAACCTGTTTTGTTGGAGTGAAGGTTTGTCCCCTAAAAGTAGATGTTACCAGGTTCCCTTGCAGCTAGGAGTGGCCATGGACATAAGAGGAAGTCTGCCAGCTTGATTTCCCATCAAAGGGGATGTTTTCAGGGGCACAAACCCATTTTCCTGCCTGGAATGTGGATCTGATGCCCAGAGCAGGAGCAGCCACATTGCAACTGTGAGGATAAAAGGTGCAAAGACTGGGCTTTCTGAGAAAGATGGTGGCACAGACACACACGTATACATCTTCCTCTTCTCAAAACACGATCATCCTGATGGTAAAGATCACTTTACAGACATTACTCCCAAGCAGAAGGAGAAAAGGAGAGGAGGCCCCAGCACCAATGTTTTGGAGACTGGAAACCTGGTGGATGAGGCGTAACCCACTAGGTGAGCTTGAGAAGCTGAAACACGGCCAGCAGCGTGCAAAGCTGAGAAGCAACAGAGGACTGGGAGACTGGAGATGCCAGATGCTTCTGGAGGGGAGTGAAGGATTGTTTCTAATGAGCAGTTAGTTTTCCTCTCACGGGAGGGACAGGGACAATGACAGCTATCCACTCTCACTGCCTGCACGGCTGGGAGATGGCCCTTTCTGGAGCCTGCCAGAAAACCCAAGATTTATTTTTAAGAAAGGGTCGGGCAGAGGCCTCTGGACTGGGGGATGCCACTCCAAAAGCAGGATGTGTACTGAATATTGGAGACCCCCTCCTCTTTTTCCTTGCAGCCCACGGAACACCGGCAGCCAGGCCTCACACACAGCAGGCAGGAGCTTGGGGATCGTTTTGGTTAGGGTCAGTTCCACCGGTCTTCCAAATGGAAAGGGGCACACTCTGACCCCCAGCGACCCTGGGGAAGCACCCCGCCAGATCACCTGCGGTGGAGACCACAGTCAGAAAATGCTACCCAAGGGCTCAGCACTTCCAATCAGCTTCTTTGTTTTTTAAATGGAGACATTTAAATGATGTTTGCATTCAGTGAAGTGCACAGATCTTAGCACAGTTTGATGAATTTTGGCAAACTTACTCCCGTGTCACCCACCTCCCTCAGGGTAGAGGACATTTCCTCCGGCTGGAAAATCTCCCACCAGGTCACCCTCCCAGCGGATCCTCATCTCTGGCACCTGCCTTCCCGGTCCCCGGCAGGTTATGCCATTCCAATTTCTATCACCATAGAGGAGCCCCGTTTGTTCTAGAAGTTCACATAGATGAGATCACACAGCACACACTCTTCCGTATCAGGATGCTTTTGAGAGTCATCCATGTGTTGTGGGTATCAGTGGTTTGCTCCTTTCTGCAGCTAAATGATGATCCATGGTTTAGAATGGAATATTTGTCCACTCTCCTGTTGATGGGCATTTGAGTTGTTGATAGTTTTGGGCCATCACAAATAAATATTTTTTTTGAGACATAGTTTTGCTCTTGTTGCCCAGGCTGGAGTGCAATGGCACGATCTCCGCTCGCTGCAACCTCCATCTCCCAGGTTCTAAGCGATTCTCCTGCCTCAGCCTTCTGAGTAGCTGGGATTATAAGTGTGCACCACCATGCCCGGCTAATTTTTGTATTTTTAGTAGAGACAGAGTTACACCACCTGGGCCAGGCTGGTCTAGAACTTCTGACCTCAGGTAATCTACCCTCAGCCTCCCAAAGTGCTGGGATTACAGGCGTGAGCCACCCTGCCCAGCCGGATTTTTAAAATTATTGAGTTGTAGGAGTTCTTAATATAATTCTAGATACAAGTCCTTTGTGTGATGTATGTTTTGTATATATTTTCTTCTAGTGTGTGACTTTCCTTTTCATTTTTGCAACAGTGTGTTTTAAAGAACAAACACACATAATTCTGATGCAGTTCAATTTATCAAATTTTTCTTTTTACAATTCATGCTTTTTATAAGATATTTTGCCAGACTTGAAGTCACAAAGATTTTCTCCTTTGTCTTCTTGAAAACGTTTTATATCTTTAGCTCTTACATTTAGGTCTAGGATGCATTTCGAGTGACTTTCTGTATATAATGTGAAGTTTCAAGGTTCATTTTTTTCTAAAACATACAGCTGTGAAGTCATTTCAGCACTTTTTGTTGAAAAAAGTTTATCTAAACTTTTGTTGAAAACTCAATTGGCTGTACATGTGTGGGTCTATTTCTGGAGTCTGTTTTTCATCCATTGATCTATCTGTCCATCTTTATGCAGATTCCACAGTCTTGATTACGGTAGCTTTATACCTCTTGAATCCTCTGACTTTGTTCTTCAAAACTGCTCTGGTTGTTCTGAGTTGTTTGCATTTTCATATTAATTTTAGAATTGGCTTGTCAATTCTACCAGAAAAGCCTGTTGGGATTTTAATTGGGTTTGTGTTACATCTGTAGATCAATTTGGGGAGAATTGACATCCTAACAATTACATTAGTTTGGGTTTTCTCAGGGGTCTTCTGTTTCCAGAGAAACAGAACCAATAGTATATCTATCTGTTTGTACGTAGTTAGTCTGATAGATATGAGAGAAGATTTATTGTTGGGATTGGCTCCTGTAATCAGGAAGGCCAAGAAGTCCCATGATGTGCAGCGTGCAAGCTGGAGACGCAGAGAGCGTCTGAGGGCCTGAGTACTGGGTAGGGGTGGAAGAATGCTGGTGTCTGTTCCAGAGTCTGATGGCCCAAGAACCAAGAGCTCTAGTGTCCAGGGGTAGAAGAAGGTGAATGACCCAACTCAAGGAGACAGAGAGAGAGAGAGAATTCACCCTTCCTCTGCATTGTTACCCACCCACATTTATGAGGTTGGATGTCTTTACTCTGTCTACTGATGTACATTCTAATCTCGGCCAGGTGCAGTGGCTCACATCTGTAATCCCAGCACTTTGGGAGGCCAAGGTGGGCAGATCACAAGGTCAGGACATCAAGACCATCCTGGCTGACATGGTGAAACCCCGTCTCTACAAAAAAAAAAAATACAAAAAATTAGTCGGACATGGTGGCACGTACCTGCAGTCCCAGTTACTGTGGAGGCTGAGGCAGGAGAATTGTTTGAACCCAGGAGGTGGAGGTTGCAGTGAGCCCAAATTGCGTCACTGCACTCCAGCCTGGGTGACAGAGCAAGACTCTGCCTCAAAAAAAAAAAGTCTCTTCCAGAAACACCCTCCCAGATACACCCTGAAATCATGTTTTACCAGCTACTTGGGCATCCCTTAGTCCAGTAAAGTTGACATGTAATAGTGACCATCACAATATCAAGTCTTTCACTCCATGAACGCATGTGTCACCCAGTTTGTTCAGGTCTTTAATTTCTCTTGCCAGTGGCGCATAGTTTCCAGTGGACTGTTCTTGTTTATATCTAAATATTTCTTTTTTTTTTTTTTTTTTTTTGAGACAGAGTTTCGCTCTTGTTACCCAGGCTGGAGTGCAATGGCACGATCTCGGCTCACCGCAACCTCTGACTCCTGGGTTCAGGCAATCCTCCTGCCTCAGCCTCCCGAGTAGCTGGGATTACAGGCACGCGCCACCATGCCCAGCTAACTTTTTGTATTTTTATTAGAGACGGGGTTTCACCATGTTGACCAGGATGGTCTCGATCTCTTGACCTCGTGATCCACCCGCCTCGGCCTCCCAAAGTGCTGGGATTACAGGCTTGAGTCACCGCGCCCGGCCTATATCTAAATATTTCATATTATGCTATTTTAAAGGATTATTTTCTAAAATTTTAATTTCTGATGGTTCATTGCTGGTATATAGAAATCAATTTTTATACATAAATTTTGTATCCTGAAAGCTTGCCAAACTCAATTAGTAGTTCTCGTGGGCTTTTTTAGCTAATGTAGATGACAGGGCGTTGGATGCAGCAAACCCCCACCATGTCACGTGTGTACCTATGTAACCTGCACGATCTGCACATGTACCGCAGAACTTAAAGTATAATAAATAAATACACACATAAAAAAAGAAAGCTCACATCCCTGCCTTACTTTGAATCTTAGGGAGGAAGCATTGCTCTTCACTACAATGTGTGATGCTGACTGTAGGTTTTTGGTTTGCTGTGTCTGTACATGCCTTTAATCAGATTGAGGAAGTACCTTTTCCTTCCTAGTTTGCTAAGAGTTTTTCTGACAAATGATTATTGAATTTTACCAAATGCTTTTTCCACATCTGTGGAGCTGGTCATATGGGTTGTCACCTTTATTTGGTTAATGTTGATTCATTTTGTAATGAATTACAGTAATTGAGTTTTGAATGTTGAAGATCGGAAAACAGTATTTCATATTCCCCACCCCCAGTTTTATAATTAACGGCAGCAGAGCAAGTGCTGTGCTGTCATGGCTGAGAGCAGTCGCTCAAAACCAGCTCTGCTACAGGCTACAGCCGCACAGGCAGATATGAGCAGCAACCGAGGGTCACCAGCTGAAAGACGTGACCAAAGGAAAGCATCAGCAAGAAGCAACCTGGAGGGAATGACACTGTGGGAAGAGAAGAACAATGTAAAAATACCATCACAGACCCACTCAAAGCAGTAAGAGATCCTTCTATCAGAACAAGCAGCCGTGAAACAGGAACAGGAGTTCTTAGAACATAAAATATTACGGCAGAAATGAAAAACTCAATAGGAAAGCTGGACATGAAATATGATCAATATGGCAGAAGGCAGCACAAAAAAAAATGCAGAGAAAATAGAAGAGAAAAGATAAGAAGAGAAGAGAAAAACCCAGACATTCTGCAAGGAGAGAACAGAAAGGCAGAGGGAAGCATTTCTCAAGGAAACAGTGAAAACATTCTCTGCTTGTCGGGACGGCCCATTGCCCAGAAAAACAGATGGAAACAAACCAAGAGCAAATAGATTACCCTGACATTTCCTGGTGCTAGAGACAGAGGCATGAAGCTGGGGTATGGGGAGGAGGAGCTGTCTAGGAAGCACGGGAAAAAAGTCTCTTTTAACTTCTCAGTAGCAGTTTTGAGAGTGAGAGAACCATGGAGCGAGTCCTGCAGAATTCTCCACCCCGTGTGCTGAAAATCACAGTATTCCTTTGGCCAAGAAGATAATTTGCAGGACCTGAGAAGCAGACGGAATGTAGTAGTCGTTACTTTCTGAAAGTCTCTGATTGATCACAGGGTGCTTCAGAAGTGCCCAGTGGGTTCCAGCTTATTTTCAGTCTTTCTTCACCCACACTCTTCTTCCTGCCAGCCCCACTGACCCACCTGCAGCCCCAGGTCTGTCTCAGAGGCAATGGCTTCTTCCAGACTCTCCCTCAAACCCCTCTGGCTTGTTCTCACATCTATGGCTGGATACCCTTGGCTTCAGGGGTGTTCCTGCAAGCCCTGACTTGTCCACCTGTGTGGACAACGGGTGGCTAGTGACTCTCTGACCATCTGGACCTTTCCTTTTCCAACCCCTCCCACTATTGTGCAAGGTCTAATTTCTTTTCCCTTCCCTCCCCTCCCCTCCACTCCCCCTCTTTTCCTTCCCTCCCTGTTCCTTCCTCTCTCCCTCCCCCCACTCTCTCTTTCCCTCCCTCCCTCCCTCCCTCCTTCCCTTCCTTCCTGCCTGCCTGCCTGCCTGCCTTCTTTTCTTGCCTGAGTGCAGTGGCACAATCTTGGCTCACTGCAATCTCTGCCTCCTGGGTTCAAGTGATTCTCCTGTCTCAGCCTCCTGAGTAGCTGGGACTACAGGTGCACACCACCACACCCAGCTAATCTTTTGCATTTTTAGTAGAGACGGGGTTTCACCATATTGGCCAGGCTGGTCTCAAACTCCTGACCTCAAGTGATCCTCCTGCCTTGGCCTCCCACAGTGCTGGGATTACAAGAGTGAGCCACCTCACCTGGCTCAAGGTCTAATTTCTGCAGTAAATCCCCACAGCATCCATACTAGCTCTGCTCCCTAACCAATCACTGTGTGATAAAATTTTTGGCATCTTTTAGAAGCGTTTTGGGGAACAGAAACATATGCATAGAAATCTGGAATTGATTTTCTGGCTTTAAATCTTTAAAGGCATCAACAACCCCATGGCCAGAGGCAAGTAGGAGACTCATCATCCATGGCATATGTTGGTAAAGCAGCTACTCAAATCATCACCCAGAATCTCCCAGACCAGGTGCCTATAGAGGCAAGGCTTTGAGTGATGGAGAATCTGCAGCCAAGAACGTTTTAGTGGCCATGAGGAATAGACGGACTGTGGGTCTGGCAGGTGACATGTAAGTGAATGGGGAATTTGGAGAATGAAATGACAGCTCAGTCCCAGCACAAGGTCCAGGTTGGGAACCTGAATGTGCCTCTGATTTCCTGGAAAGCATCCTCATGTGTTGTAGCCACAGGATTGAGAGATTTCTGAAAACCAATCCCAAAGTGTCATCTTATAGTGAATTCAGTTTAAGACAGCACCTAAATTCACAAAGTCTCTTATATTTATATTAGAATGATTGGGAGAAAGCAAGACTCAGAATCGGATGAGACATAGATCACCACCTGCGGAAGCCTGGCCTGCAGACCCTGACTCGCGATGGGTGAATGAAGGTACTCTCACACTGTTACAGTGATAGAGGTGGGCTAGGGATGGCCGTTGGCTGCTTTCAGAGGGCGAAATGCAACCAATAGACCAAGACCCCCTCTCCATCGTTATATTTATTCAGTAAAAGATTTCATAACAGAGGTTCTAAGTCAGCACACTTGTGGATAATTCACATGGTTAAAGAGTGGTTATACGAATGATAAAAGTGTTAGTTTCCAGGCCCAGAGGAAACACTCTTAACAGGTAATTCCCCTTTGATCTCCCCTGAGAGGACCATCCAGCACAAAGTTTACATGAGTAAACAGAGTGGAGACAAAGGGATGTGGGGTAAACAGACTTAAACTGGGACAGCTTCTTAGCGTCTCTATCTTATCCCTAACTTAATGGACCTGCTGCCTTTGGCCTGTCCCAATAAAACCTTTCCTCCTTCCAAAAGATTTGAGACTAATCTATAACATTCCCTAATATATCATTGATATTTTGGCAGCCACCCCAAGTGGATATCAACAGTTGGAATGAGGTGATACCTGGGCAGATTGAATGAAACTGATGAAACTGAGCACCTGAATCCTGCTGCATCCTCCTCTCAGAGGCAGCCCCTCCTCCTGTGTGTGCAGAGGTCTGTCTCCCGTCACCTGGGAGCCTGTGATGACCTCTCCTGAGCTGGCTGATCCCGGCCACCTCTCATTTCTTCTACACCTATCACTAGACTCACATCCAGTTGGCTCCAGGGGGCTGGATAGGACGAATGACCAGGAGGAAGTATACACAGGAGCAGCTTGGATGTACTGCACGTTTGGTCCCAGACCATCACAGTGAAGACAGAGTCACAGTAAAGCAAGTCACACAAATGTGTTGGCTTCTCAGCACAGAACTGGGAAATGGTGCCCAGATCCATTAGGGGCATCACTCCCTATGGCAGCTGGAGCCTTAGGAAATGTATTTCTTAAATAATAAGACGTGAAAGTCAAAACCACTCCTTGATCCAAGGGCTGCAGAATGGATGAAGTGTTAGGAGGCGTGAAAACAACATTCTTAGACGTCCCCATCAGGGTTCTTGGGTGAGGTATGCAGAGTCAGTCAACAGTAACATTTTCAAAGGAATCTTTTTCAGAGCTGTAGGTCTCAATAGTGGGCTTCAAATAATGTAGCAAGCCATCTGTAAACAGACGTGCTGTCACCAGACTTAGTTCCATGTATAGAGTACAGGCAGAGTGGATATAGCACCATTTTTTTTTTTTTTTAAGATGGAATCTTGTTCTGTCACCCAGGCTGGAGTGCAATGGCATGATCTTGGTCACTGCAACCTCTGCCTCTCAGGTTCAAGCAATAATCCTGCCTCAGCCTCCCAAATAGTGAGATTACAGCTGCCCACCACGATGACCAGCTAATTTTTGTATTTTTAGCAGAGAAGGGGTTTCACTGTGTTGGCCAGGCCGGTTTCGAACTCCTGACCTCAGGTGATCCACCTGCCTTGGCCTCCCAAAATGCTGGGATTGCAGGCATGAGCCACCACTCCCGGCTGGTATAGCATCATTCTTAAGGGTCCTAGAATTTTCAAGATTTTCAGAATCACACATTAACATTGGCCTCAGCTTAAAGTCAACCAGCTTCACTAGCCCCTCACAAGAGAGTCCATCTGTCCTCTGCAGCTTCAAAGCTAGGCCCTGACTTCTCTAGCTACACACTAGATGGCATTTTCTTCCAGTAGAAGGCTATTTTACTTACACTGGAGATCTGTTGTTTAGTGTAGCCACCTGCATCGATGATCTCAGCGTGGTCTTCTGGAGAACTTGCTGTAGCTTCTCCATCAGCATTTGCTGTTTCACCTTGCACTGTGTTATGGAGATGGCCTCTTTCTTTCCTATGTTGTGGCTTGTGCCACTTGGATCACTCAGACCACATCAGCAAGAAGGCTGTTTTTTGTTTTTTTTTTTTTTGAGATGAGTCTCGCTATGTCATCCAGGCTGGAGGGCAGTGCTGAGATCTCAGCTTACTGCAGCCTCTGCCTCCCAGGTTCTAGTGATTGTCTTGCCTCAGACTTCTAAGTAGCTGGGATTATAGGCGTGTGCCACCATGCCCAGCTAATCCCAAAGTGCTCGGATTACAGGTGTGAGCCATCGCACCTGGCCACAAGGTCTAATTTCTGCAATAAGTCCCCATAGCATCCATGCTTGAAGGAAATTAAAAGTGCTACTCTAGGCTAGGCACAGTGGCTCACGCCTGTAATCCCAGCACTTTGGAAGGCCGGGGTAGGCAGATTACCTGAGGTCAGGAGTTCGAGACCAGCCTGGCCAACATGGTGAAACTCCAGCTCTACTAAAAATACAAAAATTAGCTGGGCATGGTGGCATGTGCCTGTAATCCCAGCTACCCAGAAGGCTGAGGCAGGAGAATTGCTGGAACCTGGGAGGCGGAGGCTGCAGCGAGTTGAAATTGAGCCACTGCATTCCAGCCTGGGCCACAGAGTAAGACTTTTTCTTTTCATTCACAACCTGGCTAACTGGCCCAAGAGGCCTAGCTTTCGGCCTCTCTCAGCCTTCCTCACCAAGCTTTGCTGTTTCTAGCTTTTGGTTTAAAGAGAGGGATGTGGACTCTTCCTTTCTTTCTTTTTTTTTTTTTTTTTTTGAGACGGAGTTTCACGCTTGTTACCCAGGCTGGAGTGCAATGGCGCGATCTCGGCTCACCGCAACCTCCGCCTTCTGGGTTCAGGCAATTCTCCTGCCTCAGCCTCCTGAGTAGCTGGGATTACAGGCACGCGCCACCATGCCCAGCTAATTTTTTTATATATTTTTTAGTAGAGACGGGGTTTCACCATGTTGACCAGGATGGTCTCGATCTCCTGACCTTGTGATCCACCCGCCTCGGCCTCCCAAAGTGCTGGGATTACAGGCTTGAGCCACCGCGCCCGGCCGACTCTTCCTTTCATTTAACACATAAAGGCCACTGTAAGGTTATAATTGGCCTATTTGTAATATTATTGTGTCCCAGGGAATAGAGAGGCGTGAAGAGAGGAAAAGAGACGAGGGCAAGCCTGGCAGGTGGGACCCTGAGAACACACCTGACCATGCTCCGTTAAGTTTGACATCTTTTGTGGGTGTGGTTTGTGGTGCCCCCAAACAATGACAATAGCAACGTTAGGGATCACCAAAGGCATAGTCACCACACTAGGCAAGGAACCCAGTCGCAGTGCTTGCTTTGGGCAGAGGAAATACGGGACGAATTCTGGAGGGGAAGCAGGGGAGTCTCTACACACCAGCCATAGCCATGTGAGCAGTGGTGGAAGGGAAGGGGGCAATTAGGAGCACTGATTCCTATGCTGTTGTTACTAACATTTTCAACCATATTAACCAATTTTTTTTTTTTTTTTTTTTTTTGAGATGGAGTTTTGCTCTTGTTGCCCAGGCTGGAGTGCAATGGCGAAATCTCAGCTCACTACAACCTCGGCCTCCCAGGTTCAGGTGATTCTCCTGCCTCAGCCTCCCAAGTAGCTGGGATTACAGGTGCCCACCACAACACCCTGGCAATTTTTGTATTTTTAATAGAGATGGGGTTTCGCCACATTGGCCAGGCTGGTCTCGAACTCCTGACCTCAGGTGATCCGCCCGACTCGACCTCCCGAAGTGCTGGGATTACAGGCATGAGCCACGGCACCTGGCCCTCATATTAACCAGTTCTTCCTTCCATTCTCCTACTATATCATATAAGCTATGTTCATCGGGACTGTTCTTACGTCTTGATATTGAAGTCATGGGATGTCAAAGAGGGAGATTGTCCCCTTCACAGATGGAGAAAATCTTTTTGGGGATGAGAGGGTGGAAGATTAGCACAATTTTGATTTTAATAAGGAACAGTTGCATCATGTGAGGAGTCAGCCTGATTTCATTGCTGTCTTTATTAGGAAGTTAAATTTAGTGAGAAGAGGTTTGTCTGGATGGCAGGCTGACAACTTGCGGGCTGTTGGCAGGCAAAAGCAAGCAGGCACCACTCTGAGTGTCTTTGTGGTCAGAGATGGGGAGAGACTGCTGCAGAAGTGCTCCGGGAGTTCCGGGGTGTCCTCACTCTTCCTCCCCCTGCGTCCTGCTTGTGCTCCCCACTGTGGACCCTGCTGCCCAGACAGTGGCCCTGGGTTTCCCACAGAGGTGGCAGCTGCAGAGGCAGCAGCTCCTGCAGGCTCTTGGCCAGACCTCCCCTGGCGCCCTGACCCCTGCAGCTGGATGTGCATGACTTCCGTGACTTCCCTGCAAGCTCTGAGCTGGCCTCCTGGCCCGAGTCTTTCCTGACTCTTCAGCCACCTCCTCCCCAGCTCCTCTCCCTGCTCTTCCTAGGCTTGTGCAAGGTCTCTTTCCTACATGGGCCCCTCCTCCCCTAATGCTCGCTGTGGCTCCTCTTCCTGGATGAACTGGGGCTGGGTTAACCACTCAAACCATTCATCGGCTAGGAGAGTAGAATAAAGATATTGCGAGTTTTGCAATATAGCACACATTTAGCTTGTATGAGCTCTTTTTCGTAAAGCTACTCGAGGATGTTTTCCATCAAAATCAGCAAGAAAAATCAAGAGAGAAAGATAGAGGACAATGGACACAGACAATCCCGCTCAGGAAAAGAAGGAGCGTCTGGGGCACCGGCTTGCACCGAGGCATCGTGGGCCACAGCCCAGCAAGAGCCTGAGCCTGCCGGGAGCTCTGGGGGAGAGCTTCAAGGAGAGAATGGCTCGAGGGGCAGACAATTCACAGGGAGTTTGGTAACAGGAACTTGGGAACAAGCTAAGAACAAAACAAAGCAAGGAATATTAACTTTGGAAAGACAGAATGTTGTGTAAGGAAGGGTCCAGAGCATAGTGTTCTCTGCAGTCAGCTGTGAGTAGCATTCTTGGAGTCATTGTTATGTGAACGCTGATGATTGATTCTTTTTCTTTTTTTTTTTTTTTTTAAGACAGAATTTCACCCTGTCACCCAGGCTGGAGTTCTGTGGTGCGGATCTTGGCTCACGGCAACCTCTGCCTCCTGGGTTCAAGCGATTCTCCTGACCCTGTCAGGGGGAAGCAAGAGGAGACCCTGCTGGCATCACCAGTGAATCTGGGTCAAGCCATACCTGAAGCCAGTCAAGCCAGTGCCCTCTGCATTTTAGGAGCTAGTAAGTTGCACTTTTTCCTGAAGTCTGTCTGAGCTGGGTGTTGACCTGGCCAGTAACACACATCACACTGCATTCTTGCATCCACTCAGCGAGGTGCCGCTTGATCTCTAGTTTACCAATGTGGGCAGTGAAGGTCCAAGAGGAGAGCGTCATGTCTGCTCCCTCCTGTCTCTGTGACCCTCACATATGACGTAGGGCCTAGGGCATGAGCAGGGCTATCACTGTCTTGAGGCCTGTGGCCCTCACCACTGACCACCTGTGTTGTGAGAAGTAGAAAATTTCCTCTTCAAAGTTTCCTCTCTTTTTTTTTTTGAGACAGAGTTTCGCTCTTGTTACCCAGGCTGGAGTGCTGTGGTGCAATCTCGGCTCACCATAACCTCCGCCTCCTGGGCTCAGGCAATTCTCCTGCCTCAGCCTCCCAAGTAGCTGGGACTACAGGCCCGCACCACCATGCCCAGCTAATTTTTGTATTTTTAGTAGAGACGGGGTTTCACCATGTTGACCAGGATGGTCTCGATCTCTTGACCTTGTGATCCACCTGCCTCGGCCTCCCAAAGTGCTGGGATTATAGGCGTGAGCCACTGTGCCTGGCCACAAAATTTCCTCTCTTAAGAAAAATTCATAAGTGTTAAAAATCATAGTTCATTTTAAATACTTTCTTCAGAAGGCTTCTTGCTTTTGCTAGAAGCTCTATCCTGTTTAGCTGTTAGACACGCCATGCTTACAGGCATACAGTACACTCTATGTCCTTGTACTTTAACCAAGATATCCCTGCTGGGCGTGCTCACAGGAATGTCCCAGCTCGCCACTGCTTTTACCTGTTTAGAAAAGTTTCAAGTTCTTACCAATTAGGTTTTTGTGAGGTCTGGCTCCAGCCAATGGAAATCAGACACAGCAGTAAGGATGACCCCAAATGCATAAGGAATAAATTTGTGTGTTTTCCTTTGTTCGTTGTACTCTCATGGCAAGATGGCTAGCAGGGTACCCTTCCTGCAGCCCAGGAAGTAAAAATTGTGTTGCTGAAATGTTTGTCCCAGTGCTGATTTTTCTTTGTGGCACTGAGAATCTATTTCTAATATCTGTGCTTCTCCTTTCTCTAAGAAGCCCCTTGGTGGGAGAAGCCATCCTTGCTCTGGGGCAGATGCCTGCAGATACCTCAGCCTTGGTTGCTCTTAATTCCAGCAAGACAGGACTCCCACTCGGAAGTTTTCTTTACTGTGAGTGGGACTTTGGATAATTTCACAGAGAACTCCAAACTCTCACGCCTCTGTGTGACCTTGATCAAGTTCATTGACCTCTCTGTGTTTCACTTTTCCCATCCATAAAATGAAGTGGGTGGATCAGACCAGCACTATAATAGAAATGGAATTTGAGCCACATACAGAATTTGAAGTTTCCTAGAAGCCATATTTAGAAAAGAAATAGGTAAAATATTTTAGTAATACATTTTATTTAACTCAATATATCCACAATATTGATATAACATGGACTCTAGGTAAGTTACTAATGAGACATTTTGCAATTTTTTTTTTGACATAGAGTTTCACTCTTGTTGCCCAGGCTGGAGTGTGATAGCGTGATCTTGGCTCACTATAACCTCCGCCTCCTGGGTTCATGCAATTCTCCTGCCTCAGCCTCCTGAGTAGCTGGGATTACAGGCATCGACCACTACACCCAGCTAATTTTTGCATTATTAGTAGAGACGAGGTTTCATCATGTTGGCCAGACTGGTCTTGAACTCCTGACCTCAGGTGATCCACATGCCTTGGCCTCCCAAAGCATTGGGATTACAGGTGTGAGCCACTGAACCAGGCCCATTTTGTAATTTTTTGTTGTACTGAGCCTTCAAAGTCTGATTGTGTATTTTACACCTGAAGCATATCTCAGTTTGGACCAGTCACATTTCCAGGGCCACGATAACCACGTATGTTTAGTGGCTGCTACTGTTGCGGCTAGTGCCAGAATAGACAGACGGTTTCACACTTTTTAATTCTGTTTTAAGCAACAGGACTATTCTTTGAATTGTGACTTTGTTCAGAGTCCCGTCATGCAAATGGACAGAAAAGGGCTTCTCTGAGTGGCCAGGGTCTTGTTCAGCCTCTTCCTCTCTCCTGTCCCCAACACTGGTCCCCAGCAGCCTGAGTGTCCTCACCCTATGCAGGGCTCCCAGGAACACTGTTTGGAAATCACTGTTCTCAGCGACCTGCAAGGGCCCTGACTGTTTAAACGTAGAGAAATGTAGATACAGAGAAAGGTGGGGATTTTTCTCTCCCAAACTCCACTTTGGTTGAGCAAGAAAACTCTGGAAATCTATTTGTATGCATTCATTCATTGAATGAGTCAGCCTGGGATAGGCTACGCCGCATTAACAAATGAGTCTGTAACTCTCAGTGGCTTAATGCCCTGTTGCTTTCTTTCTCATGAAGGGCTTAACACAAGTGGGAAGCTCTCCGGGGTGGTATCCTCCATACGGTGACTCAGGGACCCAGCCAGACCACTTTCATGTTTTCCAGTGAGGAGGAGGAGGAGAGAGCTGGCCATGGCCTGGTTGTGCATACCACCCTATCCCATTGGGCAGAGCTCAGAAACTTACCTTAGTGCAAGGGGCGCTGTGGGTTGGAGTATTCCTGGGACTGGGAAGAGGAGGGACGCTTCCAGCGAGGGGCCCTGCCCGCCCCAGGGCCTTTGCCCATTCTCTCTCCTCTGCTTGGAATGCTCTTCCTTTCCCTTTTCTGCAGATTAAGTTCTGCTTATCTCTGGCTAGATGCGGTGGTTCACACCTGTAATCCCAGCACTTTGGGAGGCTGAGGTGGGTGGATCACCTGAGGCCAGGTGTTTGAAACCAGCCTGGCCAACATGATGAAACCCCATCTCTACTAAAAACACAAAATTTGGTTGGGCATGGTGGCTGAAGCCTGTAATCCCAGCTCCTCAGGAGGCTGAGGCAGGAGAATCACTTGAACCCAGGAGGCAGAGGTTGCATTAAGCCCAGATCGTGCCATTGCACTCCGGCCTGGGTGACAAGGCGAGACTCGGTCTCAAAAAAAAAAAAAAAAAAAAAAAAAATTCTGCTTATCCTAGGTCAAATGTCACTTCCTCAGGGAGGGTAGGGGCCCGGGGGCCAGGCAGAGCTGGGTCCTGCAGGCACAGTCACCCACCACACATGGCAGGCTCACTTGGGCAAGGAAACTGAAGGGTTGCCCTCGGGAGGTACAAGGACGTGATTTGCATTTGAAAACAATCTCCTGGACCGGATGGAGAGCTGATAATGATACTTCTATTTTTAAGAAAGGCCAACTCTCTCAGTGCCCCAAGGGAAGTGCAACTCTGCGTGATGTCAGCTTTGATGAACAATCTTGTCTCCACCGAAATGTTGTACGGATGCCCCAGGACAAGGCTGATACATTATTCAGCCTCACAGCTGTCTGGGCGGAGGGACCCCGGCTGTTTCCTCATGAGCTGCCTTTGCTAGGCCAGGGCCCGAAGAGGAGCCCGGGGAGGCCAGTGCTGACAGGGAGCAGAGACTGAGGCAGCCTTGAGTCTTCTCGGCTTTTTAGCCAAGGGCCTGAGCCCCGTCACTTCTTTTGTGTTCATGGACCTTAATGAATACTGACGGCGGGTGGCCCAGGCCCTGAGCCACAGACGGGAGTCAGAAACAATCCAGAGCTATCTCAGTGTGAGGTGGGGACTGGTGTGCAGACAGCTCAATAGCAGCAGGTAGACAGAGCAACAAGGGGGCATGGGAGCCCAGGTCAGGAATGACAGCCAGGTGGGGAATGCAAGAAAGGGCATGTCCAAGCTGGGTTCTAAAGGATGAGTAGGAGTTCGCCAGGTGGAGGAGGTTACTGAAAGACATCCCTGGCAGGGACCAGCAGGGGCCAAGCTCTGGAGGGTTGCAAGGGCACAGGGCATGGGCATGAGCGGGACAGGATGTGGGATGGCAAAGCTAAGCAGGGGCTGGATCCTGGAGAGCTTTGAACGTCCACGTGCCTGAAGGTGACCCAGACTGAGCTTGAGTTGAAAAAGACAGGCTGGCTGCCATGGCTCATGCCTGTATTCCCAGCACTTTGGGAGGCTGAGGTGGGTGGATCACCTGCAGTCAGGAGTTTGAGACCAGCCTTGACAATCTGGTGAAACCCCGTCTCTACCAAAAATGCAAAAATTAGCCAGGTGTGGTGTTAGACACCTGTAATCCCAGCTACTTGGGAGGCTGAGGCAGGAGAATCATTTGAACCCGGGAGGTGGAGTTTGCAGTGAGCTGAGATTGCGACACTGCACTCTAGCCTGGGTGACAGAGCGACCCTCTGTCTCAATAAAAAAAGAAAAAGACATGGCCTGCCCTCAGGGAACTCCCTAATAGGAGAGGTCTGAGTGACCTGCATACCCTGAAAATTAGGTGGTATCACCCCTGTTTACAGAAGAGGATCTCAACACTCAGAGAGGTCAGGGAATTTACCCAAGATCACACAGTGCGAAAGGCAGCCCAGAGGTGACCCCTAGCTACTGATCACCACCCTGGGCTTCTCTTCTCAGTCATCAGATGGGGGCGCAAGAGCCACTGACTTGCGGAGACGTGGAGAGGTAGGTGGATCTGTGTAACCAGCGCCTAGCACAGGCTGTGCCCTTGAAATCCTCCCTGGCCTCTTCAGCCCGACAAATCCAGGCTCCTGGGGGCATTTTCTCAGGAATGTCTCCCAGGCCAAGTCCCCCTCTAGTGTCACCCTTACTAGCCCCAGAGAGGGTGGAGTTGGGGGGAGCAGTGAGACTTCAACCTGGGCTAAGGATGAGGCTGGTTCAGCCCCAGTAATGATGGCAAGCATCAGTGGAGCCCGTGAGCTGGCGGGGGAGTGGGGGGGTCGCCTTATTACATCAAACCTCAGATTAGGTAAATCCTATCAGTCCTATTTCACAGGTTAGGGGAAACAGACTCAGAGCCCCACCCAAGGTCACACGGCTGGTAAAGGGGGAGCTGGCACCCAAACCGCAGGTCCTGAAGCCAAATCCCATGCTCTTCCCTTCATACTCCCAACCCAGAGGGAGCATTCTTGCATTCACAACACAGAGGTAAGAGGGTGTCCCGGGTGAGAGCAGGGACCTGGAGTCACGCTGCCACTGACTCCTCCAGGCTCTGTTTCTCAGCTGTGTAGCCTTGGACAAGTTACTTAACCTCTCTGTGCAAACTAAGGTGTCAGGAGGTTTTCAGGCAGGCAGGCTGGGTGGGGTGTGGGGACAGTGGAGCGGGTGGGTAGGCAGTGCAGGGCTGAGGCTCACTGAGGCAGGGATGAGTAGTGACAGCTGATCTGTGTGGTGCTGCCTCAGGAGTGGGGCTGGCTGTGGGGTCAGGCCAGGCTGAGGCAGGAGTGGAGTGTGACCTCCGTGGATCCACTGAGCTACTCTCAAATTGAGAGCCATGCTGTCCCCAAGGTGCACCCTCAGCCCAGCCCAGGCCAGCTCTGGAATCTGGATAGTTGTGTAGTTAATGTGCTGCGGGTAAGTGTGGCCTCACCCTCTGGATGAGGCAGGGGGAAGAGACCCCTGCATGCATAGTGGCTGGCAGAGTGAAACATGCTGGTCCTCTCTGTAAGGGAATCTGCCGATTTCTGCTGCAACTACCTGGTGTGCAATGCAGTTTGACCCACCAGCTCCACTAGCAGGAATGTGTCCTGTAAATACCCCTGCCCCCCACCCCACAGACGAGAGCCTCCAGGCAAGGAAATGTACAAAGCATGACTTACAGTAACAAAAAAATAGAAACAGCCCTTGAGTCGATCAATAGCGGGCTGACTGGATAAAGTGTGGAGCACAAAAAAATGTGGGAGCTTGCCATTTGTCAGTAAAACTATGCCCCTGAGCGAACACAGCCAGAGCTGACTGTACGTGGGTCTCTAGTGTGCTACACTCTGTGTAAGAAGGTGGATTTGCTATATTTGCATAAAGAAGCACTTTTGGAAGATGTACAGAGAAATGAATCAGGGGCAGGGGCAGAGTGCGGGAGCCCGCCTAGTGTTATAACATGGAAGTTAATTCATGTTTGGAATGGAGTTATATGTATTGTTTATTTGAAAGCTCAAAAGAGTAAAATAAGAACATTCATTTAAAGGTTCCCCTTAAGAAAAGCACCTGATTTTCACCACGTTCTGTTTTTGCTATGAGCCATGCTTTCAGCCCCGCGTGCCTTGGTGATGCTTCTGGGCCATGGGGAATGTGAGCTGCGAAGTGGAGGCTCATGGGGATCCATGTGGGCAGAGGCAGAGTCTGAGCAGGCGGGATGGCTGCTCCCAGGCCAGGCAATGCTGCTGGAGACTGGAGCGAGGGACGCTGATGTGCAGGACTCCACAGCCTCCCTTTTAAACTGCACAGCAGTGCCTTGAAGGAGGCTCTGCGATGCCCATTTCACAGATGAGTAAACTGAGGCTCCTAAAGGTGAAGCGACTTGCCCAAGGTCACTTGGCTGGGAGGCAGCAGGGTGATGACTGGAACCCTGATCAGTGTTCCTCTGCAGCCTGTGCTGCTGGCCAGGGAGCTGGGACCCAGGAGCCCAGCGGTCACACACAGGGCAGGGGGAAGGGGTGGCTCAGAGCAGCCGAGCACAGCCTCCCACTTCATGCCCACGTGGGTTCTGCCCTGGTCTGTTCAGGCTCAAAGCAGGAGCCAACCTTAGAGGCTCTGATGCATCTGGCTGGGGAAAGGCTGAGCCTGAGAAGGTTCTGGAGGCAGAGCCAGCATGGAGGCATGTCACTGTGGGCAGAACTGAAATGAACAGGTGCAGGGCACAGGCACAGGAGCCCAGTGTGGAGGGGAGGTTGAGGCTTCTCCTGGCCAGGTGCCAAGGAGAGGTGAGGGGCTGGCACTGATGTCCCTTCCCAGGGCCCAATGTCGAGGAGAGGCAGAGCACAGCCTCCTGGACCCCATCTCCCTGTCCACACTGAGAACAACTGGTCCCTTGCTGGTCAATCATTATTTTGTTTCCTTTTTTTTTTTTTTTTTTTTTTGAGAGTGAGTAATGCTTTGTCGCCCAGGCTGGAGTGCAGTGGCACGATCTCAGCTCACTCCTGGGTTCTCCTGCCTCAGCCTCCCAAGTATCTGGGATTACAGGTGCATGCCACCACACCCGGTTGATTTTTGTATTTTTAGCGCAGATGGGGTTTTACCATGTTGGTCAGACTGGTCTTTAACTTCTGACCTCAGGTGATCTGCCTGCCTTGGCCTCCCAAAGTGCTGGGATTACAGGCGTGAGCCACTGCACCCGGCGGCCAACATTCTTAAGGTCTGTCAGGAGTGCATCAGCCTGTGTCTCTCCAGCATGTCCCTCATGTGGTCCCCTTCTGTCTCCCCAGCAGGGCCCCAGTGATGGGAGTTCATCCTTTCTACAAAGCGAAGCACTTGAACCTCTGTGTGTATTCTTTGTCACCAAGGATTTGAGGCTAACAACGTGCTCTTGTTTCTGGCCTAGATTTGTGAAATTTCCCCTGAGGCTGCTACTCTGATGGTTGGCATTTCTGGGCTGACTGCAGGAGGCCATCCTGGTGAGGCTCTTAGCTCTGGCTGGTGAAGCCACTGCCCGGGACACCCAGAATCCTGGCTTCTCCAAGTACAGCAGCCCGCATGGGTACGAGTGCACTGTCTGTGAGCACTGACTGTGTCCCAAGTCCTGGGCAGACCTTGGGTGGGGACATAAGCAGCCCTGTGGCTCTCGTAACTCCTGTGCCCCCAGGCTCCCGGGAAACCCCACATCCTCAGCTTAAAATATGCTAGAAAAACTCCCCGGGATCCTGGTGTCAACACCACCCTCTCTTCTTTACCATCACTTCTTTCCCTGCTTCTTAGTCAATGTTTCCATTCTGCGCTCTATTCACCAATACTTGTTCTGATGCTGGAATTGTGAGGCCTCTCTTCTTGATCAGGCCAACTCCTACTCATCCTTCAAAACCCAGAAATGCCCCCTTCTTTGTGAACCTTTCCCAGTTCCCCCAAGCAGGCACTCCCTCACTCCTGGTGCTGCCAAAACACCCACCAACCCACCCACCTGTCCCTCAAATACTTGTGTCTGCTCTGGGCCATAATCTAAGGAGGCTAAGCAAAGTTAAGCCTAGCCCCTGGCCTTGATCCCTTGCAGACCTCAAGCCCTAGGACTTTTGACTGACTTTCCTCAACCTTTGTTGGCCTTGCTGGTGGAGGAGGCAGAGGTGATGACAGTTGATCACACAGGATGGACAGAGGGAAGAAGGGCAAGGGCTGCGAGCCCAGAGGCAGTGCCCACCGGCATGGTCGACTCAGGAGGGGACATCTGAGAGGAATCTAGTTAGATCTGAAGGCGGACAGCAGGCAAGGGGTGAGAGAAAGGACTTCAGGCAGGGAGAGAGGCCAGCCCAAGCCAGGCCAGGACAGGTGCTGAGGACAGTCCAGGGAGTTGAGTCAAGTTGGGCCAAGGGTGCTGGTTCCATGAGGCTGGAGGAATCAGCAGGGCCAGGCCTGGGCCAGCCTGGGGTCATGCTGCAGGGTTGGAGGCAGCTCTGACAGCTGGACCTGGTAGGGCCAGGACCTGCCTGGGGGTTGATGCTAACCCTACACCCAGGCCCTCCTTGTGGGCCAGTTCAGGTTAGAAATGATGGGCCGGGCGCAGTGGCTCACGCCTGAAATCCCAGCACTTTGGGAGGCTGAGGCAGGTGGATCATCTGAGGTCAGGAGCTTGAGATCAGCCTGGCCAACACGATGAAACTCCATCTCTACTAAAAATACAAAAATTAGCTGGGTGTGGTGATATGCACCTGTAATCCCAGCTACTCAGGAGGCTGAGGCAGGAGAATCACTGGAACCCAGGAGGCGGAGGTTGCAATCAACTGAGATCGCACCATTGCACTCCAGCCTGGGCGACAGAGCGAAACTGCGTCTCAAAACATAAAATAAAAATAAAAATAAATAAATAAAAGAAATGAGCACGCCGAGACCCATTTCTAGGCAGCCTACCCATTTCATTCCCTCTCTGGGAACAGCATGGGGTTTTCTGGACCTGGCCCTCTCCCTCCGATGAGCGTCTCCTCTCGGGTCCACAGAGTGCTCTGCTCTGCCACCCTGCCCTGGGTTGCCCACTGTGAGGCTGTCACTCAACTCCCCTCTGCCAGCCCAGGGAGCTCCCCTGCTGGCATTGCCTCAGCCTCACCCCAGCAAAGGCCCCAGGCCTGAGGATGACCCTGACAGAGAGAAAGGAGGAAACGCAAGGCAGCACAGCCCACAGAAGCCTCCAGAAGGGCTGTTTGAAGCAGGGGAGAGGGCAGTGGAGAAAACAGGGGCATTGCTCTCAGATGAGGGCGTGCTCCAGCCTTGCCTGAACCATCTCAGAGCACTGGTTGAGTGTCTGGGCTCAAAGATCAGGCGTCCTGGGACTTGAAGTCTGGTTCTGCCACTTCCTGGCTGTGTGACCCTGAGAAAGTGACTTAACCTCTCTGAGTGTCTGCTGCTGCATTTGCAATGTAGGGACAGTGGTCCTGCCCACCTCATGGGGTGACTTGCATCAGACACACCCACAATGATGTCTGCACGTAGTGAGTGGTCCTTGAGGTCAGCTACTGCCATGGCTCATGTTTCTCCAGGGCACAGTCATGCCTGTGCAACTGTGCTTAGGAGCAGGGACCGTGGTGAAACCAGCCAATGGCCACTCAGCTCTGAGACCAGCCACTTCACCAGCAGATTCGATGCCGCTGCTCTTCCTCATGGCGGCTCCCTTCTCCTTACAAACTATTGGAAGTGCTTCCACTGTGGGGGCCCTGGGTATGCAAAGATGGATCAGGCTGGTAGAGGCTGGGTGGGGAGGATGGGCAGGGAAGGACGGCTGAGGCCAACAGAGAGAGTGACAGGAGGGAGCATCAATCACCCGGACTTCCCAGAAGCCTCCAGGAAGACATCAGGGTCCAGTTGAGTCATGAGACTGAGAAGGATGGCCTGGCTCACAGGCGAGTAGCAACTCAGGTGGGGTAAATGTGGGCAGGTGCAAAGGTGACGGAGGCATGTCCTGGCTGACCCTTGGGCTCCAGGGTCTGGCCGCCAGGGTTCAAATCCCTGCTCTGCCACTTTCTAGATGTGCACTTGGACACTGGATTTCTCTCTATGCCTCAGTGTCCCATTCGTAACTGGGGATGACAGCAGCACTGTCACACAGGGCTGCTGAGAAGTGGTGAGCAAGAGGAATGTGTGTGCAGCGTTTTAAGCAGCGCCTGCGTGCTGAAAGTGCCGTGCAAATGTTAGTTAAGGTTACTGCCGTGTGACTCATCAGACAGTGCTCTCACTCTTCAGGCGTTTTTACCTCCTGCTCTCCGCAGTGGAGAGCAGCTTGAGGAAGGAACAGCGTGAATGCAAATCTTGACAGGCAAACAGGTTTCCAGTCCCACCACTGACGACCTTCTCACTGGCATTGAAAGAGTGTTTTCGGCTCCCTGCCTAGATGCTGGCAGTTTCTGGGTGACAAGCAGCTGTCACATGCTTTTAACAAGCCTTGGGTTTCAGCGGGTCAAGGTACTGACCGGACTAGGTCTGGGATAATTGGGCCACCAAGGTGGGTACCTGTAATCCCAGCTACTCGGGAGGCTGAGGCAGGAGAATCGCTTGAACCCGGTAGGCGGAAGTTGCAGTGAGCCGAGATAGTGCCATTGCACTCCACCCTGGGCAACAGAGCGAGACTCTGCCTCAAAAAGAAAAAAAATGCAGGGCCACCAAGAGGGACACAGATAGAACCTTCTCCAACTTTGAGTCCAGTGACTGCGGGCACAGGTATCTGTGGTGGTTCCTCAGCCCCGGGCTCCCTGTCAGCCCCGGGAACCTCTAGCATCTCAGGCCCCAGGATGTCCCAAACCAGAAACAGGTGATGTTGCCACCAGGTATTTCATCACCTGGAGCAGGGAATGCCAGGGGCTGGGTACCTCCCCACATCCCCTGGAGGAGTGGGCAGGCCCCAGGGCTGTTGGAGGAACCCTCCCTGCGCCCACCTCTGGCTGTTGAGCCTACAAACAGCTGTTGCCTCCCTTCATCCCAGATGGACCCTGGCACCACATAAACCCACAGATTTCTGCTAATTAAAGTGAGGTTTTGACACTTGAGGCATTTTGCTGAGATGGGAGTTCACGCTCTACCAGAGAACTGAAGCGTCGGGTTCTTCCCAAGCTTGGCCCCAGACAGCTGGCCATTATGAAGGCAGACATGCTAACGCTTTTGTTTATTTATTGGATGCATCTGTACTCTTCCCCGAATTTCAGAGAGGGTTGGAATCAGCCTTAAGAACAAGTTTGTTGGCAGGGCGCGGTGGCTCACTCCTGTAATCCCAGCACTTTGGGAGGCTGAGGTGGGTGGATCACAAGGTCAAGAGATCAAGAGCATCCTGGCTAACATGGTGAAACCCTGTCTCTACTAAAAATACAAAAAATTAGCCAGGTGTGGTGGCACGTGCCTGTAGTTCCAGCTACTCGGGAGGCTGAGGCAGGAGAATTGCTTGAACCTGGGACACAGAGGTTGCAGTGAGCCAAGATTGTACCACTACCCTCCAGCCTGGGCGACCAAGCAAGACTCTGTCTCACAAAAAAACAAACAAACACCGATTTATCTTGATATGGGGGAAAAAAAACCCACACAGCTTTTGGGGTCAGAAAGGACCGGGTGTGAATCCTTTATATCACTGTCTACCTGTGAGTCCTTGGACAAATCACTTGCCCTCTCTGAGCCTGTCTCCTCATCTGCACGATGGGAGCATGCACTCCACCATTGTTGGGCCCTAGTGACGGTACAAGGAGATCGTGAGATAAAACACCGTCACTGCTTCATAGATGTTTTCAAAATAGGCATGTTTCAAACGCGGGCCAGGCGCGGTGGCTCACGTCTATGATCCCAGCACTTTGGAAGGCTGAGATGGGTGGACCACTTGAGGTCAGAAGTTCAAGACCAGTCTGGCCAACATGGTGAAACCCTGTCTCTAGTAAAAATACAAAAATTAGCTGGGCATGGTGGCAGGTGCCTGTAATCCCAGCTACCTGGGTGGCTGAGGCAGGAGAATCACTTGAACCTGGGAAGCGGAGGTTGAAGTGAGCCAAGATTGTATCACTGCACTCCAGCCTGGGTAACAGAATGAGATTCTGTCTCAAACAAATAAATACATAAAAATAAAATAAAATGGATCATGGAATAAGAACAGAAAAGTGAAGTAAAGGAAGGAGGAGGCAGGGGATGCCTTCTGTTGCACGGGGGACAAGGGGGCTGTGCCCCAGGCCTGCTCCTCTCCACCGGATGTCCTGTGGGAACTGCCCAGGTCCTGCCACCTCCTTCCGTTGGACGGAGATGACCTGTTCAGGTCTGGCCTGAGACACAGAAATCAAGAGCCAGGGAGACTGAGGCACAGAGCCTGTCACCCAGAAAGAAACTTTCTCCTGCACGGGGGTGGGCGAGGTAGGCAGAATCAAGCCAGAGGCACAGAGCGGAGACCCCGAAGCCTCCAGCCCAGCAGCTCTGACCTGAGCCGCTCTGAGTCTTTCCCAAGTCCTCCATTATCCCGATAATAAGCCCCCAACTTGGTGTACATGTGAGTCTTGGAATCAAGGGTATCAACACATAGGGAATGTGTGACATGGAACAGACCTGCCGGGGAGATGGCCAAGCCTGGCTCCATGAACGGGAGGCAGGAGCAGGTCGCTGGTCCTGGAGAGAAGAAAGATCCTGGCGGCTTCTCAGGAGGGGCAGAGCTCTTCCCAACCTGGAGGTAAGACTGGCCTCAATTGGAGCTTCCTGCGGGGGTCCTGTGGCAAAGGCCGGGGCTGCCTTATGCTGTGTCTGGACGTGAGTGTCCCATCCCCAAAAGCTGAGCGTGGGATGTAGACGCGTTAAGATGTGCCTGGGAAAGCTGCTGTTTCCAAAGGCCAGATGGCCACAGCCAGGCCACGGGCACAGCAGGGGGCAGCAAACCCACTGCCCTGGGGAATGGCGGCGATAGAGTGAGGGTGCAGCTGCTGAGGCACTGGTGGGATGAAGCGGCCACTGCCCCCCTCTTTCTCTCATTTCCCCACATGGCAAGCCCCATGGGGGATCCAGAAGCGTCCACCAGCAGAGCTGATGCAGGTGCGGTGGTGGCTCTCAGCAGCCCCACTGCTGTGGCTGGCATGTCCCCACCTCTCCCCTGTAGCTGACGGAGGGGCAGTGGTGGCGTCCCTGCTGCTGCCCTTGATGCTCAGCTGCTTGCAGCACAGCGGCCCCAATGTCCTCTTAAAATGAGGCTGGTGAGTTCTCTCCTCTGCATGATGCCTAGAGCCACCTCACTCAGAGTGAGAGCCAATGGCCTGCAGTGACCCTCCGTGACCTACTCACTGCCTCCTTTTGCCCTTGACCTCGCCGGCTTGCAGCCCCCACAACTCAAGGGCCTTGACTCTGCCTGAGGAGCTCTCCCTCCAGGGGCCTGCAGGCCTTCCCTTCTGCAGGGGCCTCCCTGACTACCCTGGGGTAGGATACCCCACCCTAGGTGCTCCCCACCCACCTTGTCTGCCTTTACCTCCTTCTGAAGCTGTGAGCACTGAACCTGTCTACTTCCTTCATGCTTCACCATCTTTCTCTCCTTGCAGGAAGACAAGCTCCCCGGGGACAGGGACCCTTACTTGTTTGTTCATTGATGTGTCCCAGGAGTCTGCCTCAGAGTCCCTGCTCAGCAAAACTGCCAGGGCAGGATAGATGATGACCTATCCCTGCACTAGTTGAAGCCGGGATACATGGCACACCTTTTCAAAAACCTCCTTTGGGCCAGGCGTGGTGGCTCATACCTGTAATCCAGCACTTTGGGAGGCTGATGCAGGCAGATTGCCTGAGGTCAGGAGTTCGAGACCAGCCTGGCCAACATGGTGAAACCCCATCTCAATTAAAAACACAAATATTAGCTGTGCATGGTGGCGGGCGTCTGTAATCCCAGCTACTCTGGAGGCTGAGGCAGAATTGTTTGAACCCGGAGACGGAGGCTGCAGTGAGCTGAGATGGTGCCACTGCACTCCAGCCTGGGCGACAGAGCAAGACTGGATCTCAAAATAAAAAAAAACAAAACTCTCCTTTGAACAAATCATAATTATTCATTGCCCCAAGTTAAAAAAACCTATTAATTATATGTTAATATATAATAAACATGTATTTGCATTTGTATATAATAAACATGTATTTGTATGTAATATGTAATCATAACTTAAGAATTACTTGAAGAAAATCTGGGTGGAAACCTCATATTAAGAGGCCCATTTGCCTCACCCTTCCTCCCAGGGACAATGATGACAGCCTTTTGGTGCAGCTCCTCCCAGTGTTCCTTTTAGGGGCGTGTGACCCTGAGTGTGACAGGGTGAGGAATCTGCAGGAGAGATGGTGGCCTGCATGGGGTTATCATGGGAAGGGGCAGGTTGGCACCTACACGTGATCATGCCACTCTCCTGCCTGAGCACTCTGTGGCTCCCACTGCTCTTAGGCTGAGACTCCAGCTCCTTCTGCCTCCAGCTGCCTCCTCACCCTGCCCTGGGCCATTCCCCTGCCTTGCTCTCTGGCGTGCAGGCCGACAGCTTCCTTGCTGGTCCCTGGATGCCCTGAGATCTTCTCCTCTTATTCCCAGTGCCCAGGATACTTGTTACCCTCTACCTCCTCCTGGCTGGGTCTATCTGGCTAAATGAGGATGGCTCTTTCTAGATGCCCTGGCCAAGTGAAGGCTGGATCCTTCATTCCTCTCTGTAACCCACGTTGCTTCAGAGCGCACGTCACAGCTGCCATCATAGATCAAAATACCTGGCCACCCGCCTGTGGTATTTTCCTGCCTCTGGCATGTATGCCCTGTGTGTGCAGGCACCGTCTGGTAAACCTTGTATACCCAGTGCCTGGCACACAGCATGTGACCCGTACCTATGTGCATATAAAGAAAAAAATGGCAATAACTAGAGGACATGGGGACATTGGATTCGTGTGTTTCTTTTTCTTTTTCTTTCTTTCTTCCCTCCCCTCCCCTCTCCTCCCCCTCCCTCCCTCCTTCCCTTCCTTCCTTCCTCCCTCCCTCCCTCTCTCTCTCTTTCTTTCCAGGGTCTCACTCTGTTGCCTAGGCTGGAGTGCACTGGAAGAACCTCGGTTCATTTAAGCCTCAACCTCCTGGGCTAAGGCAATCCTCCTGCCTCGGCCTCCTGTGTAGCTGGGACCACATGCACATGCCGCCACACCTGACTCATTAAAAAATTTTTTTTGTAGACACGCGGTTTCACTTTGTTGCCCAGTCTGGTCTCGAACTCCTGGGCTCAAGCAGTCTGCCCCCCGTCGGCCTCCCAAAGTACTGTACTGAGACTACAGGTGCGAGCCACCATGTGCAGCCATTTATCTTTTTAAAGTATTTGTTATTTATTTTAAAATTTTTCATGCCCCTTGCTGCTGAGTTGTATATATGTATCTGTGTTTATGGACACATTTCTTCTAAAACATATTGAAGTATAAGACATATCTAGAACAGTGCACCAATTCTAAGTGTGCAGCTGGGTGAATCATCACCAGTTACAGACCCATGTATCCGGCACCCAGATCTGGATACGATGTTATCCAGATCAAAAGCTACCTCTGAGCGTGGGGGCTCATGCCTGCAGTCCTATTAATATGGGAGGCTGATGAAGTGGGATGGCTTGAGCCCAAGAGTTCGAGACGAGCCTGGGTAATAAAGTGAGACCCTTATCTCTACAAAAAAATACCCCAAAAACTAGCCAGGTGTGGTGGCACACACCTGTGGTCCCAGTTACTTGGGAGGCTGAGGTGGGAGGATCGTTTGAGCCTGGGAGGTGGAGCCTGCCGTGAGCTAAGATCACGCTACTGCACTCCAGCCTGGGCGACAGAGTAAGACCTTGTCTCCAAAATCAAAACCAACACCAAAACCAAACCGAACCAACAAAACCAAAACACCTCCTCCACGCCCCTGTAGTCTCTGCTCCTCCCTGCAATCATCACGGCCTCTGTGCTACAAATGCAATAAATGCTAGCAGGATTAGAAACCACTTGGTAGTATCTGCTAAACTGCCCCTGAGCCCCACCGCGATCTGGCAATCCCACTGAGGTGTAGATAGGGTGGAAATGCACAGAGCTGCTCACTGAAGGTGCAGAGACACCCACTGGGGTGCTCACGACCGTTTCAGCCACCCGTACGCCCATCACAGCAGGTGGATAAGTGCACTTGGGATAGCCACACAATACTTCACAGTGACAAGAACACAAGTGCAGCAGACACAGGCAGCAGCGACGATGACTCTCTCAGTGTTGAGTGGAAAACAGCAGACAGAAAAGTTGACCTATTCCAGGATGACATTTATATGCGAGGCCACTACAGGCAAAACAACCCAACGGGGCTATGTGTGGGCGGATGTTGACTTTGCTGCTTTTCTCTTTCCTTGGCTTCCCTTCGTTTCTCCCTCTCTTCTCTCCCTCCCTCTTTTTCTTCCTTCCAAATTTGGGATCTCTAGCCCTCTCTGCAAAGACACACGCACGCACGCACGCACAGCATCTTCTCTACATCAAGAAATAATACCCTTTAAAATAATGACCACCATGAATGCATGAAGGCTTGCAGGTGTTTTTTGTGCTTATGCTCTGGAAAGTCCATGACCTTTTTCAGAAATCAGCATGAGTTCAGGGTCAATGTCAGGAACAGGGGCTCTGAGGCATTTGCTTAGCTGGAATGGGGGCGGTGCTGGTGGCCATGGTCACGTGACAGGCGGTGCCTGCTGCACTGGTCAGGTGGGTGTGCTTAGGGGAGAGGGGTGTTCAGCAAAAGGAAAGGGTGAGGATTGATCATTTAACCTGTGTGACTGTGTCTTTTTAAGGCCGCAGACAGTCTGTTATCTGAGTAGTTAATGGCTAATGGAGCCAAATCTCTGCCACCAGTGTGAATAAACAGCTGGGCGCCAGAGCCCTTGGCTCAGGTTCAGATCTGGGCTCTATCAGGCACTGGTGATTCATTGGGGACAACTGATTTGTCTTTTTTTTTTTTTTTTTTGAGACAAAGTCTCGATCTGTCAACCAGGCTGGAGTGCAGTGGCACAATCTCAGCTCGCTGCAACCTCTGCCTCCCGAGTTCAAGAGATTCTCCTATCTCAGCCTCCCGAGTAGCTGGGATTACAGGTGCACCTCACCACACCTGGCTAATTTTGTATTTTTAGTAGAGACAGGGTTTCACCATGTTGGCCAGGCTGGTCTCGAACTCCTGAACTCAGGTGATCCACCTGCTTCGGCCTCCCAAATTGGGATTACAGGTGTGAGCCACCATACCCAACAACTTATTTACTTCTTGGGGCCTCTGGTTCCTCATCTGTAAATAAGTTTGAAAACTGTACTGACCCACATATGGTTGCGGTAAGCATCGAGTGAGTTATTATTTGTAAACCTCTTGGTTAAGTGCCTGCATGGAACACGGTAAACATTTAACAATGTTTTTCTACTTTTGCTCAGTTGTTTTAAAACATCCCACATCATATTAGTCAGCTTTGGCTGTAATAACACTGCATAACAAACAGTCCCTCCCTCTCCGTGGCTTCTGAAGACAAGTGCTGTGCTTGATTTGGGGCTGTGGTTGCATTTGGGCATGTTCCACCTGTCTCTGTCCCCTCTTTCCAAAACCCAGGAGGAGGGAGCAGTGTCAGCTCAGATGTCTCTTCTGATGGTGGAGGGCAGGAGAGCCAGAGGGGGAGCGGAACCCTAGAACCCGGGGATGCCTCAAAGAGCCACATCCCAGAGCTCCAAGCAGCTCTTACAAGCAAGCCTTGAGGCAAGGAAGCTCTGGACCAGACACTCCCTGCAGGGACTGCGGCAGGGCCGGGGGCAGGGAAAGAAGATTGTGAAAAGAAAATGGATTTCCACCCAGTCCGTGTAATCCTGGTGAGGCAGCCTCGAGGGAGATGTGAGAATTTCACCTCATCCGGTGAAATTCATGGCAGGGTGATTAATGCCTGGTGAGTGATCTCAGCATTTTCTCATGACATCAAATGTTAGCAAGTTGCCCTCCGGAAAGGCTGACCCAGGTGTCTTCCTTGCAGCAGCATCGGAGACTGACCTCCAGCACCCGGCCAACACAGTCAAGTATTGTTTGTGTTCACCTTTGCTCAGTCGAAGGTACAAACAAGAATTATGATGGCAGTCGTGACAGCATAACACAGTATGATCCACTGGGGTTTTTATGGCATGTGAAGTCAGAATGACCTCAGCTCGGTGCGCCTGTAGCTTCCCGGGGCCGCTCGTCCTCTGTATGATGCTGTAACCAGGTGAGCCTTCCTGTTGAACTCAGGGCTTGGCCGTATGATCTGTTCAGGCCAGTGGAACATACTGGGACAAGCAGAGCTTTAAATGTGTTCTGGTGGTTTGCTTTACACCCACCGCACCCCACCCCCAGCCTCGTCCTCTTTCAGAATCTCAGGGACAGGGCATCTTGTGGAGGGAGAGACTTGGCTGCAATGCAGCCCCAGGGAGGCCTCAGCTGCCCCCACGGTGGGCTCCAGAGTCTCAAGGGGCTCCAGTCTCAAGGCCCTCCAGAGGTGGCCCGAGCTGAGGCAGGAGGCCAGGCCTTTATAGCCATGCATTGACCAGTTGCCACATGCAGGCCCCTCCCGGGGAGGGGACCACCTTGGGCATGGCACCTCCCTTCAGCCAACGTCAATTCCTGGAGCAAGATGCCACTGTGAGCCATCAGTGCATGACACCTCAGCAGCAGAGGAGGAGATGCCTTGCTCCAGCAGGGAGCTGGGGGTGCCCCCCCACCCACCCACTGCATGAATTAACCTTCCATTTTGAGCACCTATAGACGCTGGGTGTGTATCATCTGCCATGACCACAATAGCCCAGGGGCCACTGTCAGCATCCCTTGGGAGCTTCGTGTGCCCGGGGTTGTGCTGCCAGAGGAAGCTGCCAGGCTTGGGCTAGGTCTGTGATTCCGGCACCAACATTCTCAGTTGCTGAGATTGGACCCAGCCTGGGGGGGCACGTCTCCCAGGATGGGGGTGTCCAAGCCATCCTTACATATCTGGAGAGTAACCACACAGTGTCCGAGCGTTGGCCTGTTACCAGGAGCTGATGGGCTGTGACTGTTGTGGTCTTAGATTGTCGTCTGTGTGCCTGTGTGTACCAGAAGCTTTTACTCTTTGAAGAGGGAAGCAATCTAGAAAATGATTCAGCAAATAATTTGGCAGATGTTTCCCTGGGCTGCAGGCTGGGGAACGTGCCTTGTCTTTGGAATGGATCAAATCTGGCTGAAGTTCTAGCTCTCCCCTAGTTCCAACCCCGTCCCCTCAGTGAGCTGTTGGACCTGGGGCCCCTCCACTCTTCCTTCTCCAGAGTGGGGCAAGATGAGGTCCCTCTTCTCGGGGGCAGGGGGAAGAAGGGAGGCAGTGGGTTGTGAGGTTCTACATGGGTCAGGGATGCTGCTGGAGCCTGGGGCCTGGGGATGTGGTGGCAACAGGGTGTGGCCTGTGACCTTCAGAAGAAAGCACCACAGGCTGGAGGAGAGGCAGCCATGCCAGCGACACTCACAGGGCTGCCCAGGCATGCCGCAGCAGGGAAGCACAGAGGGTGGGAGGGGCTGGCCTCCCTGAGGAGGTGCTATGGGAATGGATTTTGAACATTGAATAGGAGTTTGCCAACTGGCCAAGAAGGAGCATGGGAAGAGCATGTGCAGAGCCAGAGCATGGGCCTGGGGTGCCTCTGGGGGGTCGTGAGAGGATGGCATGACGTCCTCAGCCCTGTTTTCATGCTGTCTCACTCTTCCAAATTGTTTCTGGACCATCAAGAGAGAAGGTCCTGAGGCTGGCAGGGCACACAGTTCCTAGCAAGGGTGGAAAAGAAAAATGGGGGAAAGGGGAAGACCCTACTGCCATCCTGAGCAGGATCCTGTGCTGGGTGGAGGGGAGCCTGGGAGGAGTGGTCCTCAAGGGAGTGGGGTCTCGTGGAGAGTGCAGTGTCACCTTCTCCGGGGTCACTTCAGCCTCAGCCAGCAACCGGGGTCCCTGTGAGGACAATGGACCCTGCCCAGCCGCCCATGTGGATGTCCCTCCCAGTGGCCCGGGGCTCTCCTAAAATCCTGCAGGCAGAGGATGGAGCTGTTGGCAGGGCGGGTGGGGTGTCGGTGAGACACATGTCAGAAGGAGTGATAACTTGTCTACATTTGTGCAGTTTACCAGTGGCAGAGCTAGGACTCCAGTTTAGGGTGTTCTTCCACCCCTGACGTGTGTTTGTGTGTGTGTGTGGGCGAGGGGTTTGAGAGAGCAGGGATTCCACTGGGGTCATAGTTGTTGAAGGAAAGAGCAATTCACTCTAATCTATGTTCATGCTCTCAAATGGTGCAACTGTATTAAAATAACTCTTTTTTTTTTTTTTTGGAGATGAAATATTGCTCTGTCGCCCAGGCTGGAGTGCAGTAGCATGATCTTAGCTCACTGCAACCTCCGCCTCCTGGGTTCAAGTGATTCTCTTGCCTCAGCCTCCCGAGTACTTGGGATTACAGGTGCCCACCATCACACTCAGCTAATTTTTTGTATTTTTAGTAGAGATGGGGTTTCACCATTTTGGTCTTGAACTCCTGACCTCATGATCCACCCAACTCAGCCTCCCAAAATGCTGGGATTACAGGCATGAGCCACCGTTCCTGGCCTAAAATAACTCTTAATAAAGCAAATGCAATTTCCCCTCAGTCTGCCACTCCAAGAAGCCAACCCTGGGTGTTTGCATCTACCTGCTCTCTGCCCTCAGCCATATGAGGAACAATTTGGCACAATGTTTCTGCACCTGGGACTGAGCCAAGCTCTCTATCTCACTTGCTCTTGCCATCCTCCTGGCAAGCCCCATGGCGTGGTTTCTGCCCTCCCCATTGTGGGAGGAGGGACCTGCAGCTCAGGGTAGTGAAGCTCTTTGCCTGCAAGACTTGACAACAGGCGGTCACTGGGCATCACAGGCAGGTTGAGCTGCTGTTAGGATTTGAACCCTGGTTCTTGCAGCCTTGGCAGTTGCTTCTGCTTCTGCCTGGAAGACTGAACCCCCAAATACTTACGGGTACCTGCTAGTGGCGGGTACCTGCTCCTCATCCAGGTCTCAAATCAAAGGTCAACGCCTCCAAGAAGGCTTCCTTAACCCATTCTATCTCAACCTCCAGCACTTTCCAGTACATTTCATCTTTTATTGTTTTCAGAACACTTGTTTTATTAACTTATCCTGCTTACATATGTGTTTATTATCCCTATTAGAATGGAAGTCAAGGCTGGGTGCCATGGCTCACGCCTGTAATCCCAGATCCGCCGAGGCAGGTGGATCACCTGAGGTCAGGAGTTCGAGACCAGCCTGGCCAACATGGTGAAACCCCGTCTCTACTAAAAATACAAAAATTAGCTCTTGGTGGTGCACACCTGTAATCCCAGCTACTCAGGAGGCTGAGGCAGAAGAATCACCTGAACCTGGGAGACAGAGGTTGCAGTGAACTGAGATAGCACCACTACACTCCAGCCTGGGTGACTGAGCGAGACTTCATCTCAAAAAAAAGAAAAAAAAAAAGAATGTAAGTCAAGAAAGAAGGAGCCTCATTTATATACTCCTGTAGCTTTTCATATATGCTGAACCTCGGGATGTGCTGAACCAACATATATGGAATATATGTTGAAAGCATAAGTGGATGAGTGAATGAATGAGTGAATGAATGAATGTCACCTAATCCCGTGCCTTTCCACTCATTTCCAATAGTCTGCACTTTTCTGCTATAGCTTTTCACTTGGGAATCTAGGTAGTTTCCATTTTGTTACATGTCCTGTTACAACTGATGGTATCACATTTGTGCATTTTTGTAAGATCATGGCTGTGTGTGGCCCGTGAATAAAGACACTTAAAACAACAATGGAGACGAACGTTTTGTGGTGGTTCTTTTTACAAGAGATCTCCCAGGTTCCAAAGCCCTGCTGTATTCCAGGCCCCAGGTGCGCTCTTTCTTCCTGTCTCATTTTGCTCTTGTCTTGCTTGGCTGCCCTCGGAATCAAAGAGGAGAATCTTTTATATGCAAACGATGTGGTATCGCCAATAAGACGGAGAAACAGCCCCGCCAGGCCATGGGTTCTGCTGTCTAAACTCCCGAGGTAAAGGAAAGCAAGCTCTGTTCAGCTCTTTTAAAACAAGAGCCAGGAGGTTGCTGTCCTGGAAATTAAATCACTGTCTGTGGGCCGGGTGTGGTGGCTCAAGCCTGTAATCCCAGCACTTTGGGAGGCCGAGGCGGGTGGATCACGGGGTCAAGAGATCGAGACCATCCTGGTCAACATGGTGAAACCCCGTCTCTACTAAAAATAAAAAAAAAAAAAATTAGCTGGGCATAGTGGCATGTACTTGTAATCCCAGCCACTCAGGAGGCTGAGGCAGGAGAATTGCCTGAACCCGGAGACGGAGGTTGCGGTGAGCCGAGATCGTGCCATTGCACTCCAGCCTGGGTAACAAGAGCGAAAACTCAATCTCAAAAAAAAAAAAAAAAAATCACTGTCTGTGCTGGAGATGAGTGAGCTAGTGATGAACTCAGGTGCGGGGCTGGCCTTCAGGTTGAGGCTCTGCTGTGAGCTCGTGCAGCTGAGTGAGTCCCTTCAGCTCTCCGCATTTTCATCTCATTGGTAAAATCGGGCTAACAAGGGGAACGGCTACAGAGAGCTGCTGAGAGCATCGCAGGAGAGGCTGCGAAGTGCCTGGCAGCTGGTGTTTGCACCAGAAACACTCTCCAACAGGCAGCCTAGGGGTTCCCACCACTATCCGAAGTCTGTGATAATAAGAGATTGGTCCTGACAGCCTCTGCTCCCTGGGCTGCCCGCCTGCCCCCATGATTCCCCATATCCTGCCTTCCTGTGGCCACCTGCTAAATCAGCAGGGTCCCTGGACCCTTGGGATTCAACTGAAAGGTACTTAGAAGGGGTGACAGCTCCCGAAGATGTGACTTGGACACTGCACTTGCAGATGTAGCTCTGCTAGGTGGCTATGACTGCCAGACACCACATAGCATTCTTAATTCATTCAACTATGTGCCTGTGTGGTTGCAGACCCTGGGGCTCATCCATCCATGGAAGAGAGAAAGGACACTGGACTACAGGGGCTGCCCCTGCCTGGAGCGCCACAGGGAGCACTGGGCTACCAGGTGGCAGTTTGTCTCTGTGCTGCACTTCCACATCACAGCCCCTCTGATGATTTCCTTGAGTTAATTTACATTTATCATAGTTACACTTTGCTGTGTTGTGCTCCTAATTTGCAGAAATGCTTCACTGGCTCAGAATTGATCCATTAATGCACCACGGTGTGATTAAGACAGTGGGATGATGACGAGAACACAGAATGAGCTCGCAATCATAAACCAAGTGAGAGGTGTCTGTGTTGGTGCTGGGAGGAGAACCTCCTGAAAGACGGCTTTGCACAAGCAGCCGAAACCTAAAAGCCTGAGTTAAGATACAACAAGTCCACATTTCTGAAAAATTGATTTCATCGTAGCAGTGAACTCACCCCTCAGACCTTGCAACTTCATTATCTGTTGTGAAGCTTTGTCAAACAGCCTTCTGAAGCGGTGGAAGTCTCCATCACTTTTTCAAGGAAAGTGTGGGGATCCCTCCGGCAAGGAAATCACATTCCAAGCACAAAACCAGGCGTGCCCAGGCAAAATTGGGTAATTTCACTGATAAAGGCTGAAATGAGACAAAAGCAACATCATTCAAAGTTGCCCTCTCTGTAGCCAAAGCAGAGGAAGTGAAGTGGCTGCTGGGAAGGTCGTAAAAGCAACCCCAAAATTAATGCCAAATGTGATGCTCAGGGAGAAAACTAAAGGGCCAGCGAAATCCTCTATCAAATGGCGCTCTGGGATATAGTCTGACAGCACGGACGGAGAATGTGTAAGAGCGGTTCCCGGATGTGTGCCTGCCAGCAGTCACTTCCCTTCACCCAGGAAAACCTCTGCTGCAAAGAGGATGAACCAGGTTCTGGCAGGTTCCGTGAAAGGATGATGGTTTTGAGGAAAGTGATCATGATCTCAGCTAGCATTGTGTGAGCACGTGCCTGGGGCGGGAAGTCCTAAAAGCACTTTACAAGCATCCAGCAACCTTTACTTCTACTTTATTTATGTATTAAGATGAGATACTTTTATTATTTACATTTTATAGCTAACAAGCCAAGGGACATGGAGGCGGGCTACTTCACCCACAGTGACACAGCTAGCTAGCAGAGAGATACACGCCTTGCCAACTACCTCCGTACATATGCTTAACTACCATGCCAAACAGCTTCTGCCCAATCCGCAGGGAGACGTGGCTTTTCCTTCCTTGACTTTTAAAAGCCCATGTTTCAGAAAAAGGTTTTTCATAGAGCGAAGTTATGAGGACGATAATTTTCTGGTAGCCATGGTGTGGACTGGAAAAGGTGTGTCTGAGTTGGTTCTGACAATGCGTCACCATCTATTTCTCTGCAGGGGCAGCCCTGAAATCTGTACCCTGGCTGGGCATGGTGGCTCATGCCTGTAATCCCAGCGCTTTGGGAGGATCACTTGAGGTCAGGAGTTCAAGACCAGTCTGGCCAACATAGTGAAATGTCATCTCTACTAAAAATACAAAAATTAGCCTGGCATGGTGGTGCATGCTTGTCATCCCAGCTACTTGGGAGGCTGAAGCAGGAGGATTGCTTGAACCAGGAAGGTGGAGGTTACTGTGAGCTGAGATCGCGCTACTGCACTCTAGCCTGGGTGACAGACTGAGACTCCAAATCAAGAAAAAAAGAAGAAAAAAATCTGTGCCCTAACTTTGCCTCATATCAAAAGAATTAACCTGAATCACGGACAGCAGGACCACATCCAGCTGCCGAGGCATCCAGAGTCTCCCTGGGAGGTCACTGACAGCAGGCACCACATTCTCACAGAGACTTGAAATGAGGTGGCACATAAGCCTCTGCTTCGTGACATGGATAAAGTGAGTGGCTGTCTCTGCCGATGTCCAGGGACTGGTGGAGGATCTATTTAGTGTCTGTTTATACCACAAAGGCCCTGGAGCCATTGTTTCAGGCCGGGAAAGTCGCAGAGGCCTCAAGGAAGACCACATCGTAGTGAGAACTGCCGGGAAAGCAGTTGAGGATCAGACACGTCTAAGTGGTCACGTCCACGGGCTGCAACCAAACGGTGAACTGTGTCCACAGCTGAGTATGGTGAAGAAGCTATGAGAAGCCCATTCCCTGGGATCTTCCTCCAGCCTCCTCTCCAGCATTTGACTGAGTCTGGCCGTGGCCGAATTCGGTTTCTGCAAGCAATCTGTCAAAAGTGGCTGCCTCTTGTCTTACCTCAGCCTGTCTTTTCCAGAAGGAGCCACTGTGTGCTGCCTGCCATTGTCAAAGGTCAGGAATTGTATGTGAGATGGGATTTTCTAATTCAGTAGAAATGAGGAGTTAGAAAGAAAATAATCCACAACTCTATCTCTCTGGCCTTGGGGCCATAGCCACCTTGATACAGGTTTAATCTCTCAAACTTATAGGAAACAGTCATTATTATGTTTTTCAGTATCACCTTCACTTCAATTGCTTTTAAAAAGTGTGATGAATCGGCCAGGCACGGTGGCTCATGCCTTTAATCCCAGCACTTTGGGAGGTGGAGGCAGGCAGATCACCTGAGGTCGGGAGTTCGAAACCAGCCTGGCCAACATGGTGAAACCCTGTCTTTACTAAAAATGCAAAAGAAATTAGCCGGGCATGGTGGTGCATGCTGTAGTTCCAGCTACTCAGAGGCTGAGGCAGGGGAATTGCTGGAATCCAGGAGGAGGAGGTTGCAGTGAGCTGAGATTGTGCCATGACACTCCAACCTGGGCCACCATGAAATGTCTGGAAAAAAAAAAAAAAAAGATTGTGATGCAACTCTAGGGAAAACAATTCCCTGAACTGTCTGAGCTGGGACCTCCCCCACTTTTTGCCAGACATGGAGTCTTCTCTTTGAGAGGTCATGGCCAGGCTGGTAGCCTCAGGGCAGGGCGGGAAGTGGTCCCCACCACCATTCTTCACCACAGCTCCCTGTGTCCATCATCAAATCTTGAAGACTTTGCCTCTTAAAAGTGTCCACTGTCTGCCTGTCTCCCCCCATCTTCGCCTGTCTCCCCCCATCTTCACCGCAGTCCGTGAGCCGAGGCCCCATCTCCCGGCTTGACCATCCCGACAGCATCCTTAGGACATGCTCTGAGCTCCTCCAGGCCGCCTGGGCGGCTGCTTTGGAGAAACAATGGGGACCCTCCCTTCTCTCCTCTCTCGCCCTCGCCCTCGCCCCGCAGTCCTCTCAGTCACAGCTCCTGCCCTGCCCTGAGCGTGTAACTCACCGAATGCCACTGCAAACCCACGAGGGAGGTGATTCTGTGTGGGCCTCCGGGGAAGCAGATGCTGGCTCGGGTTGTAGCCCCAGAAAGCAGCGTGAGGCAGGCCAGGAGGGAAGCCTGCCCAGAGCTTGTTACTGCTGCAGGGAGGCCCAGCCCCTCCTGGGCCCTAGGGCTGTGTAGAAGGCACCTTGACAACAAGACGAATGGCCGTTCTCCACTGACCCCAGTCCCATGAGTTGAGGTTTGTCCCAAAGGGTGGTGTTTCCCATCCATGTCCAGACTCTCCACAGCAGGTAGGCTGAGTGAGCTTCCAGCTTTAGAAAAAGCCTGAAGGCACAGAGGTGGGACTCGGTGGACACGAGGATGGGGCATGGGCAGTGGCCTGGGTCTCACTAGGCTAGATGCCGTGGTGCCATCACGGCTCACTGCAGCCTCTACTTCCCAGGCTGCAGCTATCATCCCACCTCAGCCTCCTGAGAGCTGGGACCACCATGCCCAATAATTTCTTTTTGTTTTGGTAGAGAAGGGCTCTCCCTGTGTTGCCCAGTCTGGTCTCAAACTCCTGGGCTCAAGCAATCCGCCCTCCGTGGCCTCTCAAAGTGTTGGGATTATAGGCGTGAGCCACTGTGCCCGGCCCACACTGTGTCTGCTTTGTCTCCATCCCATCTCCCACCTGAAGTTTTCTTCCCAAATTAGATTCAAGGTGGCTTACAGATTTCATTCCTCCCGCCTAAGACTCCCCCAGGCATGGGCGGTAACACCAATGTTGATATTCACTGGGGTGGCTGGCAAAATATGAACTATTAGGAAAAGTTACAGATTGTAATCTCAAACCTTTTGGAAGGCTGAAAGGTTTTATGGAGGCATGCTGAAGGCAGCGGCCTCATTAATATTAGCATAGGAAAGAGACAGAGACAGTCAGAGGCTGTCCCAGTTTCAGTCTGTTTACCCCACATCCCTTTGCCTCCACTCTGTTTACTCCTGTAGACTTTGTGCTGGATGGCCCTCTCAGGGGGAGACCAAAGGGGAATTACCTGTTAATTGTGTTTATTCTGGGCCCAGAACCTAAAGCTTTTATCATTCCTATAATCACTCTTTTAACCATGTGAATTATCCACACGTGTGTTGACCTAGTACCTCTGTTGTAAAATCCTGATGGAATAAATGTGTGTGGACGGACAGAGGGTCTGGTCTACTGGTTGTATGTCACCCTCTGAAAGCAGCCAACGGCCATCCCTAGCCCATGGGTTACTTATATTAAGACCATGGGTGACTTAGAGTCAGTTTATAGCTAAGTTGAATGGAAATGTGAGTGACTTGCGACTCATGTCTGAAGTGGAGGACAGTCTTGTGGGACTGGCCTTTAACTGGTGAGGTCTGCACTAAGGCCAGTATCACCGTAATGGGGGAGGGTGCATTCATTCATCCGTCGTGGAGTCAGGGTCTGCAGGCCAGACCCCCGCAGGTGGTGGTTGGCGTCTCACACTAATTTGATAGTTTTCCAGAACACTAGTAAACACGACTGTAATTCCAAGATTTAAAAAAAACCCCTAAGTGATAAGTGCGTACCTCCATACACACAATTCCATCCTGATTTCTCCATTTCTTTCTGGTGATCACTATCAAGATTTAACCCACGATGTCTTCTGAATCCCACTTAACATCACACTTTGCTTTCCAAACCCTGTTTGCCACCTGCCTGCCCCTGCGCTCTCGGAACTAGCAGGATGGATCTGAGTAGCATAGAGGAATCCGGGGTTTCATACAGGAGCCAAGGTTTCATTTTCCCTTTAATTGAATTACTTATCACTGGAAGTTCAATGCCTCCTTCTGAAAAGCAGCCGGTTGCTTTAGACAGAGGTATGTTGGCTCCTGAGTGATATTCCTTTTAAACACACAAATTGGTCACCAAAACTTCTCCCAGCCTCGGAAATGCTAGACTCTATTCTGAGAGATTTGGCAATTTCACCTGCCTTTAATGCGTTGACAGGTGTGTGATGAGCCTGGGCCTTACACACAAAATGAACTTTCAGTCTTTTTGTCTATCATTGTGGCTCAGGAATACACTCACAGAATTGGGAGAATATGGTTGGGATGGCCCAATGTAAAATGTATTCTGAGAGGTGATTGCAAAATTCACTTGGGGGCAGGGTGTAGGGGAGTTGAGGCATCACTCAGAGACAGAGGCACTCATCATCCTGAACACTCAACCCTGGAGTGCTTCAGTAGGTCCATGTGACTGCTGTGATACTGTGATATAATTAGAAGTGTATATTTTGGTCTTTGTCCCTGGCTCTGGGCGAGGGCTCTGAAAACCCTCACAATCTCCTGAGTGACAGAGGTGCTGGGAAAACCTTTTGTTCTAACATTTGGTCTGTGACCCCGGTTCCTGACAGTGATTCTGAATCCCCTGGAATTTCTGGGGAGATAGAAGCGTCTTTTATTCTAATGAGGTGATGCTTGGTGGCTCGTGGCGGGGCAGGGGGGAGGTTAAGTGCTAGAAAGACCCAGACACCATTAGAAATCTAAAGCTTTCAACTCCACCTGCCACCCTCCAGGCAGGGGAGAGGGGCTGGAGATTGCGCTAATTACGGGACTTGCCTACATAATGAAGCCTGAACTACAGGGTGTGGAGAGCTTCTGAGTGAGTGAACACATGCAGGTGGGGGGGGCGGGGGGTGCACCCCAACTCCAGGGTGACAGAAGCTCCGGTGCTCGGGGCCCTCCCAGGCCTCGCCCTGTGTGCCTCTTCCTTGCTGTTCACCTGCTCTTTATCATATCCTTCATAATAGACCAGGGAGCACAAGTGAAGTGTTTCCCTGAGATCTGAGTCCTGGCGAATTCATCGAAACTGAGGAGGAGGTCATTGGTGACTTAGAGTCAACTTATAGCCACGTTGAATGGAAATGTGGGTGACTTGGGGATTCAATAGTTGCAACTGGTGTCTGAAGTGGGGGACATTCTTGTGGTTCTGGCCCTTAGCTGGTGAGGTCTGCACTAATGCCAGGTAAGTAGTCTCAGAATTCAGTTAAATTCTGGAACAGCCAGCCAGTGTCCAGGGAGCTACAGAATTGGTTGCTCTGGGAACACATATCTGACGTAGGAAGGGAAGGGAAGTGGTGGGGTGAGTATAGGAAGGCTTTTTTTTTTCCTTTTTGTTTGTTGAGATGGAGTTTCACACTTTCACCCAGACTGGAGAGAGGTGGCATGATCTTGTCTCACTGCAACCTCTGCCTCCTGGGTTCAAGCAATTCTCCTGCCTCAGCCTCTAGGGTTTGCTGGGATTACAGGGGCCCACCACCATGCCTGACTAATTTTTGTAATTTTAGTAGAGACGGGGTTTTACCATGTTGGCCAGGCTGCTCTTGAACTCCTGACCTCAGGTGATCCACCTGCCTCAGCTTCCCAAAGTGCTGGGATTACAGGTGTGAGCCACGGCGCCCAGCCTTTTTCAGCTGCCATTAAGAGAAGCAGGCTGTGAGTATAAAGATGCTGAGATAGATTATTGTTCCAGGATGCTCCCACCCCCATGAGGTATGGCACTTCTTCACCCCTTGGTGCTGGACCTGGTCATGTGACCTACATTGGTTCCACTTATTGGTGTGACTTGTTTTGGTCAAGTGGAAATGAGTGGTTTTGCCAGTGTAAAGACCCGAAATACACGGATGAAGTGGCCTCAGCACACTGCACTTCTGCCACCCTGGAGAAGGGCTGCCCTAAGGTAGCTGCTGCTGCTTAGGCTTGCAGCCACAAATGAACACAGGTGGAGCACACCTGGATTCAACCTGCAGCTTAGGGTCAAGCCTGGCCCAATCCTTGTTCACTGACTTCCAGCTAACCATAGGCATGTGGGAGGGAAGACTTGATTATTGTTTGAAGTGGTTGAGTTTGGGGTGGTTTGTTACGCAGCATCACTGACTGTAGCTGACTGATACAGATGCCAATGCAGTTTCACATGTAAACCTCAAAGGGTAAGGAGGGTCTGTGTGCAGTGGCTTATGCCTGTAATCCCAGCGCTTTAGGAGGCCAAGGCAGATGGATCACTTGAGGTCAGGAGACACCCCATCTCTACTAAAAATACAAAAATTAGTCAGGCATGATGACGGGCACCTGTAATCCCAGCTGCTCAGGAGGCTGAGGCAGGAGGATCACTTGAACCAGGAGGCAGAGATTGCAGTGAGCCGAGATCGTGCCATTGTACTCCAGCCTTGGCGAAGAGCAAGACTCCATCTCCAATAAAAAAAAAAAGGTAAGGGAGAACCCCTCTCCAAGTGCAGGCATTGACTTGTGACGAAGCTGCTGACAACGTGGACAGCTCTGCAGATTCCTCATTTCCATGTGGACGACTTGTCACTTCTCCAGGCAGCCTGAGACGACCGAAGAGGAGAAACCAATGTTTGGCTTGCATACTTCATCATCTTGTCCCATGAAACCCAATTCTAAAGTCAGATTAGGTTTCAGTCTAAGTGCTGCAGTGCTACCGCTGTCCACAAATTAACTGAGGGGACACTGAGTGGGCTGAGGTCACACCCTCTGGCCTGTGCAGCTGGGTCTCCCTTGAGTAGGATGACTTGCTCATCCCACGTTTAAAATGGAAATTCCCAAATCCCAGAACCCCTCTTAGTTCAGAGGGTGGGGTCACTCTATGCCCACCGAGGCCTGTGACTGGCCAGGTCTTTGACAGCCACTGTGAGGTGAATTCACTGATTTCAGAAACATTCACACTTTGAACAATCTGTGTCTTAGGATGACGGAAACATTATTCCTACAGTAAACAAGATAAAAATAGATGCAGACATTAGGATGGAAATCAGGCTGGCAAAGATGGTGTATGAAACACACACTATTTCTCATCCTCCCTCTTCAAACCCACGAGCCTGACATTCGGTGGATTTTTACAGATGTTAATCCACAAGGACAAAGAGAACAGGACAGGATATGATGGAAGGAAGATTTGGGAAGCAGGAAGAGACACGCAGCCCCTGACCCAGCAGCTCTGAGAAAGGTGAATCAGAACAGGTGTGGGGGATATCTGAGAAGCCCTCACTTACCCCGAAGAACCCCCTGGAAGAGAGATGAAGGGTACCTGGCTAAGAGGCAGTCTGGCCCTGATTCTTCTCCCTGAGGCTTATGCTGGCAGAGGAAACACAAATTTCTATGTAGTAAAGAAAAACTTTATTCAAAAGGACTATTGTGAGTGGGTGGAGGGGAAATACTATCCTAGAACACTCCGCCCGTGAGGTCTGCAAGCGTCTCCAGAGTTAGAAAGAACCTTTCTTTTCTAGAGAGGAGTAAGCAAAGCTAGAAAGAGCCAGGTGTGGGGAAATGGGATGAAGGATGGTGTGTGGCCACCCGTGGCGGCTCACACCTGTAGTCCTAGCACTTTGGGAGGCCGAGGTGGGCGGATCACTTGAGGTCAGGAGTTTGAGACCAGCCTGGCCAACAGTGGCTGAGAAGGCTGCTAAGGGGTTTTCACCACCAAATGAGGAAATAAATGAAAAGAAGGAAGGCAGAGGAAAAAGAAGCAGGGCATTCAACTCGAGGGAGAAATGAAGAGAATCCTTAGAAGGGATTCATGAAGGCAGATCCCAGGATGTAGAGGGTCACCAGTTCATACTGGGACATGTCAGAGTTCTCTAGGATAATTACCACCAATAAAATAAAGGGGTTAGAATTCTGTTGCATATGGATCTATTGAGAGGCTATTTAGACAATCAGTGGCAAATGTGAGGCTAAATTAGCAATCATAGAATACTGCATGGTTCGGTATAAATAGCTTTAGGTCTTTTATCCATGATTTTTGCAAACAATGTGGAAATAAATGTGTCACATCCTCTAACACAGCAGGGGAAAGTGAAAAAAAAATCAATGAACTGGAAACTGTACCTGAAAAAATTACCCAGAACGTGGCACAGTGGGACAAAGTGGGAGGAAATCTGAAAGAGGCATTGAGAGACGTAGATAAAGGCATGGAGCATGAATTGAGAAGCATGGACCGAGAAGGACGGACTTAGCATCCTCCATGTTCCAGGAGGTGATTAGGGAGTCCATGTGAGAAACATGAGATGTTTAGACGAATTTCCAGAATGAATGTGAGACATCAGTCCTTAAAATCAGACAATCTGATCAATTTCAAACAATAAATAAAAGAAATTCACACTTAGGTAAAGAATAACAGAGATGGGAGGAAGGGAAGGAGGGAGAAGGAAAGAGAGAGGGAGAGAGAGATGGGGAGGGAGAGAGAAAAAAGAGGAAGAGTAGGAGGGACCAATGGCTGGCTCACTAGCAAAAATGGTAGTATGAAAATACTGAAAAATATCTTCAATATGCATACAGAAAATATCTAGCAAAAATTACTTTTAAGAATGAATGTATTGCTGGGTGTGGTGTCTGATACCTATAACCCCAGCACTTTGGGAGGCCAAGGCAAGAGGATCACTTGAGCCTAGGCATTTAAGGTCAGCCTGGGCAACAAAATGATACCTCATTTCTTAAAAAAAAAAAAAAAAAAAAAAAGAATAGGTGTGGTGGCTCACGCCTGTAATCCCAGCAATTTGGGAGGTCAAGGTAGGAGGATCACTTGAGGCCAGGAGTTTGAGACCAGCCTGGCCAACATGGTGAACCCCCATCTCTACTAAAAATACAAAAAATTAGCCAAGCTACGGTGGCAGGTTCTTGTAATCTCAGTGACTCAGGAGGCTGAGGCACAAGAATTGCCTGAACCTGGAGGCAGAGGTTGCAGTGAGATGAGATTGCGCCACTGGACTCCAGCCTCAGTGACCAGTGTCTAAAAGAAAAGAAAAAGGAAAAGAAAAAAAATGAAAGTAAAATAAAGACATCTTCAAACATTAAAAAAATCTGCAGGAATTTGCCTCAAAAGATTGTCACTAGAGAGAATTCTAAAAGAAAGTCAAATAAGGAAGAATGATGAGCAAAAAACAGTGAGTATGTGAGTAAATTAGGACAAAACTGACATAGAAAATCAACATTTTGTGGGGTTTTAAAAGATATTTACATTATTCATCAATATCATACAGCAGGAAGAGGCTGATCAGAGTTCAGGGGCTTAAGGTTCTTGTGTTTTGTTTTTTGAGACAGAGTCTCACTCCATCACCAGGCGCCAGGCTGGAGTGCAGTGGCATGACCTCGGCTCACTGCAACCTGTCTCCCGGGTTCAAGCAATTCTCCTGCCTCAGCCTCCCAAGTAGCTGGACTACAGGCGTGTGACACCATGCCCAGCTAATTTTTGTATTTTTAGTAGAGACAGGGTTTAACCATGTTGACCAAGATGATCTCCATCTCTTGACCTCACGATCCACCCACCTCAGCCTCCCAAAGTGCTGGGATTACAGGTGTGAGCCACCGTGCCTGGCCCTTGTGTTGTTTAGAAAAAGAGTAAAGATTATGATGAATCTCAGAATTCCTTTCTAAAATTACTAGGGAAACCACTAAAGGAATAAAAATAGAGGCTATAACTTCCAAATTAATAGAGGGAGGAATTGGAATGAGGAAAAAGAATTTAATTCAACAGGAGTTAAGGAAGGTTAGAAAAAAGCAGAATTGGTAGCACAATTTGAAAGCACATAATGTGTTGGTGGAAATGAATCCAAATAGAACTATAACTACAATAAATATAAATGAAGTAAACTTGTAAAAGTCTACAGTTAAAAGTATAAAGATTGTCATACTGAAATTTAAAAAAAAATCTAGTCAGGAGTTTGAGACCTGCCTGGCCGATGTGATGAAACCCTGTCTATACTAAAAACACAAAAATTAGCTGGGCTTGGTGGTGCGCACCTGTAATCCCAGCTACTCGGGAGGCTGAGGCAGGAGAATTGCTTGAACTTGGGGGTTGGAGATTGCAGTGAGCTGAGATTGCGCCATTGCACTCCAGCTCTGGGTGACAGAGCAAGACTCCCTCTCGGGGGAAAAAAAAATCTATCTATAGGCTATTAACAATAGATACACCTAAAACATAAAGGCATAGAAAAATTGAATGCCACTTTCTTTTAGTAAAAAGAAAGCTACAACTATATCAATATCATGAGACCAATTGACTTTAGAGACTAAAAGTGCTGCTCATAATGAACAGTTCAATTAACTAGGATTATGTAACAATTACGTTTTATGATAGAAATCAAAATACAAAAATCAAACACTGAATTACAGAGAGATAAATGCACTACCATATTGGGAAGGTTGAGTATACCTCTGTCAGCCATTGATTAAGAAGATAAAAATTTAGAAAAGATGAAGAATATTTGAATAACAAAATAAGCTCAAAAGGAAAACAAAAGACAAACTCAATCCAGGTGGATGAGGAGAGTTTAATAAGAGAGAGATTTTGCAACAGCGCCTTGATAAAAAAGCAGTATTCTTACCGAGTTAAGAGACCTATAGAGCAGAGGCGTACTTGGCATTGGTTGAAGTGAACCTGTTATTCATATTTGCATTCAAAGCATCTCTAAGAAACAGGAAAGCTCCTCTTCAAAGTTTCCTTTCTTGTTAAAGAATAATCATAAGTGAAATAATAGTTTGTTTTAAACACTTTCTTCAAAGATTTCTTGCTCTTTGCTAGTAGCTCTGTTAAGTCCCACCCTATGTAGCTGTTAGACATGCTTACAGGCATGTAGTACATTCTATGTCCTGTACTTTAACCAAGATACCTGTGCTGGACGTGCTCACAGGCATGTCCCAGCTCGCAGCCTATGCCCCTTCCTCATTTGGGCTTCCTTTGTGTTCTCCATTGCTTTTACCTGTTTAGAAAAGTTTTAAGTTGTTAGCCAATTGGATTTTAGTTTAGATTGTGGGGTCTGGCTCCAACTAACAGAGATCAGACACAGCAGTAAGGACAACCCCAAATGCATAAAAGATAAATATGTCTGCTTTACCTTTGTTCATTGTACTCTTGTGGCAGATTTGCTGGTGAAAGTACCTTTTCTGCAGGAGGTAAAGAATGCCTTGCTGAGAGACCCCTTGTCCCATTGCTGATTTTTTTTTTTTTGTGGCACCAAAAATTTACATATAACAGCATTGCTGATATTTTATCAGATATTTTAACAGTAGAAGCTGTTACGAATGTTTACAAATTTTTTTTTAATATACACAATTCTAGAAATTGGGCTATGAAAAATATTGTGACAAAGTTAGTGGTGACTACCCAAACAGACTTCAGCCTCCAAGTTGTCCTGCCTTTGCTGGAGTCATTAATCAGACCCTCGAAATGTGGGAGCCCTTTGTACATCAACCTAATGTCCTGGAGAGGGACTCAACATTTTGTAAATAAGTCCTCTAAATTTTTGTTGCATTGTTTTCAAATCTGTTGGAAATCTTTAATCAATGTGTTCAATAAACAAGTGCCAAGAATTTTGAGCTTTGAAGCTCTAGTGAATTGTAATTATCAGAAACAATCTGTGCCAAGAGAGAAACATTGAATTCATTCCTACAAAAGCAAGGGAGGAGATGAAGAAATTAAATGCTGAGATCTCCAATGGTGTACGAGGTATAATTTTTAAATCCCATAATTGTTTTTGGAATATCTCAACATGTGGGGGGAAACTTTTGATGAGATTCTTAGTTTTAATTGGAAAAATTTATATGTGGTATTGGAATGGAAGGAAATCTAGAGGGTCTACTGTTTTTGTAGCATCTAAATTTGATTAAACATTTGAAAGAATAATCAGTTTTGGCCAGGGGGGAGGGGATAAGTTTTGGCTTATAAAAATATTTGTTGAAGATAATTACCCTGGATGAAGGGAGCATGATTGAATCTACAGAGATATTTGAGCTGGAATATTTACACATTTCAATTAAAAAAAAAGAACTGAGTATATCCTCCATTAAGTAGAGTTTTTTCTGAGCTCACCTATCACCTCAACGCCTGTAGGAAGAGGATTTTCTCAATTAAAATATGGTCTGCAGAGAACAGTCAACTAATGTCCATAGATGTAATTTATAACAAAAGAATGCAACTTTGAGTAAGACTGTAAGTGATTTTATCCAAGAAGTAAGAATAGAATAGACCATACTTAAGAAAAAAAAGTTTCCAGAAAAATACCAGTGGGCATTTACAGTTCCACAACTATAACAATCTTTTTTTTTTTTTTTTTTTTTTTTGAGAAGGAGTCTTGCTCTGTTGCCCAGGCTGGAGTACAATAGTGCAATCTCAGCTCACTGCAAACTTTGCCTCCCAGGTTCAAGTGATTCTCTTGCCGTAGCCTCCCAAGTAGCTGGTAATACAGGCATTTGCCACCATGCCTGTATTTACAAAGTGAATTTTTTGTATTTTTATTAGAGATTGGGTTTCACCATGCTGGCCAGGCTGGTCTCATACTCCTGACCTCAGGTGATCCACCCACCTTGACCTCCCAAGTTACTGGGATTACAGGCATGGGCCACTGTGCCTGGCCCATGATTGTATTTTTAACTTTTCTGTAAATGTGTTCATTGCTAGCCTATATAAATACAGTGGGTTTTTGCATGTTCGTATCATATCCTACAACCTTGCTGAACTTACTTATTAGTTGTAGGAAGTTTTTAATTGTTTGTTTGTTGGATAGATTCTTTGGGATTTTCTACATACACAATGATGCCTCTGAAAATAGGGACAGTTTTACTTCTTATTTTCAATCTGTATGTATTTCTATTTCATTTTCTTGCCTTATTGCATTGGCTAGAACTGCCAGCACTATGCTGAATGAGAACAGCGGGAGTCGACATCATTACCTGGTTCTCCATCCTAGGGGGAAAGCATTTTGTCTTTGGCCATTAAGTATAACATTAGTTACAGGTTTTTTGTAGATACTTCCTATCAAGTTGAGGAAGTTCCCCTTTGTTCTCATTGTAAGTTTTGATCATAAATGGCCATTGATTTTTTCAAAATCATAATTCACATAACACAACATTTTAAATAAACTTAGTAGTTTTTAATATGGCCACAATGTTGTACAGCCATTAACACTAATTCTAGAACAATTCATCACCCAAAAAAACCCTACACCCATTAGCAGTCATTATCCTTCCTTCCTTCTCCCCAGAAATTAATTCCTCTGGAGTTAATTCATATTATAATTATTGATTTTTCTTGACTATTATTCTTAGCATAAGATCTTCATGGGCTTCAGAGTTTTGAAATCTCAGGCTCATTTTGTGTTGAAAGAGTTTGTCTCTTTTTCTCTCTTGCTACTCCCTTCTCCCATCTAGCAGTTTGGGGTGGCTCCATTTGATGCCTGGTCTGCAGTACAGAAATACACACACACACACACACACACACACACATTTTATGTATACACATACATATATACATACTTATGTATACATATATGTATATTATATATGTGTATATACATTTTATTGGTGATTTGGAATCCTGACCCTCTTGGTCTACTTGTTAAACCCGGGGCATGAGATTCATGAGACTGTATCTGTGCTCTTCTTTGCCCCATAGCCACACTTTCACATAAACTCTCACACCCGACCCCCATGAAATGACTCAATCCAATTTTTCAGACTTCTTTTCTGATATAGGTGTGACTCCTCTCTCCCCAATCCCCTGGCTTTAAATAGGAAGCCTGGCTGTGTTCCCAGCCTTGGGTCCTGATTATGCCTCAGGTCTGGGGCCCTGCAGGCCCATGTCAGTACTCAGAAGTTTGTGTTTCTGGACCATTGTGAAGTTTATCTTATTTCTGAGCTCACTTATATCCTTTCAGCATTTTGTTTGCATATTTTATTGTTCTGTGTTCACAGCCCAGACAGGCACCTCAGAGCATGAACCATACCTTGATCTGGATGAGAAGCCCAATACTCTTCTCCTGTTTATTTTTAAAATTCCATTAATTTTTATTTTGCTCTATTTTTATGGGCCGCTATCTCATTTTGCCTTGGAAGTAAGGTGAAATACAGGTAAGTTACATATTTCTTCATATGTGTTATCATTTCTGAAATTGGGGTGTACCTTATGTTCAGTGCACCTAGGATTTTAAGATTTATGGTGTCAGCCACACTTGAAATTATAGCAGACACTTCCCACATGTGCACAGTACCCAGGGGCCTGGGGAGCTGCAACCATGGCACTGAGGGCAGAGAGACAGATGGATTGACTCCCAGGAGTGGATGGGATTGCTCTGTGTTTAGAAGAACTTGGAGGGGTAGAAGGCTCCAGGCTCATATCTGCTTTTGAAGTTGTTGACCTCAGTCAAAGTCAGTTCCCACCACTATCTGATTTGGAAGGTCTCATGGAAGAAGTTTAAGGATGCAGAGTCTTCCTCATTTCCCTTTTTTTTTTTTTTTTTTTTTTTGTGAGATGGAGTCTTGCTCTGTTGCCCAGGCTGTAGTGCACTGGCACAATCACGGCTCATGGCATCTTCTGCTACCCGGGTTCAAGAGATTCCCCTGCCTCAGCCTCCTGAGTAGCTGGGACTACATACAGGTGCACACCAACATGTCTGGCTAATTTTTTTGTATTTTAGTAGAGATGGGGTTTCACCATGTTGGCCAGGATGGTCTCAATCTCCTGACCTCGTGATCCATCTGCCTCAGCCTCCCAGAGTACTGGGATTACAGGCATGAGCCAACGCCCTCATTTCCCTCTTGCTTCATACTCTACAAGTTTTCACCTGGTCCCAAAGGGTGTATACTTTGGCACACTGGGGTACAAGTATCCTTTCCAAGTTCTGACATTGCAACTGTGGGACCTGCCCAAACTGGGTCTGAGATAATCTAGCCTGGCTAAAGTGACTCCATTTTAAGCAATCCTGTTGACTCCATCTTGACCACCCTGAGCATAGGGCCTCTGTTCCTGAAACTTTGTAGCCTGAGGCACCTGGTATTTTGCTGCCTATTTTCTGAAAAACAGGGCCCACTGGCCCATACATCCTGTACCTGCAGCTGTGTAACTGCCTACCCCACATCCTGCTTGACAAATAACTTTAAATAGAATCTTTGTTGCTAGATCCCCACTCCCCTAATCTGCTTTTTCTCCTTCTGTAACAATTTGGTTTCTGCCCTCTAATCCATGAGAAGATATAAAAATGGTGACTGTCTTTTGTTCTGGGCTGAGAGATTTGAGCACTAGCTGACTCTCAGACACCGGGCATTAAACGGACTCTCAACAAACTCAGAGTGTGGCGCTTCTGTTTCAAACTCGCTTTGGGTATAACAGGTCCAACTTGTTGATAACAAAATGTCAAGTTGCCTTTACGTATAACAGAATCCAAAACTGTAAGTCATGTAGCATGGGCATGTGCCACAGAGAAAGCTTTGACCTCTAACACACCCAGAACCAATGATTCCTCCCCTTGGAACTAAGAAGACTAGGACATGACCAGAACTTGAACACCAGAACTTATTCACAAGCAAGGAGGTCCATCAGCTTGGAAGGTCTGGGGCTAAAATCTACTTTAACATACATTACCATATATGGTCAAACCTGAAGCCCCTCCAATCAGGCCCTGGCAAAGCCAACATTTCTAAATACTTTCTGTTGCCATCTGATCCCTTAAAACTTGCCCCAGACCACAAATCAGGGACAGATTCGAGCCCACCTCCTCTCCTTCTAGTTAGTTATGCAATAAAGCTTTTCTTTTCTCAAAAGCTGGTGCTGACTGGGCACAGTGGCTCATGCCTGTAATCTCAGCACTTTGGGAGGCCGGAGCAGGTGGATCACAAGGTCAGGAGTTCAAGAACAGCCTGGCCAATATGGTGAAACCCTGTCTCTACTAAAAATATACAAAAATTAGCCAGGTATGGTGGTGCACACCTGTAGTCCCAGCTACTTGGGAGGCTGAGGCAGAAGAATCGTTTGAACATGGGAGGTGGAGGTTGCAAAGAGCTGAGATCATGCCACTGACTCCAGCTTGGGATACAGAGTGAGACTCTGTCTAAAAATAAAAGAAAGCTGGTGCCATAGTTATTGGCTTCTGTGTGCATCAGGCAGCAAGACCATTTGCTCAGTAATAACATCCTGATTCCCTAATTCTCTTGAGTGAAAACTGTAAGTCTGAGTGAGTCTAGCTCTGTCCCAGGCCTGCCTAAGGAGTGCAGATGGTTGCCAGCTTCAGCCTCCTTGAAGACTGTGTTCTCAAAAGACTGGCATGCTGGGTATTGTTATCTGAAGAATGATGAGGTTCATAAACCTGGAAAGGAGAGTTTTATTTCTTGTAAAAGATTGCAGCCTGCAGGGTGGCCATTTGGACGGGCTGGGGAGGGTAGCCTCTGGCCAGAAGCCATAAACAGGCACCTCAAGGGCTGGAAGAGTAAGACAAGTTTATGTTGAACAGGATGGCCAAATATACATATTCAATAAGCTACAGGAGGAGTCATGAATATTTATGAGAAGATAAATATGCACATGTGCAACTGAGCTTCATGCCGCTTCATGGGTCATATATACAAAAAATGGCGGTGTCAGCATGATCTGAGGGTGGAGTTTTCAGCCCTCTAACATCAAAAGGTGAAGCAGAGGACACAAAAACTTTCACCGCACATCCTCCACAGACTGGCCAGAACCACAACTTTGTTGGTGGTCTCTTATCAGGAAAGAATGCTGGTCAGTTGCTGTGTCCCACGAAAAGGGAGGGGCAGTGTTGGTTGATATCAATGTTAAGGTCTTTCAGAGGGGCCTGTTTCTGTTTGACCCTTAGGGAAAAAGGCCTAATGGTGGTTATCGGTTATGAATGGGAGGCAGATATCGAGGTGTGCCCAATCTCCCATACCATCATGGCCAGGAGTTCAGTTTCCCAGGTTTCTCTGGGGTCCCCTGGCCAAGAAGGGGTCTGTTCAGTTGGTTGGGGGGCTTAAATTTTTATTTTTATTTCTCAGTATCTTTTCTCTGCAGCCATGCCAGCTTGGAACTGAGTGTACAGGAGTCTCAGCAAGGTCAAGCTGGAAATATCCAGACCCGGAATCAATCAGTTTATACCCTTCGGCCAGTGTATTAGTCTGTTTTCATGCTGCTGATAGACATATCCGAGACTAGGCAATTTACAAAAGAAAACGGTTTATTGGACTCACAGTTCCAAATGGCTGGGGAGGCTCACAATCATGGCAGAAGGTGAAAGGCATGGAGGAACAAGTCTGGTCTTTTGAATGGCAGCAGGCAAACTCAGAGCTTGTGCAGGGAAACTCTCCTTTTTAAAACCATGAGATGTCTTCAGACTCACTCACTATCACAAGAACAGGGAAAGAGAGACCCATCCACATAATTCAGTCACCTCCCAAGATGTTGGAATTGTGGGAATTACAACTCAAGATGAGATTTGGGCGGAGACACAGCCAAAGCATATCAGCCAAGTATCTTCACTCCTTGGTATTTACCCAGGGAAACCCAGCAGAGAAAAGGGTGAGGATTTATATACAAGTGTAGTTTATAAAACTTTAGCATGGTAAACAAGATAAGGATCTATCAAAAACGATATGGCTAAATACATTGTGGTACAGGATTTCCATGGACCACAGGCAATATCTGCAAATCATGCTTCTGAACTATCTTCAATAGGAAAATGCTCAAAATTCAATGTGCTATTCTGGTTACAAAATATTCATAAAGTAAAAAATTAATCTATTGTAGAACATATCATAGAAAAATGACTGGATGGAACTACAGAAATACTACTATTTGCTTAGCTAGGTGTGGTGGCCTCTGTGGTCCCAGCTCCTGGGGAGGCTGAGGTGGGAGGATAACTTGAGCTCAGGGTTCCAGGTGGCAGGAGCTATGATGGTGCTACTGCATTACAGCCTGGGCAACTAAGTGAGTGTATATAAACATCAATCAGTATTCGCTATCTCTAGGTGGAGGACGTGTGAGTAGCATAAAGGTTTTTTTACTTCTCTGACGTCAACATTTGTCATATTACATTATATTTGTTACAGTAAATTATATTCAAATCACAATGAGGGCTTGGTGCAGTGGCTCACGCCTGTAATCCCAGCACTTTGGGAGGCCAAGGCGGGTGGATCACCTGAGGTCAAGAGTTTGAGACAAGTCAGGCCAACATGTTGAGACCCCCATCTCTACTAAAAATACAAAAATTAGCCAGGCGTGGTAGCAGGCGCCTGTAAGTAATCCCAGCTACTCTGGAGGCTGAGGCAGGAGAACTGCTTGAATCCGGGAGGCTGAGGTTGCAGTGAGCGGAGATCACGCCATTGCACTCCAGCCTAGTCGACAGGGTGAGACTCCCTCTCAAAAAAAAAAAATAAGAAGAAGAAAAGTAAATTATCGAAGAAAACCCAATGACAACACACAGAGCCTTGCAAGCCCTGTTGGTTGGAAAGGCTGGGAGAACACCAGGAATCTCCCTGATGAAGAGGCCACAGCAACCACAGTGGTCCCTGATTGGCTGCCAGGGAGGACGCTCAGCAGATGCCCGCGTTAAGGGTGCGGGGTGCGTCACTTCCGGGGGAGGAACCTCCGCTGTCGCCGCACACGCGGGAGCGGAAAGTCTCCATGGCAACCAGCAGGGCCCGCGCTAGGCCCACCCGCCGCCGCCGCTGCTACTGCGCCGGCCCCGCCCGCACAAAGACCGCGCGGTGACCCGCCCTCTGCCGCGACCCCGGCCCCGCCCCGGCCCTGGCCTGGTCTGGCCTGGTGCCTGCACCTGCCGAAGGCCGCCCGCCGCCATCACCAGCGCCCGGCTGTGCTGACCGGGAAGCAGTTCTCGGCGGGCAGCGCGGTGACTCATCGGCCTGGCAGCGTCCCCCGCGCGGGCCATCTCTGTCGCGGCCGGCGGCGGACGGAGCCGTGGAGGAACCGCGAGACCCCAGGTACGCGCGTCCCCTCCCCGCTGCCTGGCCTGGACCGACCCTGCCACTGTGGCGGCCCCCAGGCCCGCGGCAGCCAAGCAACAGTCCCCTTTGTTACCCTCCCGGCGGGCGCCGTGGGTCTTTGTGCAGCCTCGCCTCCCACGCGCAGGCCCTCCACGCCGTCTTTCGCCGTCCCGCCCGCTAATCGCCATCGAAGCCTTAAAAACATCTTTTCTTAATCCTCCAGGGCCCAGAGCAGGTCCAGCTGCCCGTCCGGCTCCCTAGCCCGCGAGGCCTGCAGTAAAGGAGCCGCGTGGGACCAGGGCCGAAGTCCCCAAGGCCTGCCCCCGCCGGGCATCGTGTGCCCCTCTCTCGGGCCCTCGGCTTGGGCTTGGGGATCTCACAGCCCACCTCCCGTCGTGCACCCCACGCTGCCCCCATTTCCACGGGGACCCACCTGGTCACCACACCCGCGGGTCTCACCCGTGGCTGACCTTTGGCCAGCATGGTGCAGCCGCAGACATCCAAAGCTGAAAGCCCGGCGTCGGCAGCGTCTCCTAACGCCCAGATGGATGACGTCATTGACACCCTGACCTCCCTGCGCCTCACCAACTCAGCGCTGAGGCGGGAGGCCTCCACCCTGCGGGCAGAGAAGGCCAATCTCACCAACATGCTGGAGAGCGTGATGGCAGAGTTGACCTTGTTACGCACCAGGGCGCGGATCCCTGGGGCTCTGCAGATCACCCCGCCCATCTCTGCAATTACCTCTAATGGGACTCGACCTATGACCACACCTCCAACCTCTCTGCCCGAGCCCTTTTCCGGGGACCCAGGCCAGTTGGCTGGGTTCCTGATGCAGATGGACAGATTCATGATCTTCCAGGCCTCCCGCTTCCCAGGTGAGGCCGAGCGCGTGGCCTTCCTTGTGTCTCGACTGACTGGGGAGGCGGAGAAGTGGGCTATCCCCCACATGCAGCCTGACAGCCCCTTGCGCAACAACTACCAGGGGTTCCTGGCAGAGTTGCGGAGAACCTACAAGTCTCCACTCCGACACGCGCGGCGCGCCCAAATCAGGAAGACTTCTGCCTCTAACAGGGCTGTGCGAGAGAGGCAGATGCTCTGCCGCCAGCTGGCTGCTGCGGGCACGGGGCCTTGCCCAGTGCATCCAGCTTCCAACGGGACTAGTCCAGCGCCAGCCCTGCCTGTCCGAGCACGGAATCTTTAAGAATCTGCCACCCCTTGGTAGCGTCTGCAGCCACCCAGGTAGTATACGCTCTTTGCTGTGTAGAAGAAATTGCCCATGCGACAGCATCACTCCTGTGTGAAGACCTCCCTTCTTGCCTCTTCAGACCTGTTCCCCAAGGAGACCTTCCTTCCATCCCTCCTGGCGCGCTGGTTGCCCACCTTGCCGCACTTCCTCTTATGTGCTAGCTTTGTACCTAACGCACACTGCATGCTTGCCTCCCTCTTGCTGGCATCCCGGGCTGTTTCAGTGACTACCGCTCTGCTACTGGGACACAGGGACTGGGCTGCACACTGATGGACCACGTGGGCTGACTCCTCCCAACCTGACTTGGTTCATGGAGGCTCCTACTCTGCCCTCTGCAAGCCCCCTTGGTGGCTCTGCACCTGGTTGCCTGGTTCTCGTTGATGATCTCTGGACAGAAAGAAGCCAGTTTGGCCAGGCTGGTATCTCAATGGGTGTGACTGGAGAGGGGGTCTGGTCAGGGTGGTGGCTCGATGGGTGAACCTGGAGAGGGGGTCTGGCTTCCTGCCCAAGATGCCCACTGGCCCTGCTAGGGCCCAGTGCAGCAGGCAGGGCCTCATCCGTGCTGTCAGTGGTGGAGTGGTCACTGCTGGGAGTGTAGTTCTAGCACTTCTGGGGGCCAGGTTCCACTCTGCACATGAATATGCAGTCTAGGAGGCCCCATTGCTCTCACCGGGAAGGAACAATGTTGCAGCTGAAGGGTGAATCCATCAGAAGATGCAGCTCCAGTAATGCTTGGCTTCAGCTGCTCGTGTTCTGATGGGGCCGGGGATTTGGGGAATCTGGAACTTGTCTGCTAAATAAGGTCATGGTGGACTTTCAGCCACTGGGGAAGTCCCTCAGGCTGTAGGTTCCTGCACACCCATGCCTGAGGGCCATAGCAGGCTGAGGGTGGATACCAGTGACTCCTTTTGCCACCCAGGATCTCCATGGCCAGTGCCATAGCTGCTGATGTTCATTCAGTCACTCCTGCCCCTGCCCCTGCCCCATGTCACTGATAGTGAGCCTTGCCAGCTTGAGACCTGTTCCCATCTCCATTCAGGTGCCACGTGGCCTTCACTGCAGCCACTCACACTCCATCTCTTGGTCTCCAAGGGCACCCTGTAGCATGTCCTCCCCATGCCTGGGCAATCAGATGTCTTGCCTTTGTCTAAGAGAAAACACACTCCCTTGGGAACTATCTGTAAGCACTTAAGGCGGGGTGGCGGGGGGCGGGTGTCTGCCTCTGGCAACCCAGCCAGGGTCTTGGTGGCATTGGTAAAAGCAAAGAGCTATGGACTGCCATGGGCCTAGTGTGGTGACAGTGCAGCACTGGCATGTCCTGCTTCTGAGGGACCTCATGCCTCACAGGGAGATGACCAAGAAATCATTTTCTGGCTGAATTTGGCCATGCCCTTTGGACTGTGCTGCTCCGCCATATTTCAGTGCCAAATGAACCACGTTGACATGACCTCCTGGACCATAGGGGTTCCTACCCTGGGTTCATCTGCCCCTGTCTGAAGGGTTCTGGCTTAGTTGCAGAAGGACAAACTCCGTACCCACCCAAAGACATGTATATGTCTTGGGACACCAGAGGTTGGGTCCTGGGACCTGGCCAGTCCTGAAGAGTTTTGATGGTGCTGGGGAAAGTGACTGCGATTCTGAAGAACCACTGCCTTCCAAGACCAAGAAGGTTCGGTGGGGTCCGCAGACTCCTGCCACCCACTCAGCATCCACTTTGTTAGCCCAATTGCCCTGCTGAACAACTGCCTGAACACAGGCTTTCGGTTCCCCTGGACTCCAGCTGAGGCTGTCCAGGTGGGACCTTGGTGCTTATTAAGCATGAACGGAGGGAGGACACACAGCGGGGCCACCATTCCGTGAATGGGGGGGGACAGATTACTTTCTCTTTGTGCTCAGTTCTGTTCTATCGCCAGCAGCTGTGTTGATAAGACTAGTACCTGCCAGAGAGATGTGCCCCCCAGTGAAGAGGGACAGTGGCACCGGGGAAAACCTTCCACCTGGAAGGTTTCCACGTGGCCCAGCCCAGCCAGAGTAGGAGACCCAGCATGGAAACAGGGCAGGAACTCCGCCGTGTTGCCAGCCCTGGCTCCACCCAAGTAGCCTGATGAAAGCCCTGCCATGTTTGTGTCAGGCTGCTGCACACCACAGAGCTGCCTGGGAAAGGCTGGCCACACTCCCTGTCCACACCTGCAGCCGGGTCCTTTGCCTATAGGCGCCCTATCCAACCAACTTTGTTTGGCATGGGGGTTTGTGTCTCTCGGTGCCTGTGTGTGTGGGCTCGGGACGTGTGCTGGTGTGCTCTTAGGACCTTCTTGATAGCTCCCTGCACTTTGGAACATGGAGCACATACATGAGAGAGGGTCAGGAGCTTGCCCTCCACCTTGGACTTGGAAGAAGCCCACATTGGAGGGGTGAGGACCCCATGGTGGCTCTAGGTGGAAGACACCTTAGTCCCCAGCTAAGGAGGATGAGGTGCAGACCTCAGTGACGGGGGATTAGGCTGAAGAAAGTGGGAGAAGGGAGATGCTTTGTACATATTTGGGGCTTATAATGTCTCTAAATTTTAGAAAACATGTATTGATTTATAAAAGGGACAGACAGTAAACAGTGCAGGTGAAGGAAATTCTGTTTCCCTTGGTTCCGACGTTTTTTGGACTGGACTGTGACTGCTGTCTGCTCCCACAAGACACCCCTCTGCTAAGTAAGCTTCACTGCATACCTGGAAATCACCGGAGAAGGGAGTTAGTGAAGGGGTGACTCCCTGGCCCAGTATAGTGTGGCCTTGGGACTCAATGCCTAAAGCATTTTGGTGACTTCTAGGAAACAGCGAAGACCTGTTTGATTGGCCTCAGGTTAGCACGTGATGAGCAGTGGAAAACAAACCCCAGGAAGTGAGGCAGGACCATCCTGAGGTACGCGCTCCTGTTGTCATGGCAGACAGAGCCGCCTTCAGTGGGCACCACCTGAGCAGTTCCGGCCTGCCGGGGAATGAAGGGACATGGGTTGAGCTGGGCATGTGCCAAGGTTCACTTAGGAACAAGCCCCGGGATTGGACAAAAGAGCCCATGCTGCGGCCACCCACTGGGGAGAGCTGGGTGGAAGAGAGGAGAGATCCTAGCAGAGGCGCCTCCATCTGCAGCAACACACAGCCTTAAGGCTCAGCTCGCCTCTGCTTGGAGAACGCTGGTTCTGGGGCCTAGAGAGGTAGGCACTAGGTGTGGCTCCTGGGGAAGGGAAGCAAGAGCAGCCTGTTGGGCCAGCAGAAGAAGCTCCCCACAGTGCGGAGAAGACTGGGGTGTAGGGTCTTCCTTGTGGAACTGACAGCTCTTGCCGGCCTCTTCGGGAACCTGAGGTTGGCTGGGGTGGCAGCCGGCACAGCACAGATGTGGTAGAAATGGGAGGAAACCCAGCTCCTCACTTTACCTGCCTCAGGCCTTTCCATACACAAGCACCAAACCTACTAGGTCTTCTCATTCTCCATGTCAACCCACGTTAGGTCAATTTTTGCAAGTAGAGGAAAGAAGGAAGTAAAATAGCACATTTTGGTGTCTCAGACTTCTTCTCCCAACTATATAGTTTCTTTGCATTTTGTTTTGACAGTTACGCTGCTGTCCTCTGTCATGATAGTTTTGTGCAGCTGTTTTCACTTAGCTACCGTGGGCATCTCCCTGTATTATTACTAATGTTACTTTGCAGTGGCTGTGTACTCTTCCGTCGACTAGATGGACTGTGGTGCCAGTTACAGATAACTAATGCTGTTACTAACTTTTCAGTTATAAGTTGATGAATACCTTCGTGCACAAGCCTGTCTCCCAATGTCAAGTTATTTTCTTAGGATAGATTCCCAGAGGTGGATTCTTGAACTAAAGAATATGAGAACCTTTGAGGATTTTACTACATATTGACAAAATGGTTTCCAGAAACATTTGTGTTCATTTACTGCCACCAGCAAGGATAAACATGTCCATCTTGCTGGTATTGGGAATTTTATCACCTGGCTAAATATTTGCTAATTTGATAATGAAAAAGTAGCATTGTGTTTTGGTTGGCGTTTCATTGATTTCCAGCACGGTTGAGCATCTCATGTGAAGCGATTCTATTTCCTCTTCTGTGGATTGTCAATGTCCTTTGCTCTATCTTCTGGGGTCTGATACATGTGTATGAGCCCGGTATGTATTAAAGATATTAACCTGGTGTGCGTCATATTTGCGTGTGTGTGTTTTATCTTACTGAAATTTTAACATATTATACATTTAAATTTACCATATTATACATTTAAACTCCATAGCCAGTCTCCTCAGCCCCGTGTCAGCTAGACAAGAACACGAGGCAGGCAGGTGTATTTTGTCTGTTTTGTTGATGGCTGTTTAGCATTAGCACCTGCGACAATGCCTGGCATGTGGTAGGTACTCAGTGAAGGTTTGTTGAATTAGTTACGCCAGTGGATCTGCAGCGCGTTGGGATCCACAGACGGTGAGCTGCCCACACTGCAGAGCTCACGGGCCACAGACGGTGAGCTGCCCACACTGCAGAGCTCACGGGCCACGGGCGGTGAGCTGCCCACACTACAGAGCTCACGGGCCACGGGTGGTGAGCTGCCCACACTGCAGAGCTCACGGGCCACGGGTGGTGAGCTGTCCACACTGCAGAGCTCACGGGCCACGGGCAGCTCTCACACATTTTGTCTCAGGGTTCCCTTGCACTATAAGAACTCATTGAGGACCTCAAAGAGCTTTTGCTTATATAGGTTTATCCATCAATATTTACTACATTATACATTTAAACAGAAAGTTTTAAAGTAGTTATTCTGAAAATAAAAACATACTTAAATAATGTTTTAAATAAAAACTCTATTTTCTAAAACAAAACATGATTTAGTGAGAAGAGGCATTGGAGAAGACATTCTGGCAAACGTCTGTCAGTCTGGCTGAAGAGAAGACAGTGGGAGCGTCCTACCTGCTGTGCCCTCTGCAAGAGCACACGCCACGGTGCCTCTGCAAAGCCCACTGTACACCCAGAGATGATGCGGAAAACGCACACGACATTTGGGGATTATTATGAAAGCAATTTTACCTCATGGACCCCCAAAAGGGTCTTGCCCCACTTTGAGAACTGCTGCTCTAAAGAGACAAGGGTCAGCAGTCCTGCCAGCATCAGCAGCTGTTCCTTCTGTCGCTCCACACTGCAGGCCTTTCGTGCCTCCAGATTCACAAACAGTTATTTCTGGGATTAATTTGGCATGTAATGTGAGATGAGGCTCCAGGTAGACTTCCTTTCAAAGATTTAAACAAACACCCTCAGTCCACTTATTAAAAATTCTTTCTCTTCCTTGGTCCCGTGTGTTCTTTCCTTCACACTCGGGTAAATCTTATCTGTCGTAGGACCAGCTTTTTCCACTGTCTATTCAGTCGATCCATTTATCTTGCCCAGTACTTTCCTATTTTAGCTGACTTGGGTTTTATAATTGCTTTTTATTTTTTTTGAGATGGAGTCTCTGTCACCCACGCTGGAGTGCAGTGGCGCAATCTCAGCTCACTACAACCTCCACATCTTAGGTTCCAGCAATTCTCCTGCCTCAGCCCCCCGAGTAGCTGGGATTACAGGCACCTGCCACCACGCCCAGCTAATTTTGTTTGTATTTTTAGTAAAAGGGTCTCACCATGTTGGCCAGGCTGGTCTTGAACTCCTGACCTCAGGTGATCCACCCGCCTTGGGCTCCCAAAGTGCTGAGCTTACAGGCGTGAGCCACCACACTTGGCCAGGTTTTATAATTTCTATTCATATTTAGTAGGGCTCTCCTGCTTCAGATTTTTCTTAGCTGTTTTTACCAGATGAGCTTCAAAACATGCTACAGTTTCCCCCCAAATCCTGGTACCAGGTGCAGGGGCTGGAGCGGCAGAAGTGCTTTGGTGAGCTGTGTTCAGGGCACAGCATCGTGGGCTCTGTGGAGGAATGCTGCTGTGTGCGGGGCACAGCGTCGTGAGCTCTGTGGAGGAACTCTGTGGTCGTGGGCTGGGTGGCCTCTCCTTCCACCCTGCAGAAAGCCTTGCCCTGAGCTTTCTCCCATGTGCTGCTCTGTGACTGGTGGCTGGTTTGGGAATGGGAGTGCAAATCGGGGTCCCCTCTGGCTAGCCCATTGCCTAGTCAGTGTCTTCCTCCATGGGAAGGCCTGAAGTGTGCATAGTGTCCTCCTGGCTGTCTCCACGTGGCTAATCTGAGAGGTTTACAAGGACCTGGCCTTGCAAGGACTCTGCTTGATAGGGGAGGTCTAGGGCTGAGCCCCATCGCCATCCCACTGTCTGGCTTCCTTGAGGGGAGAGAACAGATTGTGGCTTGGAGCTGGGCCTCCACCCTCTGGCTCTGTGACACTTGCTCTCACTTCAAGCCCCCATGGGCCCATCCTGGTGGAATTCCATCCTGTGGCCCTAGAGATTTTCTGGGGAGCCTCCCCTTTTCTCTCCATGGAATCCCCACCCTGGTGTCTGGGTAGCCCCCTTGCCTTACTCCTCTCTCCTGCACCTGCTCTGGTGCCCGGACCCCGTGGTCCTCAGCAACTCTCAGGTCAGCCTGTCTCTCTGTCCCTGCCACTCCTGCCTGCCGCAGGCGTGGGCAGCCGGCCTTGCTAACTGCTTCCTTTCTCCTGCTCTTATCGTTCTGTTAAGAAGGATCCAGGGTTACTATCCTGAGGACCCTCCCTGAGCAACCAGGCCGGGTGAGGGGCTCTGTGGCTCTGCTCCTGCCCTGACACCCCCAGGCTCACACCTAGTAAGTGATGGCCTTATGCCGTTACTGAGCCTGTCTGTCTCCCCCACCAGACTGTGCTCCTAGAGGGCAGGGCTGCTGTGAGTCACCTGCATCCCTAGCACCTTGCCCAGAGCCTGGTGGGGAAGCCACCAGGTGTCTGTTTAGCAGTTGAGCAGAAGGACCACACATCAGACTACAGCCTAAGTCTTGGGTCTGTGTCAGGCCAACCAGTGACGTCTCAGCTGGCCACCAAGCGGAACCAGGGCCCCCAGCCAGCCGCACACCGTGTGGTCCTATTTGTTTTCCTTTTTTACAGAATGGGACGATATTCTGCATGTTTAATATGTGATGAGAACTTGCCAAGGTCATGACATGGCCTTTAAAAATCGGATTTATAAGTCCGTGATGTCCCATCTCTGGACTGGCCATGCTTGAACCAAATGACCCCTTTCCCTTGGAAATTTGCTGACAATGTTTGTCACAGTGAACAGTGCTGTGATAAGCATCCTAGTCGCTAGACGACGGCTTGGGCATAGTTTTCTGTTGCCGATGTGATCCTGTGGTGAGTCTCACAGGCTTCCTTCACCGTTACGAAGAGATCGTTGCTGATACATAGGAAAGATTAATGTTGTGTTTTCATTTGGCTGCCTCACTGGACATGCAATCGTTTGAGGGATTTTTCAGTTAATTCCACAGACTGATGAGTTTCCACCAGAACCAGCAGAGTTTCCAATGAACTGTGATCATCTGCCCCGGCAGATGCCTTGGGCCATCTGGGTTTCCTTCTCAGAATGAAAGTCCTGACCCCCTGCCGCTGGGAGTGCCGGTGGCGAGAGCTGTCAGCTAGGTTCCCTTCTGAATCTTGTCCTCCAGCGAAGGTACCACCTCGCCCAATGCCATGCAAGCCTCCTTTCTGTGGCAGTGCTGACTTCGGGGCTGGGGGACGCAGGATCCCTGTGCAGGGCCAGCCGGGACCACAACACATAGAGAGACACGCAGCCCCGAATCCAGGAAGGAGAGACGCCCTGCAGGAGATGGCTCTAAAAACAAACAAAGCGCAAAGGACAGAACTCTCTGTGGGACTCAGGAGGCTGCAGACATCCCCGGTGCCAGGCCCTGGCCTCACGTCCCACAGGTGTCAGTCCTAAGAGCATTTTCCATAGCCTTCCTGCAGGCAGACCTCCAGGGAAGGTTGCTGATGATAGTCCCTCCCTCCCTCCCTTTCTCCCCCCCTCCCTTTCTCCCTTCCTCTCTCCCTCCCTTCCTCCCTTACCCCTCTTCTCCTCTTCCCCCTTCCCCTCCTTCCCCTCCTTTCTCCTTCCTCCCCTCCCCCATCCTTTTCAAAAATTGTTTGTAGAGACGGGGTCTCACTGTGTTGCCCAGGCTGGTCTCCAATTCCTGGGCTCAAGCAGTCCACCCGCCTCAGGCTCCTAAGGTGCTGGGGTTACAGGTGTGAGCTGCGTACCTAGCCATTTCCTTATGTAACTTTCACCTGTGCCTCCTCTTAGGTCACTTGCGGAACTTCCCCGGCACTGCTATTGCTGGGACAGATGGATGACGCCCTTGTCCTGCTCCCAACATTAACAGGAAGTGGAATCACCGGGCTCTGTGGGTGTTCACTGTGTGGTCAGCTGTGCTACTTGCTGATGAATCTATCTCAGTTCATCCTCATAACAGCCCCACTTGACAGATGAGCACATCGGCTTGGAGCACCAAAGACAATTTTCTGGGTCATGCTTGAGTTTATACAGAAAACTCCCTCTTCAATTCCATGGACTTGAAGTGAGAACATCAATAACACCACACAGACACACACACACACACACGCGCGCGCGTGCACACGAGCGAGAGATGTATGAATAGCATTTGAAAATAACCAAAGGACATTTCTATGGATCAGAAGTGGAAACTGGGAACCACATGCTGTCTGCCCATGGGTGGGGGCTGGAAATCTTGCTGGGGTTTGTGGCCAGTCTGCAGGTCAGAAGTTCGAGACCAGCCTGGCCAAAGTGGTGAAACCCCGTCTCTACTACTGTGTGTCACCCATGGCCAGGGACAGAAGCAAGTCATGGATGAGAGTCCAGGGTCCATCCTGCATGGCGTGGGTGGTGTGCACAGTGTCTTGAAGACAGGCCTCCTTCACCCTATGTGCCCTGGAGGACCAGGGTGGACACAGCCAGGGGACCACAACACATTGAGAGACACACGACCCCCAGTCCAGGAAGGAGAGACTCCCTGCAGGAAGCAGCTCCAGAAACAAAGCGCATAGGAAAAAACAGCATTGCGACAGTCACCAGACCACACGGAAGAAGATCCTTCCCAGGTAAATGCAGCAACCTGAAGAGGACCTGAGAGTAGGTCTGTTAAAAACCCTTAAAGGAGGCCGGGTGCAGTGGCTCAGGCCTGGAATTCCAGCACTTTGGGAGGCGGAGGTGGGCAGATCACTTGAGGTCAGGAGTTCAAGACCAGCCGGGCCAACATGGTGAAATCCGGTCTCTACTAAGAATACAAAAGTTAGGCAGGTGCAGTGGTGTGTGCCTGTAATCCCAGCTACTCAGGAGGCTGAAGGAGGACAATTGCTTGAACCCAGGAGTCAGAGGTTGCAGTGAGCCATTGCGAATTATGTATAATTAGTTTATTGAGGAATCTCAACTTGTTGGGAATATAAATAGATACAATTTTATATTCCCATTGCACCAGCCTGGGTGACAGAGTGAGACTCCATCATAAAATAAAACAAAAATAAATAAATAAATACAATCATAAAAAGGGAAGGAGGAAGCCGTCTCCAAGAAATAAGAAGTAGAGATGGTGAAAGAACAGAACCGTCAGCTCCTGACCTTCCCCCTCCTCCCCGGCCCCTCGGTGTCCCTCATGTGTCCCACTCATTAGGATTGGGCTTCCAGAATTTTCCATTCTAGAAATCTGCCCTGTGCCTGCACCCCTCCTCTATCCTCCCTGCCACTAACTTCTGGCGAAGTGGGACTGACCCCATGCAGCACCCATTCCCACCCACAGCCAGGGGCACCTCTCAGCTGTTCATCTGTTCTTCCTCATTTGCTATTTTCTGATGAACTGAATTGTTTAGCACTTAGTGGTTTAATCGGATTATAATGGTTATATATATATATACGTATTACATACTTTTTAAAATTTAGAATATGCAGATAATAAAAATTATCTGTACTCCCCCCACCAGGAAAATATTAAAATGTCTGCATATTCCTTTCTAGTCTTTTTAAATTTGCAAATACACACATACACACACAGGTACACACATGCACACTCACACATACCTTCTTACAAACTGGGATCATTCCAGAGAGATTTTAGAATTAAACACAATTACTACAAATTAGAATATTTATTAGCATTTAATCAATTCTATAAACTTCTTTGAAAAACATTAGACAGAATGCTCAGTCATTTACTCTGGGGACAAGTGTCATCTCCCCACTCATTCAAATCCTATTTCATACAAATCTTGCCGTTTTATCCACATTGGTGTCGTTTTTATCAAAGACTGTTGATATGCATGTCTGTTTCCTATTGCAAATGTGGCACAGTTTTTTTTTCTTAACCACGTGGGTTACTCATCATTTACATTAGAGATATTGATTAAAGTTCTCCCACCCCCTCCTCTCTTTTCTCTTTGACAGAGTCTCCCTCTGTTGCCCCGGCTGGAGTGCAGTGGTGTGATCTCAACTCACTGCAACCTCCACTTCCAGGTTCAAGCAATTCTCATTTCTCAGCCTCCCAAGTAGCTGGGACTTCAGGCATGCGCCACCATACCCAGCTAATTTTTGTATTAGCTGGAGTTTCTCCATGTTGGCCAGGCTGGTCTCGAACTCCTGACCTCAGGCGATACGCCGCCTCAGCCTCCCAAAGTGTTGGGATTACAGACATGGGCCACCATGCCTGGCCTAAGGTACTGTTTTCAATGTTGTCACCTGCAGTGGACTGAATATTTGTGTCCCCTCAATATTCGTGTGTTGAAATCATAGCCTCCAATGGTATGGCCTTAGGAGGTGGGTCTTTGGGAGGCGGTGAGGTCATGAAGGTAGCACCCTCAGAATAGATACAGCAAGAAGACAATCTGTCATCGGCCTGCAACCTGGAAGCACACTTCACCAGACACTGAACCTCCCAGCCTTCAGAACTGTGAGAATTAAATGTCTGTGGCTCAAGCCACCTCAGTCTGTGGTACCTTGTTATAGCAGCCCAAACGAATAAACCAACACATCCTGAAATCTCAAATTTTTTTTTCTTTTGCGGGGGGACAGAGTCTTACTCTGTCACCCAGGCTGAAGTACAATGGCACAATCTCAGCTCACTGCAATCTCCGCCTCCTGGGTTCAAGTGATTCTCCCACCTCAGCCTCCCAAGTAGCTGGGATTACAGGCACCTGCCACCACCATGCCCACCTAATTTTTGTATGTTTAGTAGAGACAGGATTTTGCCCTGTTGGCCAGGCTGGTCTCCAACTCCTGACCTCAGGTGATCCACCCGCCTCAGCCTCCCAAAGTGCTGGGATTACAGGCATGAGCCACCGTGCCCAGCCTGAAATCTCAATGTTTTTATAAGTTGTAAAGTTGATTCTTTTCCATATCTCTTGTACATAATATTATTTTCGTGACTGTGATATTTTGCCATTTTGTTTTCTTCTCTCATGGCGTTGGTAAGGAGGCCCCTGCATGCTTGCGCTGCCCTGCTGGTTATCACTCCTGGTGACTCATGCAGCTGGCCTGCTGATGCCCCGAGCTAGCCCATTCAGCTCCGTGTCCATCGGGCTTGGCTGCGGGCTGGGGGGAGGGAACACATGCACCTTTCTCTGCGGAACTGTGGCTGCTTTCTCCCTTCCTCACCCCATTCTTTGTCTGCCCCAGCCTGTGAGGGGACTTCCTCATTCCTGGGCAGCCTTGCTGGTGCTGGGGAGCTGGCTCACTCTTGTAGCGGGCTTCATTGTCCTGTCCTGTGCCCCATCACCAGCTTCGCTCTGTGGTCTTTGTCCTGGTGCACCGGGCAGTGCCACCTCACCACCTCTTCCAGTGTTCCTTCTGTGTGCTCCAGAACTTCTGGATTCCAGATGTTACTGTGTTCACAGAAACCTGGTGGTTATACACCGAGCACCACACACACCCCCCCCAGAAACCTGGTGGTTATTCAGCGAGCACCCCCCCACACACACACACCCCGGAAACCTGGTGGTTATACAGCGAGCACCCCCCCACCACACACACACACCCCGGAAACCTGGTGGTTATACAGCGAGCACCCCCCCACCACACACACACCCCGGAAACCTGGTGGTTATACAGCGAGCACCCCCCCACACACACACACCCCGGAAACCTGGTGGTTATACAGCGAGCACCCCCCACCACACACACACCCCGGAAACCTGGTGGTTATACAGCAAGCACCCCCCACCCCCCACACACACCCCGGAAACCTGGTGGTTATACAGCGAGCACCCCCCCCCACACACACACACCCCGGAAACCTGGTGGTTATACAGCGAGCACCCCCCCCACACACACCCCCCCCGGAAACCTGGTGGTTATGCAGCGAGCACCCCCCGACACACACACACCCCGGAAACCTGGTGGTTATACAGCGAGCACCCCCCCACACACACCTCGGAAACCTGGTGGTTATACAGCGAGCACCCCCCCACACACACACACCCCGGAAACCTGGTGGTTATACAGCGAGCACCCCCCCCACACACACACACCCCGGAAACCTGGTGGTTATACAGCGAGCACCCCCCCCCACACACACACCTCGAAACCTGGTGGTTATACAGCGAGCACCACACACACACACACACACACACCAGAAACCTGGTGGTTATACAGTGAGCACCACACACACACACACACACACACACACACCAGAAACCTGGTGGTTATACAGCGAGCACCACACACACACACACACACACACACACACACCCCAGAAACCTGGTGGTTATACAGCGAGCACCACACACACACACACACACCCCAGAAACCTGGTGGTTATACAGTGAGCACCACACACACACACACACACACACACACACACACACACCAGAAACCTGGTGGTTATACAGCGAGCACCACACACACACACACACACCAGAAACCTGGTGGTTATACACCAAGCACCACAAACACACACACAAAACAGAAACAAACGAAACACCAAGAGAAACTGCCAACTCCCTCTGATCAGGTCATAGCATTTTCAAAGACAGCAGAACCCATGTGATTTGCCCTCGGCCCTCCAAGAGCCGTCTTTGTCACGGGACACCTGCTAAAGCCTCCTCCCACCTTTCAAGAAAAGGGAGATACTTTCTAGTTATACACATAGAGCAAGATATGGAGCTGGGCTTTTTCTGTTGGCTCCAAATTATAACAAGGGCCTGAAGCTGAGAGTGCGGTGTAGTCCACAGGCTGGATTCTGAAGCTGGAGAGCCGCCCACAGGCCATCGGCCACTGCACTTGAAGGGAATTCCCAGATCTGCCATTCTCCCAGAATCTGAATGTGGCAAAGGCCGGCTGATTCTTTATTAATTCTGTTTGCTCTTCTTCTTGGGCAAAGAGCTCAATGACATCTCCCTGCCCCCTCAATGCCAAGGTGTTCCTCAATGCTTAGACTCTAGCCAGTGGAATGTAGGTGGGGATCCTGTCCCTCCCACTGGCTGGATTTGAGCTGATGGTCATGGGAACCTTGAAAACAGGCAGCAAAGGCGGCAGGTTCATGCAATGAGGAGGCCTGGGCCTCCTAGTTACTGGCTGGAGGAGGGCTTCCAGCTGCTCAGGAGCACTCACTGTGGACATCCCCTGAAGGAGACAGAAACACCAGCTCTGGCCAGGTGTGGTGGCTCATGCCTGTAATCCCAGCACTTAGCAAGGCCGATGTGGGTAGATCATTTGAGGCCAGGAGTTCAAGACCAGCCTGGCTAACATGGAGAAACCCCGTCTCTACTAAAATTACAAAAATTAGCCAGGCGTGGTGGTGCATTCCTGTAATTCCAGCTACTCAGGAGGCTGAGGCAGGAGAATTGCTTGAACCTGGGAGGCGGAGGTTGCAGTGAGCTGAGATGGCACCACTGCACTCCAGCCTGGATGACAGAGTGAGACTGTGTCCAAAAAAAAAAAAAATCCAGAAACCAAAACCCCTCTAAAAATACCAGTGGTGAGTCCTTACTTGCAGAAGACGGGACTGTGGGAGTGGTCTGCGCAGGACTACCATGGAGCCTTGGTGGTAAGCGCTGTTTCCTCCTTCATGGCAGAAAGCCAGGGGAAGAGTGGGCTTTGAGAACTTCATATAGGTTGCAGGCACCTCTGAGACAGGAACATGCACATTCTGGTCATGTCTGGTTGGCCAGTGGACTCACCACCTGTCTTCATCCCATGAACCAGAGGTTACAGGACTCAGAAGGAGAAGGGGTTTCCCATTTGAGGGGAGCCAGCATCAACCCCTTTAGTTCCCGTTCCCAGAATGTATGGAAGCTGGATCCCCACCCTCCAGTGCCTGCTGCCCCCGGGAAGGTGGATGACACAGGGGACCACTGTTGAGTAATACTGAGTGCATGATAAAATCATAATTTGCTAAGAAGAATGACGGCAAGGAAAACCTAGCCACCCCCTACACCCCAAGTGGAAAACAGTTTGGGGCATTCTAAAGTAGCAAGACAGTATATGTATATTATACATCAGTGAAAACAATTCTTTCAGCACGGGAAATGTGACCTGCCCCTGTGGCTCCCTCGTGGAGAATGCTTTCTGGTTTGTCGGTGATCGGTGGTAAGCGGGCACCAGCTGCCTACCTAGTTTATCTTGGTTCTATGAGAAGACCCCGAATACCTGTTGGTTTATAATAATCACCTGTTCAGAGGGAATGAATACCTGGATCAGCAGCTGCTCGAGGCCCTCAGCCCAGAAGGCTGTTGGCCCCTGAGGCTGTCCGCTCAGAAGGCTGTTGGTCCCAGATAGTCCCACTTTGCTGTTCTCTCTGGGTGTCTGCTTCTTAATGCCTTCAGTGCCACCTGGGTGCGGGTCTCTACCGCCACGCTGGTCTCAGTAGACCACGGTGTTGTGGATCTTCACAGTAGGAAGCACACGAGAACGCATGTATCAGAGTACTGTGGTGTGATGCCGCCAGCCAGGGCCAGCCAGGAGAGGGGACACGTGGCATCAGGTACCAGAGCCACCTGGGAGGGCCCAGGCGAGAGCCAACGTCTTCTCATGTTCAGCAGTGGATGGGAAAGTGAGAGAGTCTATCGCCCCAACGGGGCCTTCTCCCTGCACCTTCTCTGAGCTGTCGCAGCACGTGAATGAACACAGCCTGGCGAGGCAAACAGTTTCATTGGGTCCAGAGGGGACCTTCCCTGCTCCTCCAAGCCACCAGAGCCGCAGCAAACTCTGGCCGTAAGTCTTGAAGTGTGTTTGAGCTGAATGTTCTTTAGAAATAAACAGGGCTGGGTTGGGCACAGTGGCTCATGCCTGTAATCCCAGCCCTTTGAGAGGCTGAGGCAGGTGGATCACCTGAGGTCAGGAGTTCTAGACCGGCCTGGCCAACATGGTGAAACCCTGTCTCTACTGAAAATAAAAAATTAGCTGGGCTTGGTGGTGGGTGCCTGTAGTCCCAGCTATTCATGAGACTGAGGCAGGAGAATCACTTGAACCTGGGAGGTGGAGGTTGCAGTGAGCTGAGATCACACCATTGCACTCTAGCCTAGGCAACAAGAACAAAACTTCTCAAAAAAAAAAGAAAAAAAGAAAAAGAAACAGGGCTTAGTCTTAAACACCAAGAGGCTGTCCTAAAGATGAGAATGAGAAGAAAACCTTGGAATCTAGCCAAGATGTCATTAAGGGACCTCCTATCTAACAGAAAAGAGGGTTTCAACAGGTCCCATATGGACTGGAGTTGGGAAGAAATAAAATAGTGTCTATTTATATTCCCAACGAGTGGAGATTCCTCAATAGTTACACATAATTCACTTAAATTTTGAAAAACAGAAACAAAGCTATTAAATGACGAAATAGGAACAGAAAACACTGGTGCGTCAGTGCTAAGGGAGCCTTTAGGGCTGGGAACCTGGAGTATGAGAGCAGTGTTACCTTTAGCATCAGCGGTCTGCAGCCGTCTAGAAGAAACTTTGCATCTGAATGAGAAAAATAATTCAAATAATGCACATTTACTGTGCACCTGTTGTATGCAAGGAACTGGTCTAGAAGCAAGACTGCCTTCCAGGACCACTGTTCTCCCAAGGGAAGGAAGCCACCTGCATGTCACGGCGGGGAAGAAGGCTGGCGAGGTCAGGTGGGCAGTGTGGCAGGTACAGTGGTCAAGGGCGCTTTGGAGGGGCTGACATCTGAACAGAGGCCCAAAGTGGGTAACTGGGGTTCAACCTCAAACTTTCATTTTGGTCCTAAAGGGGAAAAGTTTCCTGTGACATTCCACCTTCCTTCATGTGGTCCCTCTTGGTAATCTACCACCAAGCTTGTAGACTTCACCCCAACAAAACTGTAAGCGATGCTAGGTTTTCCTGTAAGACTGTTGCTGTAGCCTGCATAGCTGTGATTAGTCCATCGTCTATGGCTACCAGTTACACCGAGATTGTGACAGCATTTTTACTTTCTGTATGTTGGAAATAGATGCTCGGTGCCACGAAGAAAAGTCAGCACTGGGACAAAGGATGTTTCAGCAACGCAGTGTTTACTTCCTGGGCTGCAGGAGGGGTTCCCTCGCTAGCCATCTTGCCATGAGAGTACAACGAACAAAGGAAAACACACAAATTTATTCCTTACGCATTTGGGTAGTCCTTACTGCTGTGTCTGATCTCTGCTGCCTGGAGCCAGACCTCACAATCTAAACTAAAACCCAATTGGCTGACAACTTAAAACTTTTCTAAACAGGTAAAAGCAGTGCAGAGCTGGGACGTGCCTGTGAGCACGTCCAGCACAGATATCTTGGTTGAAGTACAAGGACATAGAGTGTACTACGTGCCTGTAAGCACGGCATGTCTAATACCTTCCTGTCGCTGGCCCTTCATTCTCCCCCAAGGCTGGCCAGAGAAACTGGAATCCCTCTTTCCCAAGGTGGGTCATAGAAACCAGTACCCCTTTTCCCCCAAAGCCAGCTGTGAAACCACAAAGCATGACTCTTAACTTCCCTATCTATGAGACCATAGGTGAGCACCACCATGCCCAGCTAATTTTCGTATTTTTTTTTTTTTTTGTAGATATGGTGTTTCACCATGTTGCCCAGACTGGAACTTCTGGGTGCAAGCAATTCACCCACCTTGGCCTCCCAAAGTGCTGGCTGAGATTACATCTGCCCTATCTATGGCCATAAAGAAATTCTCTGACCTATTTTGTTTGACTGTAGGCCATAAGACCCCCAGTCCAGCGAGGGTCTTCCCCATACCTGGAAGGAAGGAACGCTGCTCAGAAAGACCAGGAGGAACCTAGACAGACAGGCCCTGCTGGCTTCCCCACTCGGTCTGATACCATGAGATCAGATCCTTTTTGTTCAATCCTGTGTCTATGCAGCTGTCCATAATGTGTTGAACCTCAGCATAAAAATGAATGATTTTTCCCATATCTGTGGGTCTGCCTTCCAAAGGCTCCTGTGTATATACGTTGAATAAATTTGTATGCCTTGTCTCTAACTAATCTACCTTTTGAGAGTTGATTTTTCCATCAACCTTCAGAAGGCAAAGAAGGACTGCTCCTGTTGGCTCTACAGACTCAAGGAAATGGTTTAAGTTTTGGTTCAGTGATTATATTGAATATACAATGTTATGTCCCTCATAGAATCGACACCTAGGACACACATTTTACCATGTTGTTAAACATGTTTTTGGCCAGGTACAGTGGCTCATGCCTGTAATCCCAGCCAGCACTTTGGAAGGCCAAGGTGGGTGGATAGCTTGAACACAGGAGTTTGGGGTCGGTCTGGGCAACATGGTGAAACACCATCTCTACAAAAAAAGATACACAAATTAGCTAGGTATGGTGGTGCTCACCTGTGGTCCCAGTTACTCAAGAGGCTGAGGTAGGAGAATCATTTGAGACCAGGGAGCTCAAGGCTGCAGTGAGCCGCCATCATGCCACTGCACTCCAGGCTGTGTGATAGAGTGAGACTGTCTTAAAAAAATGTTTTTGGAAAAGGTATTTAATGGTTTTCTATTTTGTTACATGGACGTATATAAGTTATATAGCTATTCTTCCTTGGCTGGTTTTATATGTATATATATATACATACATACATATACATATATTCCTGCCTCTGGCCCCTCATTCTTCCCCGAGACTGGCCAGAGAAACTGGAATACCACAGGTGAGCACCACCACACCCAGCTAACTTTTGTATTTCTTTTTGTAGAGATAAAAAAAAATATATATGTATATATTTTCATTTAAAAATCAAAATACAATTTACATACCGTGAAATGCACAGAACTTAAGTGCGTGGTTTGATGTGTTGTGCCAAATAGACACACTGATGTCACCACCCCTAAGATCAAGATCAAGATACAGGACATTTCCACTACTCCAAAAAGCCGCCTGTGCCTCCTGCCAGCCAGCTCCCTCACACCCCCGCCTCATTCTCATTTCTTTGCCCATGGATGGGCTTTGACCGTCAATCACAGAGTGTGTGCTCCTTTGTATCTGGGCTTGTATTGCTGAGCATCCGTGTCTGAGATGCATCCATGTCGTTGCATGTATTATTAGCAGCTTATGACTTTCTACTGCTGATCAGGGATCTCTTCTGCAGATATGCCATATTGGTTAATTCATTCACCTGTTGATGGCCATCTGGATTATTTCCAGTTTGAGCAAATAAAAGCAAGATTACCATAAACATCCCCGAAGAAGAATTCTTGTGCACATGAGCTTGCATTTCTCTCAGGTCAATACCTAGGAGTGGGATGGCTGCCTCACAGGTGAGGTGATAAATTTTTGTGTGTGTGAGATGGAGTCTCATTCTGTGGTCCAGGCTGGAGTGCAGTGGTGTGATCTCGGCTCCCTGCAACCTCTGCCTCTCAGGTTCAAGCAATTCTTTTGCCTCAGCCTCCTGAGTAGCTAGGATTACAGGTGTATACCACCACACCAGGCTAATTCTTTTGTAATTTTGGTAGCGATGGTTTCACCATGTTAGTCAGGCTGGTTTTGAACTCGCGACTTCAAGTGAGCCACCCGCCTTGACTTCCCAAAGTTCTAGGATTACAGGTGTGAGCCAATGGGCCCGGCCAAGGTGATGTTTTTTATAAGAAACTGCCCAACTATTTCCCAAAGTGTTTGCACCATTTTACATTTGCCCTCATTAAGTGTGTTTGAGTGTTCACGTGGCTTCTCCTGCCCGTCATTACTTGGTACCGTCCATCATTGTCATTTTAGCCGTTCTGGTGGGTGGATAAGATGATGTCTTTTTAAACATTTCATTGATTTATTCTTTGTTTCTGTTCTCCCTGTCAGAGATTTCTGCTCTTGAATCTTGATTATTTGATTATTATCTTGATAATCTTGAATCTTATTATCTTGATTATTTCCTTCTTCTCTCTGCTTTAACCTGCTTTCTTCTTAAAATTAAAATTTCTTTTTTTTTTTAATTCAAGTGGAAGGAACGCAGAACCACAGCTGCTGCGGTTGCTGTTTGTGGTGGTCTAGGGAGGAAGAAGCTGACACACCTGGTCCCAGCAGCTGTCCACATCCCGGAACCCACACAGTGCTGTGGGGAAGAGGTTGTTCACAATATAAACAGGTGTCCAGCAATGAGGACCTGCCCATTCCAGTGGAAAACCCTTATCAAGAACCTCTTAAGAAACTTATCTTGGGCTAGACGTGGTGGCTCACACCTGTAATCCCAGCACTTTGGGAGACGGAGGCAGGTAGACTGCCTGAGCTCAGGGAGTTTGAGGCTAGTCTGGGCAACATGGTGAAACCCCGTCTCTACTAAAAATACAAAAATTTAGCCAGGTGTGGTCATGTGTGCCTATAATCCCAGCTACTTGGGAGACTGAGGCAGGACAATCGCTTGAACCCAGGAGGTGGAGGTTGCAGTGAGCTGAGATCATGCCAGTGCACTCCAGCCTGGGTTTGAAGAAGGAAAGAAAAGAAAGGAAAGAAGAAAGAAAGAGAGAGAGAGAAAGAAAAGAAAGAAAGAAGGAAGGAAAGAAAGAAAGGAAGGAAGGAAAAGAAAGAAAGAAAGAAAGGCAGGAAGGAAGGAGAAAGAAGGGAGGAAGGAGAAAGAAAGAAGGGAGGGAGGGAGGAAGGAAGGAAAGAAAGAGAAAGAGAAAGAAAAAGAAAGAGAAAGAAAGATGCCAGTGCACTCCAGCCTGGGTTGAAAGAAAGAAAGAAAGAGAGAGAAATGTATCTTGTGTGCAAAGCATGTAGCTGATAAGTATGTACAGCTTTTGTCCCAGTTTATTTCTCCATTTCCTGGATACATTTGGGGAAGGCACATCACAGGTCTTTGTGGGAAGAAATAGAAAGAAATCACAAAAGCAATTAAGAGAGCTCAAATAATGGGGTTTATGCCAGTTATATACAGGGATCCTGAATATCTCAAGGACCCTAAAGTTTGTAATATCAGATATCAGGAATTAATTCTATCATGTTACCACCAATAAACTTATTTTACAAACTCCTGGCCTTAAGCAATCCTCAGCCTCCTGAAGTGCTGGGATTACAGGTGTGGGCCATCATGCTCAGCTTCAAGTTTCGTCTCTCCTCTCCTCTCCTCTCCTCTCCCCTCCCCTCCCCCGCTTTCTTCTTTCTTTCCATGGAGTTTTACTCTTGTCACCCAGGCTGGAGTGCAGTGGCGCGATCTCAATGCACTCCAACCTCTGCCTCCTGGTTCGAGCGATTCTCCTGCCTCAGCTTCCTGAGTAGCTGGGATTACAGGTGCCCACCATTATGTTCAGCTAATTTTTGTGTTTTTAGTAGAGATGGGGTTTCACCTTGGCCAGGCTGGTCTCCAACTCCTGACCTCAGGTGATCCACCCGCCTCGGCCTCCCTAAGTGCTGGGATCATAGGCATGAGCCACCATGCCTGGCCTTCAAGTTTCTTAAGATAAAAACGTACTATGCAACTATCTTGCATGTTCTTCACATGTACCCCAAAACCTAAAATGCAATAAAAAGAAAAAAAAAAACTATCTTTTGTTTTTGTTTCCCAGAAGCCACCTATGGATGTCTGTGGGCCTTGGGAAGATTTCCTGCCCTGCCCCCAGTGGCCTGGGGCTCTTGTTCTATATGAGAAGGGTCTGGGAAAAGGTTTTCTTTTTCATGTTTGTGTGTCAAAGAAGTGTCAGCTTTTGATGCTGTCCTGTCCTGTCTCCAAGATTTCCAGTGAGTACTCAGAGAAGGGACAGAGCTTGTGGGGGATTGAGGACCTCCACTAGTGCCTGGGCTCCCAGCTATTCCAGAGGGTCACGGTAGACCATATTCAGTCCATATGCATTTGTTAAAATTTTAGCCATTTGCTCTGCACCTGTCTTTCCGGCAGCTCTTTTTTTTCTCATGCACTGCTAACGTGCAACGATTCATGTGCCTTGTATTGTCTCTCCTCAGAGGGGCTGGGCAATGTTTGGAATTCATGCCCCTGTAATTTTAGCTCTCTTATGGGCTCAAGAAAAATTCTGGTTTCATAGATTATTCAGCCTTTTCTCAGAGTTAGATTGGGAGTGGTGTTCTCTTGCTGCTTTCTACATCCTAAGCCTCAGCTGACATTTTAAAAACATTTAAGAGTCTGGGCTTGGTAGCTCACACCTGTTATCCCAGCTCTTTGGAAGGCTGAGGCGGGTGGATCACTTGAGGTCAGGAGTTCGAGATCAGCCTGACCAATGTGGTGAAACCCCATCTCTACTAAAAATACAAAAAAAATTAGCTGGGCTTGGTGGTTCATTCCTGTAATCCCAGCACTTTGGGAGGCTGAGGTGGGAAGATCACTTGAGGTCAGGCATTTGAGACCAGCCTGGCCAACATGGTGAAACCTCATCTCTACTAAAAATATAAAAAATTAGCTGGGCGTGGTGGTGGACGCCTGTAATCCCAGCTACTTAGGAGGCCAAGGCAGGAGAATCGCTTGAACCCAAGAGATGGAGATTGCAGTGAGCCGAGATCATTCCACTGCACTCCAGCCTGGATGACAGAGTGAGACTCCATCTGAAAAAAAAAAAAAAAAAATTAGCCGGGCGTGGTGGTGGGTGCCTATGGTCCCAGCTACTTGGGAGACTGAGGAAGGAGAATTGCTTGAATTTGGGAAGTGGAAGTTGCAGACAGAGAGGTTGCAGTGAGCTGAGATTGTGCCACTGCACTCCAGCCTGGGTGACAGAGTGAGACTCTGTTTCAAAAAAAAAAGCAATACACTATAACAACTATTTACATAGCATTCATATTGCATCAGGTATTATAAGTAATGCAGAGATGATTTAAAATATACTGAAGGATGTGTGTCGGTTATATGCAAATACTGCACTGTTAAGTAAGGGACCTGAGCATCTTCGGATTCTGTAGGAATGGAGGTGTGTTGGAGCCAATCCTGCAGATACCAAGGGACGACTGCACTGGGTATACAACACATGCCCCATTGAAGGCAGTGCACGCTCAGGACCTTGTGATCCGCCTGCAGGGTCATCGCAGAGAGGAAGTGCTCTCTGACATTGGACTCATCCTAGTTCCAATCAAGTTTTGTATTTTCATTCAAACAGGTCTTATCCATCTCTTGTTATAGCTACTTTGTTTAATTTCATCACATTTACCTTTACAGTTTCTGTCTGATTCGTGCTGGGCTTTGTCCTTCTTTTATCCTGTGACTCTGCTTCTCAATTATTCATGATCTAGTTAGATAAACATTTCCTTGGCAGTTAAGAGTGTCTGTCTCCTGCTTGAGGAAGCTCACGCACTTAATGAGCTGGCTTATTAAAGTCTAATTGGCTGGAATTTCTGGTACTAGGTACCAGAGATGGGAAATAGCATTTTCTTCCCAGATAAGCTATTTCTGCTTTAATCATTTGGGGAGGGAATAGAAAACTGTCCATTTCATGGAGATTTTCTGATTGATCAGCATAGAGTCCTGTGTAGTTTCCTCTTGGGCTTTGAGACTCCTGTCTGCATCGATCACACCCTCTTTCTTCTGCTTAACTTAATCTGTTTTCTTTTTTATTGATTAGATTTGTCACAGATTGACTGTGGAACTTATTAATTTTTAAAGAATCGGCTGTTGGTTTAAAATACGCTATAGTTTTCTTTCTTATTCATTAACTAATCATACGGTTTCATCATTTTCTTCCTCCAATGCCAGCAGCTCCTAAGAAGTGAGGAAGGAGCCACGTTTTGGTTTACACATTACAAAATATGCCTTCTGGATTTCCTGAGACGTGGCTTTGTGGCCCTTCCAGTGATGATGGGCTACATGGTTCAGACCCGCCATTCCTCTGAAGATGAAGAAACAGATGGACACCTGGATTGCGCCGGTGTCAGTAAGAAACAGTGTTCCACAGCAGTTCAGTCCAGGAAGTAACGGAAAACAGTGTTCCACGGCAGTTCAGTCCAGGAAGTAACGGGTTAAGCAAAGTTCACTCCTTTTTTTTTCCCCTGAGAAATTTTCTCAGAATGCCAAAAGGGCCAACGTTCATTCAGGATGTTTAAGGAAATTTTGTTTAAGTTCCTCTCAAACTAATTAATTAGAATATACTTCTTTGGTCTTCTACTTCTTCTTCTTATTTTTTTTTTTGAGACAGAGTCTTGCTCTGTTGCCCCGGCTGGAGTGCAGTGGCGTAATCTTGGCTCACTGCAACCTCTGCCTCCTGGGTTCAAGCGATTCTCCTGCCTCAGCCTCCTGAGTTGGAATTACATGCACGCACCATCACACCCGGGTAATTTTTGTATTTTTAGTCGAAATGGGGTTTCATCATGTTGGTCAGGTTGGTCTTGAACTTCTGACCTTGTGATCCGCCCGCCTCAGCCTCCCAAAGTGCTGGGATTACAGGCATGAGCCACCACACCCGGCCTTCTCTGGTCTTCTTTTTTTTTAATTGTTGCTGTTGTTCTCTCTCCTTTTACCAGTCACTTTCCTCAGAAGAGACTTCTCTGGTCTTCTTTTAGGCCTAAGATACCTCAATAGTTCATGGTGGGAAATATGTTCCATTTCGTTGATTGTTACTTTTGATGTAGCCAGTTCCCCCGGGGTCTCTGTCTCTGCCTCTGCCACTCTCTCTCTTTCTCTCTCTCTCCCGAAAGCCCATCTGAGATCGTCTTGGATCCATGTCTGCCATGTCCAGGTGTCACTCAGATGTTTAAGAAACACCTCTTCTAGCATGATGATGATGATGATGGTGGTGGTGGTGATGGTGGTGATGACATGCCTCTGTAGCCTCTGATGGTTTACAGAATTAATAATAGTTGGGCTGCACAAGCTGTACTGCATCTGGCAGTAATGAGGCAGTACCACTTCCCTGCTAGTGTGGTGTCATAGGCTGCCTGATACCTTAGATTTAAATAAGATACAGAGTCTCATCACATAATGTCCCAAATGACTGGAGCACAACTGAAAATTACTTGTCATGCTGAGAACCAAGAAATCTCAACTTGAAAAAGAAAAAAACATCAACAAATGTAAGCCCTGAGACGACACGTGTGAAGTTATCTGACAAGGGTTTTAAAGCATGTATCGTAAGAAATTTTCAATGAGTTTGAAACAAATGAGAAAATAGAAAATCCTGACCAAGATACAGAAGATACAGAAAAGAGTCAAACAGAAATTTTAGAACTAAAGGGCATAGTCAAAATTTAAAAACTCACTGAATGGGCTCAATGGAAGGGACTGAGGAAGAACCAGTGAATTCGAAAATAGAACAACAGAAATTACACAATTTGAACAAAGGAGAGAAATTGACTTTTAAAAAATGAACATCTGTTCAATTTTTAATGAACATTTTTTAATGAGACCATTAACATCCATGTCATCAGAGTCTCAGGAGAGGAGACTCTGTGGAGTCTCAGTGTGGAGCTGAAAACATTTTCAAAGAAATATGGCTGAAAATTTCCCAAATTTGGTAAAAGACAGAAACCTACAAATCCAATAAATTAAATGAATCTCAACTGAAATAAACCCAAAAAAATGCATGCCAAGTCACATCATAGTCAAACTTCTGAAAACGAAAGACAAAGGAAAAAATCTTGAGAGCAGCAAGAAAGAAGTGACACCTTACCCATAGGGGAAAACTAGTAAATTTCTCATCAGAAACCATGCACTCCAACTTTTGGATTCTTGAAAGAAAGGACTGACAATGCAGAATTTTATAGCTAGCAAAAATACCATTTAGAAATGATGGGGCAATTAAGGCATTCTAGAATGAAAACAAATGAAAAGAATTTATTGCCAACATACCTACCATAAAATGATGGCTATAGGAAGTTCTTGAAACAGAAAAAAAATGATAAGAAAAGGAATCTTGGGACATTAGGAAAAACGAATAAGGGAAAGAGTAAAACTATGAGTGAATGCAATAGAATTTTCTTTTCTTGAATTTTCCAAACTGTGTTCAAGGATTGCAGCAAAGCTTATAACACTGTTTACTATGGTTCTCAATGTATGTAGAATAAATACTTAGGACAATGATATTTTAAATGGGGGGGGGGGTTAAGAGACTCCAAGGGAAGTAAAGTTTCTATATTTCACTTTAACTAATTAAAGGTTGACACCGGTAGACCAGAGGTTATGTATGTAGGTATATTGTAATGCCTAGAGCATCCTCAAAAAATCTACACAAAGAGGTGCACTTGCATATACTATAGACAAATGAAAATGGAATCCTAAAAAAGTGTTCAAATGCTCCACAGAGATTCAGAGAAGAAAAAAAAAAACAGAAACAAGATTAGAGGAAATATACAGGGAAAAATGCCAAACTTAAGCTCTGAAATATCAATAATTACAATAAATACCAATTAAAAGACAGGTTGGTGGAATGAATCTTAAAAATGGCCTAACTACATGCTACCTGGAAGCAACTGACTTCAAGTATAACTAGAAAAAAGTTTAGAAAGAAATATGAAGATGAAATAAAAAAATTTTCAGACAAAAACTGAGAAAACTCATCACAAGTATGGTAGACCCATGTAAAAAAAAATACTAGAGAGTGTTCTGTTGGCATGAGAAAAATGACCCCAACAGAAGGTCAGACTTGCAGCACAATTGCAGAGGAATACAATGTGAATATGTGGGTAAATACAGACAGATATTATCACAATGAGATATTACTTCATACCTACCAGAATGGCTATCATCAAAAGGATAGACAGTGACAAATGTTGGTGAGTCTCTTAGTCCATTTGTGCTGCTACAACAGAATACCACAGACTAGGTAATTTGTAAAGAACAGAAATTTATTTTTCACAGTCCTGGAGGCCAGAAGGTCCAAGATCAACGTGCTGGCAGGATTGATGTCTGGTGAGGGATCCCCTCTGCTTCCAAGATGGCATCTTGTTGCAGCATCCTCCGGAGGAGAGGAACACTGTGGCCTCACATGGCAGAAGAGACAGAGGCCAAGAGAGGGTGCTAATCCCAATCATGAGGGTAGAACCCTGCTGTCTTAATCACCTCCCAAAGGCTGCACCTCTTTATACTGTTGCATTGGGCGTGAATTTTGGAGAGGATACCAGCATTCAAAACATAATATTGTGTCCTAGCCCCCAAATTCATGTTATTTACACAAACAAAATACATGTATTCCATCCCAAGAGCCTCAAAAATTCTTAGCTCATTCTAGCATCAACTTTAAGTCCAAAGTCTCATCTAAATATCATCGAACTCAGATACAGGTGAGACTGAAGATACCATTCATCCGGAGGCAAATTCCTCTACAGCGGTGAGACTGAAAGCAAACACGTTATGTGCTTCCAAGATGCAGTGGTGGGGCAAGCATGGGTTAGGTATTTGCATTCCAAAAGAGAGAAATAGGCAAGAAGAAAGGGTTAACAAGTTTCAAGTAAATCCAAAACCCAACAGGAAAACAACATGAAGCCTTAGAGCTTGAGCTGGGTGAAGTGGTGTGTACCTGCAGTCTCAGCTACTGGAGAGTTTACGGTGGGAGGAATGCCTGAGTCTAGGAATTCAAGGCCAGCCTGGGCAGCACAGTGGGGCCCTGTCTCTAAAAAAAAAAATCACTTAGAGTTTTAAGAATAATCTTCTTTGATTCATGTCCTGCCTTCTGGGCACACTTAGGTGGGGGTTGGTCCTTTAAAGTTTCCAGGGATCCCTGTCTCAGTGGCTTTGCTGGGTGTAGTCCACACAGCAGCTCTCATGGGCTGGAGTTTGTGCCTGTAGCTCTCCCAGGCTGGAATCACACTCCAGTGGCTCCACGGTTCTGAGGTCTCGAGAGTAGCCCCACTCCCATGGCTCCACTAGAGACATTCCCCTGTTGCCTAGTAGGGGATCTCCGTGGTGGCCCTGACTTCACTGGGCATTGCCCGAGTGGGGACTCTGCAGTGGTCCTGGCTCCATGGCATTTCTCTGCCTGGGCCCTGAGGCTTTCTGAGATATCCTTAGAAAGCTAGGTCGAGGTAGCCATGCAGCCACAGCTTGGGCACTCTGTGTGCATGAGCTCTGCCTGCAAAGTTAGCACCAAGTGGACATTGCCAAGGCTTACTGCTTATAACCTCTGGAGTGGCGGCCTGAGCAGCATCTGGGTCCATTTGAGCTATAGCTGGGGTGGCCAAGCAGCACTGCACAAAAATGTGGGGAGCAGAGATTTGAGGCAGCCATGGGCAGTGAGCCCGGATGCCCTGTGAGTGTCCTGAAACCCTCCCTTGGAACTCTGCCACCCTCAAGAATGTGTCCCTCTGGGCCTGTGAGACTTGCAGCAGATCTCTGAAAAGCCATCAGATGACTCTGAAATGGGCCGTTTTTCCGTTGTTTTGCTGAATGGTATCTGGTTCCCTTCTGTCCGTGCTGATCTCTTTATCCATGGGTGGCTTAGCCACACTCTGAATTTTCTCCCCTAAGCACCGGTTTCCTCCTTCACATGGCCAGGCTGAGGTTTTCCACATCTTTATGTTCTGCTTCCCTTTTGATGATAAATCCTGTCTTTAACTCATTTCTCCTTTCTTGTATTTTATAAGCAGCTAAGAGAAGCCATGCAGCCATGCTGAGAGGTTTTCTTTGCTAAGTATCCTAGTTTATCACTTTTAAATTCTGCTTTCACAGAGCAGCAGGCACAGATACCATTCAGCCAACTTCTCTGCCACTTTGTAACAAGGATGGCCTTTCCTCCCGTTTCTGATAAGAAATTCCTCATTTCTGTCCAAGACCTTATCAGAATGACCTTTCCCGTTCATATTTCTACCAACATTCCGTGCTTGACCTACTTAGGTAATCTCTACAGCTCTCTTTTGGAAAGACCCAACCCTCACCAGAATCTTCCTTAATGAAATACAGGCTCTCTCCGGCACTCACTTCAAAACTGAGCCTCTACCCATAGCCCAGTTCTAAAGCCAGCCACATTTTCAGGTATTCTATTATTCTTTTTTTATACAGCAATACTCCTGGTACCAATTTCTGTCTTAGTCTGTTTGTGCTAGTACAACAGAATCTCTCAGACTGGGTCATTTACAAAGAACAGAAATTTATTTCTCACAGTTCTGGAGGCCAGAGGGCCCAAGATGAAGGCGTCACCAGGACTGGTATCTAGTGAGGGCTGCTCTCTGGTTCCAACATGGCTTCATGCTGTAGCATCCTTCAGTGGGGAGGAACACTGTGGCCTCCCGCGGCAGAAGGGACAGAAGGCAAGAGAGCCCTTCCTCCAGCTTTGACCCCTTTTGCAAAGGTACCATTTCCATTCACCCCTCAAAGGCCATAGCTCTTTTTTTTTTTGAGACGGAGTTTTGCTCTTGTTACCCAGGCTGGAGTGCAATGGCGCGATCTCGGCTCACCGCAACCTCCGCCTCCTGGGTTCAGGCAATTCCCCTGCCTCAGCCTCCTGAGTAGCTGGGATTACAGGCACGCGTCACCATGCCCAGCTAATTTTTTGTATTTTTAGTAGAGACGGGGTTTCACCATGTTGACCAGGATGGTCTCAATCTCTTGACCTCGTGATCCACCCCCCTCGGCCCCGCAAAGTGCTGGGATTACAGGTGTGAGCCACCGCGCCCGGCAAGGCCATAGCTCTTAATACTGTTGCATTGGGGATTGGGTTTCAACATGAATTTTGGAGGGACACCATTATGAAAATGACAGCCGTGAGGAGGTAAAGAAATTGGAATCCTCATACACTGGTGCTAGGAACATAAAGTGATGCTTCCACTTTGAAAAACAGTCTGGCAGATCTGCAAATGGTTAAACATGGACTTAGTGTATGACCTGGCAATTCCACTTCTAGGTATATACCCAAGAGAATTGAAAGCATATGTCCACATAAAATCGTCTATACAGATGTTTGTAGCAGCATTACTCACAAAAGCCAAAAAACGGAAACAACATGAATGCCCTTCAATAGTGAATAAGGAGAAGGGGGTGTATCTTTGCAATGCCACATTATTCATCCATAGAAAGAGTTGAAATACTGACACAGGCTATAACACGGATGCTCTTAAGGACATTATGTTGAGTGAAGCCAGGCACAAAAGACTGTATATTTTATTTTATTTTTATTTATTTATTTTTTTGAGATGGAGTCTCATTCTGTTGCCCAGGCTGAAGTTCAATGGCGCGATCTTGGCTCACTGCAACCTTCACCTCCTGGGTTCAAGGGATTCTCCTGCCTCAGCCTCATGAGTAGCTGGGATTATAGGTGGGCACCACCATGCTCAGCTCATTTTTATATTTTTAGTAGAGATGGGGTTTCACTATGTTGGTCAGGCTGGTCTTGAACTCCTGACTTCGTGATTTGCCCACCTTGGCCTCCCAAAGTACTGGGATTACAGGCATGAGCCACTGCACCTGGCCAAGACTATGCATTTTGTTAACCCAGTTATATGAAATGTTAAATTAGGCAACTTTGCAGAGACAGAAAGTAAATTGGTGGTTGCCAGCGGCAAGGGCGATAAGTAGAAGTTGCGAGGTGGGTCATGGGGAGTGGCTGTGAATGGGTACAAGGTGTCTTTTGGGGATGATAAAAATGCTCTAAATTTAACTATGGTGATGGCTGCAGAACTCTACAAATAACTTAAAAACATTGAATTGTACACTTCAAACAGCAGAACTTTATGGCATGCAGATAATATTTCAGAAGAGTTGTTTAAAAAACTGAAATGAGAATGAACTGTATATACATTCTTATGGAACTTTAAATATATGGAATTAACATGCAGAACTTAAAGTATGTGGAATTAACAAGAGCACGTCAATTGGCAAGGTGGTAAATGGAATTAGAAAGATCGTAGATCCTTGCATTTCCTGGGGAAGTGGAAAAGTAGCAATTAATATTTCATGCTAACAAGAAAAGGAAGGGTATTGAAATTTCTAGGAAAGCCTCAGTAACATCATCAAACTGAGACAAGGCGAAAATGCAATAATCAAATATAATCAATCTCAAAGGGCAAGAACAGACTGAAAAATAACATAAAACAGGTTAGATAGACACAAAGTAAGATTAAAAAGAGGAAATTTATCAGCAATTAGACTGAAATTACCTGGGCCAGATTCTCCAAATAAAAGACAAAACTCGCCAGGATGGGTTTTCAAAACTCTATGCTGTTTTCAAGAGATACATGTAAAACTTAAGATTGCAGAAAAACGAAAAGTAAAAGGATACAGCCTGCAAACACTAACCAGAACAAAGTCAGTGTAGCTTTACGTCTAGTGGGCAAAATAGAATGAAAGGAAAAGTCCCTGGGAAGTATAGCCCTTTATAATGAGAAAGGTTATATTCATGAGAAAAACATAGCAATTGTATATTTGTGTGGAGCTAATAACAAAGCCTCAATATAGCTAAAGGAAAAATGACAGAGCCACAAGGAGCAGCAGACAAATTCACAGTCATAGTGAGAGATCTCAGTAATTGGTATAATAAGCAGACAAAAAATCAGTATGCATATGGAAGATTTGAAATACCCAATCAACTGACTCGACCTAGTTGGCATATAAAGAAATCTGCATCCAATTGCAGAATGCACATTATTTTCAAGCACACATGAAAGATTATTTTAAAACTGACCTTATTTTTGGCCATAAAACAAATCTTAATACACTTCAAAAGATTGAAATCATACATAAAAATCTGACACAAAATAGCAACTATCATCTATGTAATTCACAGGTCAAGAAAAATCATCATGCAAATCAGAAAATGTTTTGAATGAAAATAAAAGCAAGGCACATCAAAACATATGGGAGACGGCTAAGGAGCTCTTAGACAGAAAGTTACAGCCATGAATATTTACTTTAGAAAATAACCAGGCTGGGCGCGGTGGCTCACGCCTATAATCCTGGCACTTTGGGAGGCCGAGGCAAATGGATCATGAGGTCAAGAGATTGAGACCATCTTGGTCAACAAGGTGAAACCCCGTCTCTACTAAAAATACAAAAATTAGCTGGGCATGGTGGCGTGCACCTGTAGTCCCAGCTACTCAGAGACTGAGGCAGGAGAATTGCTTGAACCCAGGAGGCAGAGGTTGCAGTGAGCCGAGATCGTGCCATTGCACTCCAGCCTGGGTAACAAGAGCGAAACTCCGTCTCAAAAAAATAATAATAAAATAAAATAATCAGGGCTGGGAATCAATGGGTTAAGCAATTGTCTTAAAGAGTTAAAAAAAAAAATCAAACCAGGTTTGTGAGCAGTGGCTTGTACCTGTAATCCCAGCACTTTGGGACACTGAGGTGGGAGGATAGCTTGAGTTCAGGAATTTGAGACCAACCTGGGCAACATAGTGGGACCCCATCTCTGTACGCACACAAACAAGTAATAATTAGCTGGACATGGTGTGCATACCTGTAGTCCCATCTGCTTGGGAGGTTATGGTGGGAGGATCACTTGAGCCTGGGAGGTCAAGGCTGCAGTGAGCCATGGTCACACCAGTGCACTCCAGCCTGGGCAACAGAGTGAAACCCTTCCTCAAAAATAATACATAAATAAAACCAGAAATAAAACCAAAGGAAACAGAAAGGGAAAAATAGTAAAGAGCTCAGAAATTAATGAAATACAAAAAAGAAATTAGTGAGAAAATTCGTGAAATCAGCAATTAATTCTTTGAAAACACTTGAGAGACAAGGATTAACTTGTTTGCGGCTATTTCTCTAGAGACTCTCAGCACAGATGATGACCTCACGCATGCATCTATGATAGCCAGATAGAGTCAGGTGCTTAGGACAAGTATTCCAGGCCAGAGGACAGTGAAGGGAGATTTGGCACTGGAAGAGAAGTCTGTGATGGAAGCAAAGCCTGGAGGGATGCACTTTGAGGATAAGAGAAGGGGCCACAAACAAGCTAAGGAATATAGGTGGCCCCTGGAAGCTGTAAAAGCAAGTACATGTATCCCTAGAGTCTCTGGAAGGGAGCATGTCCCTGCTAACACATGATTCAGGGCAGTGTAACCCATTTTGGTCTTCTGGTCTCCACATGGGACTACAGGTATGCACACCATGTCCAGCTAATTATTACTTGTTTGTGTGTGTGCAGAGATGGGGTAAAAGAATAAATATATATATATATTTTTAGATGGAGTTTCACTCTTGTAACCCAAGCTGGAGTGCAATGGCGCCATCTCAGCTCACCGCTACCTCTACCTCCCAGGTTCAAGCAATTCTCCTTCCTCAGCCTCCAAAGTAGCTGGGATTACAGGCATGCACCACCACACCTGGCTAATTTTTTTTGCATTATTAGTAGAGATGGGGTTTTTCCACGTTGGCCAGGCTGGTCTCAAACTCCTGACTTCAGGTGATCTGTCTGCCTCAGCCTCCCAAAGGGCTGGGATTACAGGTGTGAGCCACCTCGCCCGGCCAAAATGTGTTGTTTGAAGCCACTAAGTTGGTAGTAAATGATTGTAGCAGCCACAGGAAATGAAATAGAGGCTACTAAGACAAACTGCAGCAATGTAATTGAAATTGCACATAAAATGGATAAACTTCTAGAAAAATACAATGCTCCAAAATTGGCACAAGAAGAAAGAGAAAATCTGGATAACGTTATAACCATTGACTTTTAACTAAACACCTTCCCACAAATAAAACTCCAAGTCCAGATGGCTTCACCAGAGAATTCTGCCCTGCAAATAACACTACTCATACACAGCCTCTTCTAGAGAAAGAAAAAAGGGAAGATTACCCAACCCATTTTATGAGGCCAGTTTAATTTGATATGAAAAAGAGAAGAGGGTAGACAACACGAGAAAGAAAAATTACAGGCAAACTCACCCAAAACACAGACGCAAAAATTCTAAACAAAGCATTAGAAAAGTGACCCGGCTACAAGGTAGATTTAACATTATACACTCTAGTGTTGACTTGCCAAATTAACAGTTGAAGGAAAAAAAAATACATGTTCATTTCAATAGATGCAGAAAAAATGTTTGACAAAGTCCAAACTGCATTTATGAAAAGAGAAATTCTTAGAAAACTAGAAATATACGCCAAGTCCAATGGCTCATGCCTGTAATCCCAGCACTTTGGGAGGCCAAGGCGGGTGGATCACCTGAGGTCGGGAGTTCGAGACCAGCCTGGCCAACATGGCAGAACGGTGTTTGTACTAAAAGTACAAAAATTAGCTAGGTGTGGGGGCATGTGCCTGTATTCCCAGCTACTCAGGAGGCTGAGGTGTGAGAATTGCTTGAACTGGGGAGGCGGAGTTTGCAGTGAGCCAAGATCGTGCCACTATACTTCAGTCTGGGTGACAGAGTGAGACTCTGTCTTTAAAAAAAAAAAAAAAGCCAGGCACGGTGGCTCACACCTGTAGTCCCAGCACTTTGGGAGGCTGAGGCAGGTGGATCACGAGGTCAAGAAATCGAGACCATCCTGGTCAACATGGTGAAACCCCGTCTCTACTAAAAATACAAAAAATTAGCTGGGCACGGTGGCACGTGCCTATAATCCCAGCTACTCAGGAGGCTGAGGCAGGAGACTTGCTTGAACCCAGGAGGCGGAGGTTGCAGTGAGCCAAGATCGCACCATTGCACTCCAGCCTGGGTAACAAGAGTGAAACTCCGTCTCAAAAAAAATAAAAAACAAAAAAAACCTAGAAATATAAATGAAAAGTTTAATCTGATAAATGGTAGCTACAAAAACCATAGAAGACATATATTTATTGGTAGAATGCTGAAAACTTTCCTTTTAAAATTGGCAGCGAGACAAAGATATCTGCTCCACTACTTCTCTTCATTGTTGGACTGAGAATCACGCCTTACTGTAAGGCAATAAAAAGAAATGAGGTCATAAGAATTGGAAGTGAGGAAACAGATTCATCATTATTTACAGAGAATTTGCTTATGTATGTAGCAAGTCTAGAGAGTCTATAGGTACATTATTGGAATTCATTAGATAGTCTAGCAAGTCAGTATGCAAAAGTCAGTTGTATTTCTGTATACCAGAAACAAACAGCAAATGGAAATTTAAAAGATACCATTTAAATACTATGAACAATCATATGCCAATAAGTTAGATGACTGAGATGAAATAAATTATTTCTTAGAAAGACACAAATGACCAAAACTGACTCAAGGAAAAATAGAAAATCTGAACAGATAAAGAGATTAAATTAGTAATTAAAAAAAAAAACTTCCCACAAAGAAGAGCTTTGGTCCAGATGGCTTCCCTGCCAAACATTTAAGAAAGAATTAATACCAATTATTTATAAATTCTTCCAGAAAAATCAAAGAAGAGGAAAATCTTTCACAACTCATTCGATGAGGCCACAATTATCCTGATGCTGAAACCAGACAAAGACGTCACAAAACTACAGACTAATGTCTTTTATTAATATAGATACAAAAGGTCCACAATAAAATACTAGCAAATAGAATCCAACAACATATGAAAAGCATTATCCACCATGACCAGTTGGAATTTATCCCTATAATGCAAGGTTGATTTAACACCCAGAAACAATTAATGTAATACACAATATGAATACAGCAATAAACCACACGATCATCTCAATAGATGCAGAAAAAGCATTTGACAAAATTCTATACTCGTTCATGATAAAAATTCTCAAACCAGAATTAGAAGGAAACTTGCTCAACCCAGGAAAGGACATCTATGAGGAACTCACAGGTAATACCTCTCGTAATGGTGAAAAATTGGGTGCTTTCCCCTTAAGATCAGAAAGAGTGCAAGGGTTTTCACCCTCACTGCTTCTGCTCAACACTGGACTGGAAATTCTAGCCAGGGCAGTTAGGCAATAAAAGATGAATCTGCATTGGAAAGGAAAAGGTAAAATTATTTTTATTTGCAGATTACATAAACTTTTATGTAGAAAATCCTGAGCAATTCACACACACACAGAAATTAGAACTGAGAAATGAGTTTATCAAGTTTCAGAATACAAGACTAATATGCAAAGATCTATTATCTTTTTATACAATAGCAATGAGCAATCTGAAAATGAAGAAAAAATTTACTTACAATAGCACTAAAAGGAACGAAATGCTTAGGAATACACTTAACAAAGAAGTAAACAATGTATATCCTGAAAGCTATAAAACATTGTTGAAAGAAATTAAGGAAAATCTAAATAAATGGAAACACATCCCATGTTCATGGATCAGAGTAATCAATACTGTTAATATGGCAATACTCCCAAACTGATCTACAGATTTATCTCAGTCTCTGCCAAGATCTGGGCTTACCTCTTTGGATAAATTGACAATCTGACTCTAAACTTTATATAGACACTCAAGAGATCCAAAATGTCTAAAACACTTGGAAATAAAGAGCAGAGTTAGAGAACTCACACTTCCTTATTTCAAAACTTATTATAAAGCTACAGTACTCAAAGCAGTGTGGTACTGACATAAGTATAGACATATATATATCAATGAAATAGAATTGAATCCAGAAATGAATCTTCACATTTATAGTCAATTAATTTTTGACAAAAAAGTCAAGCCCATTAAATGGGAAAAATAGTCTTTTCAACATATGGTGCTAAGACACCTGACTATCCACATGCAGGGAAGTCAAGCTGGAAAACTACTTCATGCCATATACAAAATTAACTCAAAATGGGTCAGACCTAAGAGCTAAAACTATAAAACTCTTAGAAGGAAATCTGGGGGTAAATCTTTGTTTTTTTAGATATTGAGGTAGAAGCCTGGACTCAATTCCAGAGGCAGGGGTCAGACTCTAGAGCAGATTGAAGACTAGCTGAAACAAGAAGAGGCAAAAGCACTCTTAAGTCTCCATAAGACACACCCACCAGTGCCATGTCAGCTTAACACTGCCATGGCAACACTGGAAGTTACTACCCCTTTATGTGGCAATGATCCAGAAGTTACCACCCTTTTCCTAGAAATTTCTACATAACCGCACCCTTACTTTGCATATAATTAAAAGTGGGTATAACTATGACTGTGGAACTACACCTCAGCTACTCTCTGCACGTTGCCTGTGGGGTGGCCCTGCTCCACAGGAAGCAGTATCTCTGCTGCTGCTGCTGTGCACTGTTACTTTAATAAGAGCTGCTCTCTGCCATCACTGGCTCACCCTTGAATTCCTCCTTAGGTGAAGTCAAGAATGCTTCCAGGCTAATCCCCAATTTTGGGGCTTGCCTGCCTGCCCTCCATCTCCAGCACTTTGGAAGACCAAGTTGGGAGGATTACTTGAGGCTAGGAGTTCAAGACCAGCCTGAGCAACACAGAAAGACCCTATGTCTACCAAAAAAAAGTATATGTGTGTGTATATATATATATTTTAAAGAATACTGGTGTTATGTGGCCAGGCACATTGGCTCATGCCTGTAATCTCAGCACTTGGGAGGCTGGGGTAGGCAGATTGCTTGAGCCCAGGAGTTCAAGACCAGCTTGGGCAACATGGCAAAACCCTGTCTCTACCAAAAATGCAATAATTAAAATGCTTAACTAAGCATGGTGGTGCCTTCCTGTAGTTCCAGCTACTCGAGATGCTGAGGTGGGAGAATCACTTGAGCCTGGGAGGTTGAGGCTGCATTGAGCAGTGATCGTACCTCTGCACTCCAGCCTGGGTGACAGAGCAAGACCCTGTCTCAAAAACAAAAAAGAATAATACTGCTATCAACATTTGTGTACTAGTTTTTATGTGGACGTGCTTTCACTGCTGTTAGATGTATTCCTAGGAATGGGATTGGTGAGTCGTATGGTAACTCTATGCTTAATCTTTTGAGGAACGAATAAATTGTTTTCCAAAGTGGCTGCACCATTCTACATTTTAGCAGTGAATGAGGGTTCTAATTTCTCTACATCCTCACTAACACTTGCTATCTGTCTTTTTGATGATAGCTATTCTATAACAACATCTCCTTGCGTTTTGATTTATATCTCCTGAGTGCTAATAATGTTGAGCATCTTTTTGCATGCTTGTTGACTATTTATATATTTTCTTCAGAGAAATAGCTATTCAAATCCTTTGCCTACTTTTAATTGGGTTGCCTTTGTATTATTGAGTTGCAAGAGATTTTTATGTGCTTTAGATACAAATCTTTTATCATATAAATGGTTTGTAAAAGTTTTCTCCCATTCTGTGAGTTGTCTTTCTCAATGGTGTCCTTTGAAGCACAAACATTTTTCATCTTGCTGAAGTTCATTTTATATATCTATTTCCTTTGGTTGCTTGTGTTTTGGTGTTTAAGAAACTATTGCTCAGTTGAAGGACATGAAGATTTACCCCTAGGTTTTCTTCTACAATTTTACAGTTTTAGCTCTTAGGTCTTTGATCCAGTTTGAGTTAATTTTTGTACATGGTGTGAGGTAGGGGTGTAATTTCATTTTTTTGAGTGTGAATATCTAGTTCTCTCAGCCACATTTATTGAAAAGGTTACTCATTTCCCCCATTGAATTAGTTGGAACCCTTGTGGGATAAAAAACAACAGTTTTGAGCACTAACCATGGACGAGGCTTTGTTCTAGGTGCTGGAGATACAGCTGAGCACAAAACAAAGTCCCTGCTCTTGGGGAGCTTATACTCTTGGGGTTGAGGGACAATAGGGAGACAGGTATTAGACAACTAATGAATAAAGTATAATATGTCAGGAGGGGACAAGTGCCTGTAAGGAAGATGCAGCAGGGGTAGTAGGAGCAGGTGATTCATGGAGGGTGGTCCAGTCGTCATCAGAGACCTCATAAGCCTTGTGGCTACAAAAGGTGGGGCCCCAACCTCAAGCAGAGGAACAGCAAATGGAATAGCCCTGCATAGGGACTCAGCTTGGTGCATCCGAGGACTGAGTAGGATGGAATGTGGGGTGTAGAGTGGGCAAGAGTTGTGGAAGGAGTGCACGCTGAGCCTACGGGAGCCATATCACTGGGGGCCTCCTGAATACGCTGGTTTCCTTCCTGCCTGATTTTTCTTCTTTCTTTTCTTTTCTTTTTTTTTTTTTTTTTTTTGAGACGGAGTTTCACTCTTGTTACCCAGGCTGGAGTGCAATGGCGCGATCTCGGCTCACCACAACCTCCGCCTCCTGGGTCCAGGCAATTCTCCTGCCTCAGCGTCCTGAATAGCTGGGATTACAGGCACGCGCCACCATGCCCAGCTAATTTTTTGTATTTTTAGTAGAGACGGGGTTTCACCATGTTGACCAGGATGGTCTCCATCTCTTGACCTCGTGATCCACCCACTTGGGCCCCCAAAGTGTTGAGATTACAGGCGTGAGCCACCGCGCCCGGCCAATTTTTCTATTGCGATTATGTGTGTATATGCATGTGTATGTACAGGTATAATCACTTTTGATAAAAATGAGATTATGCTTGTAGCCACTCTTTCACAACCTCTTTGAAAACGGAGCACTACTTGCTGAACATTTTACCCCGTAAATGTATATTGCTGTACTGCCAGACACCACCGTTTCTGATGTCAATCGCTTAGTTCCTGGGGATATTTTTGTCATGTGAGCAGTGTGGGAGCAATTGGTCCTGCTCAGATGGCCTGACTTACGTGCTCTGGATAAGTTCTCAGAGGTGGACCTTCTGGGTGGAAAGGCATGCATGCTCCTATGAGTTCTTCGGCTGTCATTAGTGTTCAGGAGGATGTAAATGGCTCTGTTTGCCTCAGGCTGAAGGGGCACAGCACTGGCGTCCCATCCCAGTCTGATACTCTGTGATCTTCTTGCAGCAGCTGCTGTCTGCTTCCGAGGCCTAGAGAGAGGAGCATGGCTGTGTTTCATTCCTGAGCCCAAGGTGTTTGCTGATGACCCCAACTCCTAGGACCTGCCTCACTGCCCCGTGCTAGTGCAGACAGGTGCAGAGTCAACTCCACACACAGGGGCCCAGGTGGGTGATGCCCCAGGCATAGGCCTTTTTCTCCAACCTTGTGGAGAAAGCTCTTCATGTGGAGCTTTCCCTCCACATGAAGCTGTCCCTTTCTCTAGAAATATCCCAAAATCATAGTGCATGCTGTGTTGGAGGAGAACTTCAGGCTGGAATTCATCCCTTTGGTGGCTTTAAAAATAGACCAGCCATTATGCAGGTAATATGTTAATGTTAGGATTAGCATAATATGGTAATTGGCTCAGAGGCCACAGGGCCCACCTCTTCTTTGGAGAGTCAAACCCACATGTATTTAAAGCAAAGAGTGTGCATCCTGGCAAGACTCTCCTTCAAGTAAACCCACAAGGAAGGAGGAAGAGTGGAGGTCCCAGAGATGGCTGGGAGAGAGCATCTCAGAGAGGAAGCCGGCAGGAGGAGCAATCCAGCACCAGCTGCCAGCGCCAGAATTGTGCATTCATAAATGCAAACGGATCCGCCCGGGGCCTGGAGCGGCGGGCAGGAGATAAATGGAAAATTTTGGAATATAATTAACGTAATGGTAGTCCTCCGGCCCCGCAGAGTTCAATTTGCAGAAGCAATGCTTCAATCCTGGGCTGTTTATCACACCGCGGAGGCCGGTTACACAGAGATAACAGAAAAGCTGTTGTGTGGTCTGAGCGGCGATTTGTCTTGGAAAGGATCCTGACGCAGTGTTTAAGGAGGCGTTATGACCAAGACATGTCGGGGAAAACGAGTGGGTCCGGCCGGATGACCGGCCTCCGAGAACTCTTGATAAGTCTCACAGTCTTGATGAGCCTGTGAAATTGCCAGACCCCAGATTTTACCCCAGAAGCAGGAGTCAGTGGGCCGAGGAGCCCAGGCTGGGGGCTTCTGTGGTCTCCTCTGAGGTGACCCAGCTGCTGCTGGGAGAATGAGCTGTCTCTTTGGATGTAACCTAAGACAGAATATACGCTTGGAGGTGGGAGTGGATGCTGCCAGTTGCCTAACTAATACCTATTCTCCCTGATTTTGGTCAGAGTTGCAATATGCCCATTTAAAGCACTGGTTTTCCCAGCTTCCCTTGCAGTTAGAGGTGGCCTGATGGGCACTGTTATGGTTAAAAAAAAAAACAACAAGATGTGAATGCCAGGCGCAGCGGCTCACACCTGTAATCCCAGCACTCTGGGAGGCTGAGCTGGGTGGATCACCAGGTCAGATTGACACCATCCTGACCAACCTGGTGAAACCCCATCTCTACTAAAAATGCAAAAATTAGCTGCGTGTGGTGGTGCACCCCTCTAATCCCAGCTACTTGGGAGGCTGAGGCAGGAGAATTGCTTGAACCCAGGAGGTGGAGGTTGCAGTGAACTGAGATCACACCACTGCACTCCAGCCTGACGACAGAGCGAGATTCCATCACACACACACACACACAAAGGTGTGAATGACAGTCACTAGAGATGGCTTCTAGAAAAGTTTAGTAAAGGACCAGAGCCAGCTGCCATTTTCCTTTTTTGGACCTTTGCGTCATAAAAAAAATTCCTCCCTGGAATGCAGAGGCAGTGTTTTGATCTTAACAGCTATTCTGTCACCATGGGGGCTCAATGCCACAGGCAGAGGACGATGGAGTGAAGAAGAGAAGAAGCCTGGGCACAGATGACACTGTTGGACTGGACCAGCTGAACTCCGTCTCTGGGCTTTTCCATGAGACAAAACTCCTTACTTGTTTGGGCTGCTGGATTCTATGATGCTAACTGGCCTAGTGTGATCCTGCCTCTCTCTGGAGCTCAGGGGAGATGCTGGAGGTGGCACGCTGGGAGGATCCCCATTCAGATAGGAAATGAAGCCCTCCCAGGGATGAGTCCTCCTGGGTGAGAAGAAGGGCATCCAGCAAAAGCCCAGGAGATCAGCATTAGAGAGAGGCAGGCTGAAGAACCAGAGCCTTCCTAAGAGTGAGGATGGACAGAAGAATTTGGGGAACAAGGTGTTATGGAAGCCAAGGGTCTCCTGTTTTTCCAGCCACTCCTGAAATACTCTCCTGGAAAAATCAAAGGTGCTTCACCTGCAACGGCCCCTAAGTGGAATCCATTCTCTACCCTCAGACCTTCCCTTCCCCTTCTACTGTCTATCCAAGTGGCGGCTGCATCACCCACATCGCTTCCCCTCACACACCCTCCCTTGTGAAGCTCTTCCCCCTCCCCTCCATTCTATCTCAATCTCTAATTCTATCTCTGTCTCTGTCTCTGTGTCACAGTCTAAGCTCTTATCATCTCCTACCTAGACCATTTCATGTGTCCTCCCTGGACCATCACGTCCTGCTGGGACCCTGTTTGAATGTGCATACATCTTCCCTCCCGCCTGTCACACATGGTGACAGATGGCTTCCAGAAATCTTACGTTACTCTGTAGCTTAAAATCCTTCCGTGCCTAGGCAGCGAATCACACTGCCACGTGTGTACCTATGCAACTATCTTCCATGTTCTTCACATGTACCCCAAAACCTAAAATGCAATAATAAAAAAAAATCCTTCCGTGCCTTCCCTGCTGTCCTGTCCCCCCAGTAATCTGCTTGGCATGGACCGAAGGCTCTTTGTAATCTGGCCTCGCCCCATCCCTTTTCAGCCAACACTGTAGGGATATCAGATGATTCTGTTGCCTGAGTGAGTTGTGTTCTAGCATTCTAAGGCTTTGCTATTTCCTCTTCCTGGAATGCCTTTCTCTTGGCCCTGGTGATGAGTTCCTGCTCATCCATAGGGAGCCTTGTCAAGCTCTTCCTCTTTGAAGCCTGGCTTCTCAGGTCAGAATTAATTGCAATTTCACTTGCCTTCCTACGGAGTTCGCTCGAACTCAGTGAATTGAGAAACTCAGCATACTGCACCATCCTGAATCACGTCCACACCCACATCCCTTGCCAGAATGTGAGCTCCTTGATATCGAGAACCATGTCTGAGTTAAAGCACCCAGCCCAAGGCTTGGCTTGGTGCTTTGTGAGTCATTGTGGAATAATGGATGGTTCGATGGTTGAGTGAGTGGATGAATGGATGGGTAGGTGGATGATGGGTGAATGAGTGAGTGGATGGCTGGAAGATGAGTGGGTAGATGGGTGGATGAGGGGTGGGTGGATGGTTGAGTAGGTGGATGGGTGGGTGGGTGAGTGGATGAGAGGGTAGGTAGATGGATGGATAAGTGAGTGGATGAATACATGGGTTGATGAGTCCAGTGGATTCATGGATGGACAGGTGGATGGATTGGTGGGTAGGTGGGTGGGTATGTGAATGGATGGACAGACGGATGGATAGGTAGATGGACAGAAGGATGGATGAGTGGGTAGGGGGGAAGATGGGTGGGTGGCTGAATGGATGGGTGGAATGGCTGGATGGATAGATAAATGAATTACCAGCTGCATTCACTTGTTCTTCCCTCTGCCTTCCCTGTCCTCACAGCCCTTGGCACCATGTGCATCATGAACATTTACTTATTTTTTTTACTTATTATCCACCTTACCAGACTAGAATGTGAACTTTATTAAGACAGAAACTTGTTGAGACTACTTTCTCAAAGTCGAAAACTGTTTCGGACACATAGCAACTGCTCAATAAATAGCTGATGAACAAAGAAATGGGGCAGAGGTCTGGAAGGAGGGTCCAGATTTCTCTCACCTTCCATGGAAGTCCGGACCCCCTTCTGTGCTCTAACGTGGTGTCTTCTTCCACTGAAATAAAGGGATGACGAGACTCAGGGCCAGTCCAGGTCCAAATGGGCACAAAATTTGCCCTTGAGCAACTAGAATCTTGGGCAAGTGTGTAACCTGCTGTATTTCTGACTCAGAGCATGAGGGGAACATGAGGAACAGAGGTGGGATGCAGCTGTGTAAAAGGAAACTTCTGAATGGGCACAGGGGAAGGCTTCCTGGAGGAAGATGGTGCTGGAACTGGGCTTGGAAGGATATTTAGGATGAAGATGATGGCAGATGCAGGCGTGGAGAAGCAGGGGTGGGTGGAGTTGGGAAAGAAGGTAGGAGCTGGTTTGGCCTTAGGGTGGGGTGCAGTGGATGGAGGGATGGGCAGGAAACGTGTCGGGAAAAGCAGGTTGGGAGAAAGCCTACTTGTAATATCTAAGAAATGACCTAGGGGAGGTAGGTGGAGGCACTGGAAACAGGCTGACACAGGTGGTGCTCTTGTAGGACCTTGTATCACGGGCTCACAGATCTTAGCAGCAGGTGTGTACCTGCTCACAGAGAGTAGCTCAGAGGTGGACATGTGACCCAAATGAGCCAACCAGGGTCTTCTCTGAGACTCTCTCTTCCTGGAGCAAGAGAGTCTCTGAGCCTGTCAATGGTGAGGCAATGCTGAACCAACTTTCCAGTCAGTGAAGAACAGAAGAAAAGCCAAAGCCACATGTCACATGGGGAACTTGGAAGAGTGGCTTCATTGGCGCAGAGCTGTGTGCCACAGGCAGGATGACAGTGAGGTGCTTCTCAGGGGGGGCTCGCATGAAGGGAAACTACTACAAGGGCAGGGGGAAGACTTCCTGGAGGAGGTGGTGTCTGAACTGGGCCTGGGAGGATACATAGGATGACGATGGGCAGATGCAGGCATGGGGTAAAGCACATGGCTGAACGTCCCTGGAGGTCATGCAGAAGCTGGAGCCTTTGGGGGCTTGCAGGAAGATGTGGGCGTTTGGGATACACTGAACATGGAGAAGGGAAAATGCAGCAGCTTCACTCAGAGAGGCTCCTTCTGCCAGGGCCTGAGGGCCCATCGCCCAGGGCTTGGCAGGGCTGTGGTAGCTGCTCCTCCACCAGCTTAGGCACAGGAGCGGGGGTTGGGGTGGGACCAGGAGAGCGAGGTCAAGGCTAGAGGGACAGCGCCTGGCTGTCCTCACACCTCAGCTGCCAGAGGTGGCCTGGTGACCTGATGCAAAGCCCCTGGCTTCAGCCCACCTGGAGCAGAGCCCTGCAGCTGGCCTGGGCCCTCACGGCTGGTTGCTAAGAGACCACAGCCTGGAGGCTGACAGCCACATTTCAGGCTGTGACTCAGTAAGGACCCTGGCTTTTGCCTCTGGCTCATGGAGTCTTTAGAAGCTGAATTCTCAGACAGACACCTGAGGTTGAGTGGAGCAGGGACCTAGAGAAATCCCACACCTGGGAGATAGGGTAGCGAGAGCCCAGCACTCCCATCGAGGCCTGGAGCCAGTCCAGATGCACCCAGAGGAGGTGGCACAGGGAGATGCTCCCTGTGGCCACATGAGCTCCCCAGGGCTCTCTTGGCTGTAAGAGGGCTGTCTCCAATGTCACATGCACAGTGCTTACCCTCCTCCCCTCACACTTACCTCCCTGTGTGCTGACACATGCACACACATGCATGCACACACCCCACACAGATGCCAAACATGTACACGGCACAGTAGTCACACACACACCACATACCCATGCACACACACATGCCACACCACACGCTACACATGGCTGCAGTTCTCTCCTCCAGGCTTCCTTCTGCCTTTGTCTAGAAAATCCCTAAGGTCCCACATTACCTTTCAGATCATGGGAAAGGCAGTCCCTGAACCTGTGCAGCCCGGAGACTCTCCGCTCCCTCACAGAGCCTGGTCTGTGGTGTAACTGTTGATTTAGGGAAAAAATGCACCTTACACTGTAAACGCCTTTGGGTCAGGAGCCAAAGCTTCTTCATGGATTATAGCCAGCACTTAATTCAAGACACGGTTTCACCAAATGCCTATTAAATAAGAGACTGGATGCGGTGGGTGGCTCACGCCTATGATCCCAGCACTTTGGGAGGTTGAGACAGGAGGATCACCTGAGGTCAGGAGTTCAAGACCAGCCTGGCCAACATGGTGAAACCCCGTCTCTACTAAAAATACAAAAATTAGCTGGGCATGGTGGTGCATGTCTGTAATCCTAGCTACTCGGGAGGCTGAGGCAAGAGGGAATTGCTTGAACCCAGGAGGCAAAGGTTGCAGTGAGCCGAGATCACACCACTTCCCTCCAGCCTGGGCAACAGAGCAAGACTCTGTCTCAAAAAAAAAAAGGAATGAATGACAGAAAAACAGAACCAGGATTTGATAAGGGCTGAGTCAGAGCTGGGTCTAGGTCCTCTCTAGCCAGGGTCTTTTCCCCAACTGAGAGCTGTTTATTTTATTTTATTTTTATTTATTTAATTTTTGAGATGGAGTCCCGCTCTGTCACCCAGGCTGGAGTGCAGTGGCACGATCTTGGCTCACTGTAACCTCTGCCTCACAGGTTCAAGAGATTCTCCTGCCTCAGCCTCCTGAGTAGCTGGGATTACAGGTGTCTGCCACCACTCCTGGCTATTTTTTTTTTGTTTTTGTATTTTTAGTAGAGACAGGGGTTTGACCACGTTGGCCAGGCTGCTCTTGAACTCCCGACCTCAGGTGATCTCTGTTCACCTTGGTCTCCTAAAGTGCTGGGATTACAGGCGTAAGCCACCACACCTGGTCTGTTTATTTCTAAGCCTAAATTTAAGCTTTCATTCTCTCCCTCCATTTCACCCTCTTCCCTGGCTGTGGGTCATGGTTGTCTTGGGATTAAAAACCAATGATCAAGTGAACGAGTCAAAATGCTGCACTGGTGTCTTGATTTCACTTCCCACTCTGCCACCAGTGGTAAGTCAGGTTTCTCATCCGAGCCTCAATTTGCTCACTCTGTAACGTGAGAAAATCCTATGACCTTATTTATATATAGATAAGTCAAGAAAATGAACCGCCATTAGTGGAGGTCTTCATGACCACAGGAACTATAAAACCTGAAGAAAAGCATCCCCGCAGTCCTGGGACTCGTGCATGGTAAGCTCCTGGAGGCTCACTCCTCTGTGGCTGTGCATGTGCTCATACAAAGGTGACTGGTTCTCCCGGCACTCACAGAGGTGGCTGCGGCAGAAACACAATGCCAGCAGAGCAGGTGCCGGGGTGTGATGGTACCGACTCCTGGGTGTTGAGGAGGCCAGAAGTGCAGAGGAGCAGCCTCCTAAAGGCAGAAGAAAATGGCAAGTGGCCAACCGCAGCTTTGTGTTCAGGCTCCCACTGCGTGTTCTGGGTTTACCGTCTCTGTTTACCAGCCCGGTGGCCCTGGGCCTACCACTTAATATCCTTGTGCCACAGTTTCTTATCTTCAAAATCTGGATAATAATAGTAGCCACCTGTTTCAGGATGTTTTCACTGCAGAGAACAGGAAACAACGAGAACCCAAATGGGCTTTTAAAATAAATGTCAAGATGACATTCATTTTCCAAACAGAAAGGCTCATGTGAAGTGTGATTCAGCAGTTCAGTGACGGAACGCAATTCTTACTTCTGTTTTTTGCTTTCTCGCTACTTTCCTTTCTATGGCATCAGATGCATCCTAAAGCTGGCTCCCTTTACAGTCCAGAGAGGACTGCCAGTGGCCCCCAGGGTTGCGTGTGTCCTCATTCACATTCTTTGAGAGAGACAGAGTTTCTTTGTCTCATGCAAATATCACTACAGGTCCAAGCCTTGCCCTAGAGCCTTGTATTACTCTGATTGGACCAAATTGGAACCAATCACTAGGCCAGGGGATGGAATGCGCTGATTGGTTCAGATCAGATCACATGCTCCAACCGTGGGGCTAAGAGTAGAGCCAGTTTACTTGGACGTCCAAAGGGACATAGGGGACAGTGGAAGGGAGAAGAATGCTGGGAGGTGACAAAGATCCATTACAGTCTGTACAAGCCTTGGCTACCCATCATTCATACAGTTTCTTCCTCCTCCCATGAACATGCAAAGCTGATAAGGAAAGTTCATCTTCAAGTTTCTTAAGTGTCAAAAATAACTGTTTTAAAGACTTTCTTCAAAGCCTTCTTGCTTTTGGCTAATAACTCTTTGTTAAGCCCTACCCTATGTAGCTGTTAAACATGCTCACAGGCACGTAGTACATTCATTGTCTTTTACTTAACTAAAATATTGGTGCTAAACATGCTCACAGGCATGTCCCAGCTTGCAGCCTATGTCCCTTCCTTACTTAAACGTCTCCATTGCTTTCACCGGTTTAGAAAAGTTTTAAGTTATTAGCCAATCACGTTTTAGTTTAAATTGTAAAGTCCGGTGTGGGGATCGCTCTTGCGAAGGGCCCTTGACAGGACCCTCGCTATCTTGAGCTTGAGCCCATACACGTTTCTCCTTTCCTGGAGGCTTGAGCTAAGGGAAAGGAGGAAGTCTAGTTGCACTGATTTTATAAACATCAATCTTTGCCTCTGACATTAGCAACAGAATGGCTGAGCTCAGGCCTTGTGGTCTAATGAGACATTGTGTGGTTAGACATTGTGTGCCTCCTAGTTCCTTCTCTGCACAATAAATGTATGACTTCATTTACCTCTGCTAACTCAATCATATTGTTTGCATATGATCCTATATGAATAGGCAAGGTTAGAATGACATTTGGAAAGGTCCAGCTGTACCTTGTTAACAATCTTACTTGCTTGCTTAACTGATTTTAGAAAAACACATGTTTAGATTTATGACCCCCTTTTTGTAAACTTTATTGTCCCTTTGCTGTACACCCTTTGATTAAGAGTCATACTTTCTGTACCCCTTTTCTTGTGATTTATATTCTTGACTTTATTTCAAGATACAATGGAATGTACGTCACTCCTCAAACACTGAAAGGTATATAACCTGTAGTTTGCACAAATAAACTTGCTGTCTTAGCACTTCTTGCTCCAGCATTGCCTAGACGTCCTCCAGACCCCGCTCTCTATCTATCTTTTCTTCCGCGCACTCCCTCTTCCAGGTTAAGAACACTTGAGTGGGGCTGAAGCTCTCCACTGGTCGGAAGCCCCCCGGCAGACGTGCCGGACCCCCACAGTCCGGCTCCAGCCAGTGAAGATCAGACACAGCAGTAAAGACCACCGTAAATGTGTGGGGAATAAATATGTCTGCTTTTCCTTTGTTCGTTGTACTGTAGTGGCAAGATAGCTGGTAAAAGCACCCTTCCTACAGGAAGTAAAATTTGCTTTGCGAAAAGATCCTTTGTCTCAGTGCTAATTTTTCTTTGTAGCATGAAGCACCTCTTTCCAACAGAGTCCTTACAGCCCTTGGCTACCCAAGGTTCACACAGATCCTTGCCCCGCCCATGAACACTCAAAGTTGCCGCCGCCTACATAAACATAAAAAGAAGACAACCCAAACCTCTTCTAGCCTTCTGCATACTGCATTTATCTCCCAGTTCAAGATCTCATTCCAGGAATATGTACAGTCCTTCCATCAAGTCTGGATGGAATTTATCATAGTAAAGGGAAAGAATATATAATAATAAAGAGAAATTAACTCACGGGACTGCAATGTCCAGCAGGAGAGAGGCTTCTGGTGTGGTTTGCTTTAGGGGTTCTCAGCGGCACTGGTGCTCCAGATCTTCCTCTGCAATTCTCTCATATCAAGCAGGGGATTTCCTCCAGCAGGTTTTCCTTACAGGAGCAACTATAGCTGCCAACAGCTCCCAGAGTCACAGGGGCCCTTACCCATGTACCATGGTAGCAAGAAGGCAGTCACCAGTTTTGAGTCATCGTAAATGGACCAGCCTAGACTTTTGAGGCTGCAAGCAACAGAAACGCAGCTCTAGCTTAAAAGAGGCAAATGATTGGTGGTCCATGTGCCTGGGATGGGGAGGACACTGGATGTCCCATAGCAAGGTGGCAGGGCTCAGGCCAGTTCAGCCAGCTTCTAAGGGGCAGCCCCATTGCTATAGTGGGTAGGCAGCGCCTTCTGCCTCCCCCTGCCCTCCCTGAGCTGCAGCTGCTCAGCAAGGAGTTGGACACGCAGCTCCCTCAGGTCCCGGAATTGAGGGCACCCTGAAGAGCGTCCACACACCAGGACCTCATGGCACAGCAGCACACATGCCCCACAAAGGGAAAGTCTAGACTCCCCAGCTTCCCATCCAAGGCCATCAGAAGCGCTTTTGCCAACATGCAGCCAGCGCTGCATGTTACCTTCTCAACCCAATTAAAGGTGGCTCCAGGGAGTGACCTCAGAGCTGATAAGTGTGTAGAAATTCAAACCAGACAGCAACTGGAAAGCAGAATCTTTCCCATCACACAGATCAGATCCAATTAGCCAAGCCTGTGCTGTGTGGTCAGCAGGGGAGCTCAGAGGCTGTGGGCATCCGGAGCTCACGGGACAGGGATGCTGTGACCCCCAGGCATGGCCACTTGCCCTGACATGGCCTGAGTCTCCTCCATCAGGGCAGCCCCACAGAGGTTTGGGTTGTGATTTTAATATAAAGGATTTGTCCTGAACCACATAATACCTTCCTTATTAAAATGCCTTTTTTTTTTTTTTTTTTTTTGAGATGGAGCCTCTGTTGCTAAGCTGGAGTTCGGTGGCATGATCTTGGCTCACTGCAACCTCTGCCTCCTGGGTTCAAGCAATTCTCCTGCCTCAGCCTCTTGAGTAGCTAGGACTATAGGCACGCACCACCACACCCAGGTTATCTTTGTATTTTTAGTAGAGACAGGGTTTACCATGTTGGCCAGGATGGTCTTGATCTCTTGACCTTGTGATCCACCTGCCTTAGTCTCCCAAAGTGCTGGGATTACAGGCATGAGCCACCACACCCAACCTAAAATGCTTTTTATCCCCGACACCTGGATGAGGCCTGAGGACAGGTGTGTAGGCAGGAGAAGTTGGGAAAGGAACTGAGGTTGAGTCAGGCCCTACTGTGCACCAGGACTGACATTCCCTGCCTCATCGCCATTACCACAGTGCAGCCCTGTTATCCCCACATTCGTTTTCCCATGTGTGTATCAGGGGAGGGAGTTGGACTCTAAATGCCCCTCCTGCTAATTCTGGAATTGGAAATTGCAGACGTGGGGTGTGAAGGTGGGAGCCCAATTAATAACTGATGGACGAATTGATGCTATTTTGAAACCTGCATTTCAACTTGACAATATATTTGCATTGGTCAGGTTGATTTCAACAATGCTGCAGGAACAAACTGTTGAAGTTCCATTGTTTCAGTCAAACATGTGCTTCTGCCCAAGCAAAACCCACCACAGCTGCAGGTGATTCTCCAGAGCCACAGTCTCCCAGAGATGACTCAGCCACCCTGGCTGACCCGAGCACCAGCGTTCGTGAACTGCAAGCTGGGAATGCAGGGCCACCATGTCCGATGCAGTGGAAAGGGGTAGGTGGAGTGGTCCTTAATGCTTCTCCCTGGAGGTGATTCATCATTTCTGCAGCCAGAGCAGGCCATAGGGTCACCCCTGACTTCAAAGGAGTGTGCACCTAGAATGAGAGGAGAACCGGAAATCCTGAGAACACTCATCCTTTCTTTCCCAGTGTTGGAAATAGATGCTCAGCGCCACGAAGAAAAGTCAGCACTGGGACAAAGGATGTTTCAGCAATGCAGTGTTTACTTCCTGGACTGCAGGAAGGGTTCCCTCGCCAGCCATGGTGCCACAAGAGTACAATGAACAAAGGAAAACACACAGATTTATTCCTTAGGCATTTGGGTCGTCCTTACTGCTGTGTCTGGTTTCCATTGGCTGGAGCCAGACCTCACAATCTAAACTAAAACCCGATTGGCTAACAACTTACAACTTTTCTAAACAGGTAAAAGCAGTGGAGAGCTGGGACATGCCTGTGAGCACGTCCAGAACAGATATCTTGGTTAAAGTACAAGGACATAGAGTGTACTACGTGCCTGTAAGCACGGCATGTCTAATGGCTGCATAGGATAGGGCTTAACAGAGTTATTAGCACATTTATTTTTTAACAAGAAAGGAAACTTTAAAAAGGAACTTTTCTACTTCCCACACTCAGTGCCAGTTGACTCTTGTCTGTCTTGGACTTGGCCTCCATCCTAGAGGCTTCTGCTCCTCCGAGGCAGCCCCTCTGTCTGGTCTGCGTGGGTGAGTGATTTCATAATATCTGATAAGCTCTTATCATGAGCTCCGATGAATTGGAATGGGGCGGACAAGGAACAGTGGCACATCCAGCTGTTCTGGGACATAACAGTATCGGCCATGGGCACTGCAGGGTGGACAGGGGCACCCGTCCTTCCACGGCCACTCTCTCTGTGACTCCTTCAGTCCAGCCAGCTGTGGGAAGGACCATCTGTCCTGTGCCAGAGACTGGTTCCAGGTGCAAGTGTGCAGCAGAGACCAGGGAGCTGTCCCCCGACCCACTCTCTCAACTCATTCACCAGGCACATCATGCCTTCTCAACCCAACTCAAGGCGGCTCCAGGAGGAAGCTTGCAGCTGATAAATGTGTAGAAAGCAAAGTAAAATCTTTCCCATCACACAGACCACACCGTGGCTCAGCCCCCAAGACTTCTCTCAACCCCCTGCACACCCCTATGGAGAGGACTCTCCATTTTTCTTGATGAGGAGACAAAGCTCACAGGAAAGTAACTTACAAACCAGATGGAGCAGAGCTAGGAGGCCACATTAGGCCGCTTGCATTGCTATAAAGGACTGTGATTTCTGAAGAAAGGTGTATTTGGCTGAGAACCCTGAAGGCTGTACAAGCAGCATGGAGCTGGCATCTGGGGAGGCCTCGGGAAACTTACAATCATGGCGGCAGGCAAAGGGAGAGCGGATGAATCACACGGGGAGAGCGAGCCATGGTGGAGGAGGTCTCACTCATTTAGACAACCAGACCTGTGTGAACTCGGAGCAAGAACTCACTCGTTATTGCAAGGAAGGCACCAGGTCAGCCATGAGAGGCCCACCCCTGTGCCCTGCACACCTCCACCAGGCCCCACCTCCGGCACTGGGGATTACATTCGACCATAAGATTTGAAAGGGACACACATCCAAATGTATCAGAGGCCAGCCCACCTGCTTGACTCTGGGTCCTGAGCACCCTCCACTCCTCTTTGCTTGGCTTCCTGCTCAGTGGAATACTGTAAGAGTTAGAGAAGAAAGAGGAAAAAAACCATGAAGAGAGTCAACCCAAGAGGGGCTCCTGGGCAATTTCAGTTAGGAGCATTCTCCCTCACGGACTAAGAGTATGTGAGGTTCAGGGTGAGAGAACTTACCGTAGGTTTGGAATTTTTTTTTGTGGGGGAGAAGTTTATGGCGGAGTTGGAATGTCTCTGCTTGGAGAGGAGGTTATCTTGGGGCTGGCATGTGTCTGATTGGGGAGGGCTTTATTTGATGGTTGGAATGTTCCTGATCAGAGATGTCATTTGTGGTTGACTGTCATGCCGAACTTAGCCATTAGGCTGATACCCTTTGGATTTAGGCGGTTTTTGATGAAAGTGCTTGTCCAAAATGGCGATGGGCCTACTCTGTCATGAATGACCTCCCCAGCCTGAAACGTGCGTGTTCCACTTCTGAGTCACCTATTGCTGTGTAACAAATCACCCCCAAGCTTAAAGCAACAGCATCCATGGTGCCACTGTTTCTGGGGCTCAGGCATCTGGGGGCTCAGTGGGGTTTCCTGGCTCAGGGTCTCCCACAGGTTGCTGGGCTGTGGTGCATACAAAGCCCTTGGAACATGCTGTGAAGGCATGAGTTAGCAGGCTGCAGGCTGGGGGCAGAGGGTGCAGAGGGATGGGCGAGGCCTTTCGGATCCAGTGTCTGGCATAGACTAGACACAAAAAATATTGAATGAATGAAGGAATGAATAAATGAACAATTGGGACAGATCTCCATTTTCCTGGGCAAGTTACTTCACTTCTTTGGGACTTAGTTTCCTCATCAGTAAAATGGGGATAATAACGCCTGTCTCATAGGAATCCATGTTTAAATCTAGGAGAATGCCCGGCATATAACAGGTACCCAGGATGTCTCTTTGGTTTAATCCACCCTAAGGGTTTGACTTCCTCCCTCTGATTCAGTGATGTGCTTAGCGGTGACTTTCCTGAATGGAATTCCTTATAAGGGGCCTTCCTGGATTGGAACTGCACAGCGTTCTTGAAGCTTGCAGACATGGGGCAGTTACCACCGGGGCATGGCTCCTGTGATTCCTGCAGCCTAGGAAAGGCCACATAGAGGCTGTCTCCTTGGCCTGGTGGCAACTACGACTCACCACCACTGTCCCGGCCCCACCCTCAGAGCAGTTGGCCTTCCCTCCAGGACTTGGGCAGGTTGGCTGGACGGGATGGCATGGACAGTCCCAGCTCAGGTTGCCCAGACTAGACTCTGAGACCCTGCACACTGGTCCACCTGTGGATAAGCCTGGGGGTTCCTGTCCCATCTGGTCTGTCACTGGCTGAGCTGAGGCCTCACATGTGCCATGCCATGTCCTCCTGAGCTTTGGTTTCATTATGTGTAATGTGTGCAGGGGATGAGACAGACCAGGCAGCCCCACTGGAACCTCCTATTTCTTTGTGACCATTGTACTCATGCTGGTGGCAGCTGGTTCCACTGTCCAGATGCTGCCCCCAGTGAATGGGCTCTTTCCTGGTCTTTTTGCTCTGTCCCCTGCCCTGGCTGGTGCATTCTGATACTGATGGCCAGGCTGAGGGTGACACAAGACCCCCAAGGCTATGAACGCCCAGCCTTGCTTGCATCCTGGGGTTGGGATGTAAAGGTCTCCCAATCTGCTAAAGCCACACCCTCCACAGCCACCACAAACCTGAGCCTTAGCTTTCAGGTGTCTGGCAATCCTCACGCGGCATCTGTGCCCTCATGCTCAGGGAGGAGGACGGCCCCACAGCACCAGGGGTATCTGGGGGTTTCTTCCAGACTCAACAATGGACTGACCCCCCACACAATGCCCTAAAAGGCAAGGTTATTTGTGGCAAGGACCTGACATTTCCTGGGCGCCTTCTCCAAGCCAGGCTTTGCCCTGAGACATGCAGAGAAAGAGCCCCCAGGGTGGGGGGCTACATGGGTGGTCTGCTCCTGCAGGGACCTTGGGGCTTCAAAGGAAGCATGGTTTATTCAGATCATTCCCCAGGAAACTTGAGAGGGTGGCGCCCTTACCTGTATTTAATTGATAAAGATTACTGCTCAGAGAATGAAATTAACAATTCAGAAAGTGAGTCAGCAATTTCCAAACTAAGCCAGTTTCACAGACAACCCAAGCCTGGGCAGGACGCACAGTAGGCTTGTGATTTCCCCTTTCCCAGGTCTGCAGGTTGACTGCGATTCTGCTGATCCCAGCTGGCTTTGCCTGGGTGACTCAGCCTCAGGCTGCGTGCCGTCAATAGGGATGGGTTTGGGTCAGCTCCCGGCCCAGGCTGCTCCAGGCTGATCTTCTCAGGGCGATCACTAGAGTGCAGACCTCAAGGGCACTCTTAAGGACTTTGGTCGCATGTGTTCACTCAATTCCATTGGCCAAAGCCAGTGACCTGCCCAGCATGGTCAGGGTGGGGAGTGCCCTCTAGCCACGCAGAAAAGTCCTGTACTTCCTCACCCAGGCGAGGAGCAGGAATGTGAACTTGAGCCTGACTCGAAAGGCCTTGGCACCATTGGCCTCTCATTTGAGGTCATGTGCAAGGCCCCTGGCTCAGGGATCCATGGATGGCTCTCCTGCCCAGAGTCTCTCAGAGGCATTAGTGACAGCTCGGGTTGGGGGCGGGGTAGGCTGGAGCATCAGAAAGTATGGGGCTGCCCCTCAAACACAGTTGGTGCTATGGATCCCTGCGAGGCTCCAGCCTGACTTTGTACGGAGGCTGCCCCATGCCCCTGGGTGGCTGGGGTTCCTCACCTCTTTGAACCTCAGTCTACACCTCCATGGCAGCGGGATCACAGTCCTACTTAGATTATTGGGCTGGGCTGAGAATTAAATAGGATAACACGTGGCAGCCTTGTTGAAACAGCTTTTGTCATCCTGAAGGGCTTTGTAACTCCCCAGCTGGGTCCAGCCTTGACATTTACATAGAACTGTCATATCCATAAAATTGCACCTGGTTCCCACAACAACCCTCTGGGGAGGTATTCCTTTCTCCATTATGCAAATAATGAGATTTCGGCTCAGAGAGTATGAATCATTAGCCAAAGACGCAGTTCCGGCAGGAACAGCCCCCCTAGGCCTGTCTTACCGCGAGAGGGGATGCCCCTTCTCCACCCCAGCCCACAGAGCTGAGGGCAGGGCATGTGTGTGCAGAGGAGGGGCAGCAGTGTCCTCTTCTTCAGGGCGGCAAGCTCAGTCTGCAGGGCCACACATCCACACCACTTGGACGCCCTCCATGTCCTGGGGAACGTGTGAGTCAGAATGCCTGGGAGATGAGAATGCTGGCCAGGGCTCCTGGGAGTCTGGATGGCGGGGCTTTCTGCATGGGGGGTGAAGTAGGGTGACTGCAGTCACTTTGTTCATTTTTTTTTTTCATTCAAATGTCCACGGAACATGGCCCCTGTGCCTGGTCCAAAGCTGGGGTCTCCGGAGAGAGAGATCAGACAGGGGCCCTGCACCCAGGCAGCTACCAGAACCTTAGCACAAATGAGATCTCATAGCACAGCATCCTCACAGTCTCAACTTATCTTCCCACCAGTGATGGGGAGCTCACTACCTTGCAAACCAGCCCTCTCAGGACTAGACACCTCTGCCATGAAAACATTTTCTTTCTTTTTAAAAAAGTGTTTCATTGTGTTTGTTTTATAAACAGTGCTCCCAGAAACAGCTGGCCTGTGTCTCCTGGTGCACATGGGCAGGAGACTTTCTGAAAAATGGTGAAGGGAACTTACTTGGAGTGCTCATCTTCACATTTACTAGAGAATGCCAAATTGTTTTCAAGGTAATTGCACCAATTTACACAATGACTATTTTACTAATTTCTACGAATTCGATCTGATTCTATTTCAAATCTGCTTGGTGATTTTATTTGATTTACACCTGTAATCCCAGCACTTTGGGAGGCGGAGGCGGGCAGATCACCAGCCTGACCACCGTGGTGAAACCCCCATCTCTACTAAAAATACAAAAATTAGCCTGGTGTGGTGATAGGCACCTGTAATCTCAGCTACTTGGGAGGCTGAGGCAGGGGAATCACTTGAACCTGGCAGGTGGAGGTTGCAGTGAACCAAGATTGCACCATTGCACTCCAGCCTGGGGGACAAGAGTGAGACTTCATCTAAAAACAAAACAAAACATAGTTTTTCTCCATTTCCCAGGCTGGAGTACGTGGTGTGATCACGGCTCACTGCAGCCTCGAACTCCTGGGCTCAAGCGATCCTCTCACCTCAGCCTCCCAAGCAGCTGGGACTACAGGTAAGCACCACCATGCCTAGCTAATTTTGAATATTTTTTATGAAGACAAGGTCCTGACATGTTGCCCAGGCTGGTCTTGAACTCCCAGCCTCAAGTGATCCTCCTGCTTTAGCTTTCCAAAATGCTGGGATGACAGGCTTGAACCACAGTGCCTGGCCCATTTTTAGAATCTCTTGTTCCCAACTCATATTTTCAATTCTCCCCTTTTTTGTGTCTTTAATTATATTAAACAGACTAACTTTATTTTCCTGCCGTCTGGGGACTCTGTGGGTCTGATTCAGCTAGGTAAGGCTTGGGCTGGTTCTTACTCATGGTGCCCCATTTCCTCTTGTGTTAAGTGACTCTCATCTGTAAGATGCTCCTGTCCTTGAAGCTTCATCTTAATTGCTCCAGAGGGGATTTCCATTTGTTTGTGAGAAGTCCGGAGAAAACCATTTTCATCTCAATTCTCAGCCTGAGTTTTTTGCAGACAGAACTACAAGTACGAATTTGCCCTGTGGATCTGTGTGCGGGCTGCCTTGTGGTCACAAAGCGTCAGGGCTAATTTTCCCATGCCATTGGCCAAAGTCTTGGTAATACATCAGGGCACAGACTAGACCCATTTCCTGCCATCCTAGGTTTCTGAGGCTCATTTCAGGTCACCATGGTTAGTTGGTGACAGACTCAGAGGCTTTCGTGAGCATCTGAACGATGGCAGTAATACCATTTACTGCATCTGAGCCTTAGAGGGTGCTGTGCATATGATACTGACTTATTTGTTAGCACAATAATCCTGTGAAGTAGGTACAAGTATCATCCTGTCCATTGTACAGATGAGGAAACTGAGGTTGAAGGATGACATATCTTGCCCACGATCCCCATGGCCAGTCTGTGCACATGGGCGCTCCTGGACGCTCGGCCTTCTGCACTGAGCTTTTGTGGGTTTTGTGTGTGTTTCTGTTATTGTTGTATTTTTCTGGCACCACAGACATCAGGGACTTTAGACCCTGCTTCGCAGACGTTTGCTGCAGTCCCTGGCTCAGACTGCACAAAGCCCCTCCTCGGTGTAGCAGGCTTGTCCCTCACAGTGGTATGAGTCATGACTCACACTATCTTTGCTGTGAATTCAGAGGCAGGGAAAGGCGAGGGAGGAGGAGCACCTCAAGCAAAATGCCATTTCATGTTGGAAACCAGGCGAGGCAGCCTCTGTCTGCCCAACCGATAGACAGCGGCGGGGTTTTGGGTAGAAGCTAAGGATGAAGTTAACACGGGGGAGGGAAGAAGCCCTCTTCCAGAATAGACAACTGGGCCCCAGCAATTCACGCTCCCTGGCTTCCTCCACTGCATGCCATTTGCGAGCCCTGGCTGGAGAGATGCTTACTCCAGCCTCTCCTGGGGTCAAGGAGGGGGTCACCTGCCTGACCCACTGCCTAGCACAGAGCAACATTGGGGGTTATTCAGGGGCCAGGGGGTCATTGGCCTAAAATTCTCCTGAGCAGCAAGGCTCCCGAGTGTCTCACCCTGTGCATCTGGAGGCAGTGTGGCAAACGGGACCCTTGGCTATGCCACCCTCCGGCCTCAGCCCAGACAGCCTGCCATTCCTCAGCCTCTGTGATTCTGGGGCCCGGGGCTGGGTGGTGCTGGGTACACAGAGGAGCCAGCCCCCCGCACTGCCTTGTGGGAGTTCCACAGTCTGGTGGGGAATCAGGCACAGAGATAGTGCAGCTCCAGTGTGAGAGCTCTGTCTGGGAGAGGGCAAAGAGGGCTTCCTGCAGGGGGTGTCAAAGAATGGGTAGTATGAGTAGGAGGAGTAGATTCTCTTTCCTCTGAACCTGATTAATTCCTTCCTGACCTTTAGATCTCTGCTCAAGCATCACTTCCTCCAGGAAGCCTTCCTTGATCTCACCCATCTGGAATTTACTATAACAGATGGAAGTGCCCTGCCCCTCTCCTTCGAGGCCCCACTAGCCTGAGCTCCAGGAAGCAGGGACCACATCAGCTTCAGCCCCTGTATCCAGCAGGAAGCAGCATACTGATTATGGGTGCAGGCTTCATCCCTGCCTAGCAGCATGACAGGGAGCTTGGCCTCTCTGGGCCTCTGTTTCCTCTTCTATAGGGCGGGGTTCCAAGAGGGCCACCTCCTAGGCCTGTTGTGAGACTGCAGTGGGTAACAGGGGTTGAGGCCAGAGCATAAGGCAAGTGTCTGACACACGTTAGCCATGTTTATTCACTGGCTCTGTGCCTGGCTCAGAGCATGGGTTCCGCAGGCAGTGGTGGCATCCATGCATGGTGTCTTGCTCACTTGTTCATTTGTGATCTTCCTCTCTCGCTGGTCTGTGGGCCCTGTGAGAGCAGGGCTGCGGCATTCTCAGTGCCCAGCACCGCCGGCCTGTCAGCAGCGCTGCGGGAGGAACAGGAGGGGTACCTGCAGTGAGGCACGGGCCACATCCCCTGCACGCCAGCTGGGTTAGTACGGCTCAGGGTCCTGTGGCTGACTGAGGTGGAGCTGGGATTGGAAGCTGAGCCTCTGACTCTCGACGGGGCTGGGTTGTTCTGCTTACCCCAAGTCAGGCCACTGCCTGTACTGGGTTCTCCTGCAGTGCAGAATGCAGCGGCCCTGCTCTCACGGGGCCCGCAGACCAGGGAGGGAGGAAAATCGTAACACATAGCTGAGCAATACACCACCCATGGATGCCACCAGCATCTACGGAGCGCGTGCTCTGAGCCAGGTACTAATCTAGCAAATACACATCGTGAATGTGTTTCAGACTCTTGCCTTATGCTCCAGCTTCAGCCTCTCTTACCCAGAGGTTGATGTCAGAAGGCTCTTCGTTTGCTTGGGGGCCGTTGCGTTGGCAGTGAGGAGGGCTGACCACATGCCCTCAGCCTGGCTTTATCTAACCCTCCCAGCAACCTGGGGAGGAAAAAGAGAAGGACCGGAACCTTCCATGCAGCAGGCACCTGCCCCTGCCAGCCTCCATGAAGATGCCTCACTCCCAGGATCTCACTGGAGGCTCACAGAGCGGTTTGTCTCTGACTGCTGCCTCCATTTCACAGGCAGGGAATCTGAAATTCAAGGAGGTCCCTCACTGAGCCACAGAGTCCATGGTGAAGCCCAGGCCCATCCCAGATCTTCATCTTTGTGCAGTCACCCTCCATCAAACACAGGGCTTGTCCCTGGAAGCCTGGAAGCACTCACAATACCAGGGCTTTGAAAGCAGACAGAATCATGCATGCGTGCACATGTGTGCGTGTGTGTGTGTGCGCATGTGCGTGCGGGTACATGTGTGTGTATATGAGTGTGTATATGTGCATGTGTCTTTGTATGTATATGTGTGTGCATGTGTCTGTGTATATGTGTGAGTATGTGTGCATGTGTGTCTGCATATGTGTATATGTGTGTTTATGTGCGTATGTGTGGATGTATCTGTGCGTGTGTATATGTGCACGTGTGTGTGTGTGTGTGTGTGTGCATGCGCGCAGACACCACCAGCCTCCTTTTGCAGAGGTGTAGCGCTGGAGGATCCAGAGCGGCCACACATGCAGGTGGCCCTTGGGGGCCAAGCTGAGCGGTTCTGTCACTTTCTTCTTCTGGTGACTGATCTCCCCTGCCCCAGGACAGGAGTCTGGGCCCAGGCACTACGAGGCTCCCCTCACGTCTCACTGGGGCCTGGGACTGGTCAGCCTTGGGGTAACTTGACAGGCTCCAGGGTTACAGTTCCTTGTCATCCTGGCCCCCGAGAGAGATTTCAACTCCAGGAGGATCTGGACTTTTCTGGAGACCCCGGAGACAGCACCTTCCTTCCACAGCCCCAAGAACAGGCAAAATCAGAGAGCCAGTTTCCCCAGCCAGATTCTAAAGGGGAAGTTTCATGGCCACCTTCAGGAAGGAAATTCCTTCCTCCAGGACTGGCCTGAGGCCCTTCCCCTGCCCTCCCTGCTTCTGTCCTCCATGCCCTCCTCTGCCTCCTGCATCTGCTCAGCTGCCTGCCCTTCTCCAGGAGCAGGTGACAGTCCTGGTGCCTGCATCCTCCAGGGCTTGCCGGGCCCACCTTGTCCTTGTGGTCCTGGTCCTGACCTGCAGCCACTCAGGCAGAGGAGGCTGCCTCGCCCCACCTGCCATCTGAGGACCCTCTGGGTGGTCATGTTGCCCTGTCACGTGCCTCCACGCTGAAGCCACATTGTGCAGGGTCACGTTTCAACTCTCATCTCGCAGCGAAATTATCTCAATTTCTTACAGTCTGTTCCAGAATTGCTTTTCCCTAAACCTCATTACCGAGAACACACGCTTCTCAGGCGTCCTCAAAGAAGCCCCTGCATTACATGCAGGCTGCCCTGGTGGGTCCCCACTCAGGGCGGCCTCTTTGCGCTCAACAGCAGAGCTGGTGAGAGGAGGTGACTGGTGGCTCAGGGACTGGAACACGCTGCTCTCAGATAAATCAGGTTTTGCAGCTAAACTGTCTAATTCCTTGAGGAAATTGTCAAACCATGTACAGGGAAATCCCAGTAAATCTTAGAAGTGGCTGCTGGATGCTGAAAGTCAGAGACACCAAAGGTTATTAGGAAAATTACTCCTCCTGGCATTGCGGGTGTTGGGGAGAGGCATGGTTTGAAGCAAGGGCTGATGGCTGGGGAGGAGGCATGGCTGGGGGAGGGCAGGGGCTGGAGACTGTGGCCTGGTCTGTGGGGCCCCTGTGGCTGATGTTTCCCAGGGTGCGGACCCCAGGCCAGTCTGTCACACCTGCCCCACAGTGCTGGTCTCATCTGCTCTCCCTCCTCTGGTAATTGAGAACAGATAGAGCTGAATCCAGCAGTTCCTCCTGATGCCAACCCCTCTGGCAAATCATCTCTGCCACTCAGGCGGTGGGCTCTCTGGGCACGTGGGGGGTGCTGGCACCTGGACACCAGGGTGCAGAGCTGACCGTGAACAAGAAGGAACCACCAGGAGGGGACGCCAGGGCGTGAGGATTCAGGACTCCCAAGAATGGGAGGAGCGAGGTGCGGGGGCCCCCGGGATGGCAAAAGACTGACCCCCACCCACTCCCATCTCAGCAATGTCCCCACCCCCACACCATGCTCAGGGGTCCCAGAATGAGGAAGCCCCACCCACACTCCTCCCACTGTGCCTCTGCCTGTCTCAGCCGGGCCTCCTCCCCGTCCACACTGCCTCACCCTTGGGGAAGGTTTTGCTCCCGTCACTCACCGAGGTGGCCATGGCCAAGGTTGCAGGTTTCTGGACCCCTGGAACCCATCGCATCCCCTTGTCCCTTCAGCAGTGTTTGCACACTTTGGCCCAGAGCCCCCACCATATCCTCTGAGAGCCAGGTCCTCTAAGGCCCTGAGAGGGCTGCAGAGTGCAGGGGTCTGGGGGCCCCTGGCCAGGTCCTTGCAGCTGCTCAGAACCCCAGTCTCTGACCCTGCACAGCAGGCAGCCAAGCTGCAGAGTCTGTGAGAGCAGGTTTTCATGGAGGAGCAGGAGGGAGGAAGATGGGGAGGCCCCTGCCCTCGTCCCAGGCTCATTCTCCTGGGAGCTAGCTCTGTGGCTCTATAGGGCCTTGTGCACTCGGCCTCAAGCCACTCCATGCAGCTGAGGCTCACAGGCCTCTCTGGGATGGCAGTGCTGGAAGTCAGGGTGCAGGGGCAGCAGGGAGGAGGCTCAGGGCCAGACAGCGGACCCTTGACAGGGGCCGCAAGGCCTCTGGCCCGATAGCACACGGTGGGCCTGGCCCTGGGCTCACAGTGCACAGAGCCACCTGCAGTTCTCACCAGGACCACTCCCACACAGAGCACTGTCCTAGGAGTCCACTGTAAGCCTGGTCTCAGGCCCCTGGGACTTGAGTCTGCTTTCCTGGGAGCCTCATGGACGACCCTTCCTCCTGCCCTTGAGGTGGGGAGTCAGATGCAGGCTGGAAGAGGCTCTTACAGGACCATAAACATCTGTTTCCTGCACCCAGAATGGTGAGCAGGACCATGGACTGGGAGGGCCAGTGTCCAGTGCGTTCGAAGTGCAGAGCCAGCTGTGGGCCCTCGGGCCAGTCCCTGCCCTCTCGAAGACCGAGCCAGAGTCTGTTGTGGGTGATATGGAAACGAGGGCCCCCACCTTCAACCCCTCTCACCCCCAATAAAGCTACGGCTAGAGGAAGGGTGAGTGGATGACAGAGAGGAAGGGACCACAGTGGCTTCGAATCCTGCCCTTGGGGCCCCAGTTGCCCCAGGGAGGCCTCAGGGATCCTTACAGCCCAGTCTGTGCACAGGAGGCTGGGAGGGGCTTTCTGGGACCACCCAGGGCTGCACTTGGGCCTTCCAGCTGTCTGGACAGGAGTGGGGGCCTCTGGGGCCCTGGGGGCTGCTGAAGACTTGGGAGGGCACCCACAGTAATGCACCAGGCACAGGGAGGGTGGCTTCAGGCTGAGGCGAACCTGACTCAGCCGAGGCAAGTCTCTTCCCTTGTCTTCCAGCAGCCTCTGATGCTCAGGCAGCCCTGCCGGGTCCTGAAAGCTGTGGACAGGGTCTCCCACGCCCCCAGCCTTGCCCGCCTTCCCCACACCACTGTGGGCAGGTTTGTTTCAGCCAAGCCTCTGCGCCTGGATTCCCACCGGGAGAGGGATCATGAAGTCAGCAGGCCTGAGTGTACACTTCTGACCCAGGAGAGGCACAGAGAGAGGACATTCCCAGGCTGCTTTGACCTCTGGGTGCATTTCTCCAGGCACATCTTGTGGGACACTTGGGGTACATGGGCCCTAGGCCCTTGGGTGTCTCTTCCTATGAGACTGCTGCCTTCTGGCAGTTCAAGCTGGAAGGTCCTGTGTCCGCTGGGAGGGGCCTCCAGTGGGCCTCAGTCAAGGGAAGTATCTGTGTGATTTCTTTCTCCACCCTGCCCAAAGCCACACATGTCAGGGGCCAGCTAGGCCGGACCTGGGTCTGATTGCTAGTATGGGTGTTCCCACACTTTCTGGGGGGCCTGGGGCACCACAAGCCCCAGCCTCTTGCCTGGTCCCCAGAGAGACACATTCTAGATCTTCTACCAGGCACTGCTGGGTCCTGGAAGAAAGCTTATTGGGAAGACCGAGCCAGGTTTTTCAGCCAACACCTTGGTCCATAAGCACCGCCCCACAAGAGCTCGCTCCCTCCCCACCCAGCCTCCCCTGTGGTGAGGGGCTTGGAGCAGGGCAGGAGGCCTCATCGGGCTCCGAGCGGGTTCACATTCCCAGGAGAATCTATGCCTCATCGAAGCCCCCAGGGATCAGGTGTGCTGCATCCTAGCTGAGACCACGAGAGGCGAGGGAGGCTGAGAGCTCAACAGCAGAGCCGAGACAGGCTCAGAAGAAGAAGCAGACCCAGCTGGTGCCAGCAGGGCACAGGGTGAGTGGAGAAGGAGGGTTGTGGCCAGGGGTGTGGGGCGATACTGGACTCTGTGCAGGTGCAGAGGGCAGGCACACGGCCATGGTTCACGGGGGAAGGATTGTCACTGGGGAAAGGCAAGATCTGTGTGGCCTCTTCAGGGCAGGGGAGCTCCTTTCCCCAGGTGGGCAGTGCCAGCCCCGCCCTGCCCCATAACCTCACCCCTCGTTCCTCCCCTCACCTGAGCCCTCAGCCCTGCACCTCCGCTCTGTCCCACAAAGCGCTGTTGAACCCCCCAGGGGCAGCGTGGTTCTATCCCCTCCCTCCTCACATGCCCTCCAGGCCGCACAGTGTCTCTAATAAACACTGGCCCTGAGGCCAGCATTGGGGTTCAAGTCCTGGCTCTGCCTCCTGTAGGCTCTGTGGCCCTGGGCAGGCTGAGGACTCCAGCTAGCCTCGGTTTCCTCACCTGGAGAATGGGGGTAATTGTGTCGAATTGCCCTGGTTTTGTGGGGCTGCTGTAACTAATTACTTAAAACCACAAAATTCATTGTCTCGCCTATCTGAAGCCAGAAGTCCAAAATCGAGGCGTTAACAAGGCTGTGGCCCCTCTCCACGCTCTAGGGAGGATACGTCCTTGCCTCTTCCAGGTTCTGGTGGCCTGCATTCCTTAACTTGTGGCCCCATCACTCAGTCTCTACTCTGCCATCACACGGTCTTCCTCCTCTTATGTCTCTGTCTAAACTTCCCTTTTCTTATGAGGTTGCCAGTCATTGGATTAGGGACCACCCTGTGCCAATGTGACCTCATTTTCACTTCGTCACTTGATTAACTTGCAAAGACCCTATTTCCAAATAATGTCACATTTTCAGGTTCCTGGCTGTTCATAAAATTCATGGGAGGCCAGGGCTGGGCACGGTGGCTCATGCCTGTAATCCCAGCAGTTTGGGAGGCTGAGGCAGGTGGATCACTTGAGGCCAGGAGTTCAAGACCAGCCTGGGCAACATGGCGAAACCCCGTCTCCACTAAAAATAAAAAAATTAGCCAGGCATGGTGGCAGACACCTGTAATCCAAGCTACTTGGGAGGCTGAGGCAGGAGAATTGCTTCAACCCAGGAGGCAGAGGTTGCAGTGAGCCAAGACTGCACTGTTGCTCTCCAGCCTAGGTAACAGAGGGAGACTCTGTCTCAAAAACAAAAAAAATTCATGGGAGGCTATTGTTTCACACTCAGCTGAACTAGGTCCCAGTAGACCAGAATGGAGTCACTCATGGTAAGTGCCACATAGTCAAATGAAACTTTGAAATGGACCTGTTTTCCAGGAAAACAAGAGATTCACTGCAACAAACCAGAAGACACCTGGTGACCTGCCTGCATGATGAGAAAGTTCCTTCTGCTACAGTCTAGAAGGTAACGTTGACGCGACCAGTCTGCCTTTCATTCCTTGGCTCTGCTTTCTCCAGCCCTTTTCTGCCTATGAAGCCCACCCCATCTGCTCAGCTCCGCACAGCGCCCACTCTGTTTTATAGAAGATGTAGCCTGATTCCAGAATTGCAAATAAAGCCAGTTAGATCTTTAAACTACATTTGTTGCGATTTTGTTTTTTTCTTTTTAACAAGTTAGACATGAATTGGGGAAGAGGTGCTATTCAAACCCAGGACACCAGGGACTGCAGGCAGCCTTTAATAGGTGAAAAAGGAGATCTCAACATCAACAGAATACATATGGGGAAAAAAAAAGAAGAAAGGAGAAAAGGCAATGAAAGTTGAAAAAGACAAGGAAATGGATTTTCTTCTGGAGCCTCCAGAAGGAGGCTGCCCTGCTAACACCTTGACCTCAGCCCCGTGAAACTCACTTTGGACTTTAACCTCCAGAACCGAAAGAGAATACATTCTGGTTATTTTAAGCCACACAGTTTGTGATAATATTAGTTTGTGATAAAAAACAGTAGGGATAGGAAACTGACACCGGGTGTGTAGACTTTAATGCTCCTGAAACCCACGCCGAGTCATGCTCTGAAAGATGGTGCTCACCTGCACCTCTCTTGCCATCACTAGCCTGGTTAGTTTTGCCATCTGTCCACCAGCCCCGCCTAGTGTCCCCTTAGAAAAAAACCTTTCTCATCCTGGTGGCAAAAGTGGCCTCTGGTTGTCATTTTCATTTCTCTGATGAGGAAAGAGGGTTTTTGTGTATCTTCAGCTGGTCACATCCTGTTTCTCAAAATCAGCCCATGTATCCCCTGTGGCTCAGAACCCTCCCTTCCCCCTTGGACTGCACACAGGGAGTCTGCCCCCGTGTAGGGAAAGAGGCCCGTGCAGGTGCTGGCTGAGGGCAGGATCGGCCTCTGTTTGGGAAACAAAGTCCCCACCCTGTTCCCACTCTTTACCTGGTGTTAGTTAAGTCCTTTCCTCTGGGGGCCTTTTTTTAAATTTTTGAGACAGAGTCTTGCTCCTTCGTCCATGCTGAAATGAAGTGGCGTGATCGCGGGTCACTGCAACCTCCAAACTCCTGGTTCAAGGGATTCTCCTACCTCAGCCTCTCAAGTAGCTGAGATTACAGGCACCCACCACCACTCCCAGCTAATTTTTGTATATATATATTTTTAGTAGAGACGGGATTTCACTGTGTTGGCCAGGCTGGTCTCGAACTCCTGATCTCAGGTGATCCACCTGCCTCAGCCTCCCAAAGTGCTAGGATTACAGGCTTGAGTCACTGTGCTGGAGGCCTTTTCTAAGGCACACCCTCATCTGCAGAGGCCACTCCCCACCCCCAAGCTCCATCACATGTGGCTTCCCTGCAGCTTCGCTTGGGAGGGGAGTGTTTTTGTCAGGATCCCATCTCAGCCCACTGTCACCTGTGGAAGCTCCATGAGCCCCCAGCGGGATCTGCCATGGGAAGAGAGGATCCTGTCACTCATTGACCCTGTCACTCACCAACCCAACTGCACCCTCCAGCCAGGCTCACACCAGCGTCATGCAGGCTTGAACCCAAGCTGGAAGATTTTCAAATGAGCAAAGTACTTATTCAAATGTCCTAATTTGAAGGTACTGTGGTCTGCACAGACAGTCTGCTCAAGAGATTTGAAACCTTGGTCTTCATGTTTTCCCAGTTCTGGGGTGGCAAGATAGAATTTTGAAATGTTTTCCTGATTCAGCAGGGAGCCTTCTCCCTCAGCGAGCAGTTCTGCTTCCTGCTGGAGGAACCAGCACAAGCCCAGGGGCTCTTGGACCAGCCCCCACGAGGCCACAGGGACACTGGGCTGATAAGGCCATCTCCTGCGCCACATGGCAGGTAGGTCCCCATTTGCTGTGGGTGACACGGACAGTCTGTTCTCCGTGGACCAAAGGCCTTTCATTTGCTGCATTTCACCAAAGGTCGAATGGTCCCAGGCAAGCAATTTGACACCTGACTTTGAACAGTCTGTGGATAAGATGTGGATATTCAGGGTGGGAGAGGACATGCAGTGTCAGTGGTCTAGCATGAGTAGGCTGTGGATGGGGAATCCCAGGCCCGGAGAGGGGGGATCTTTTTATTTTAGCCCTCCTGGTGGGCTGGTGGGACCACATCTGGCTTTTTCCCCCTTGTGAATGTTGGCAGTGAACACTTTATCACGGGCCACCTAGACCAGCCCTTCTGTGAGGGGCATGGTTCAAGCTTTGTGGCTGTTTTTCTCTGGGCTGTTTCTCTTCTTCTCATGGACTCAATCAAACACATCTTTCTGAGCGGCCATCCCTGGCATGGAGCCAGCCTTCGGGAAGCTGGCAGTCTTCTGAGAAATACACTTTCGTCCTCCATGGGCAGCAGGACCCTGGCTCAGGGCTCAGGAGTGAAGGCCAGGTGGCTGAAGCTTGGTTGCAGGGGAAAGGAAAGGGTGTTGCAGAGGTCATTGTGGTTTGAGCAAACAAGGGCCGTGAGCCCGGGCAGGGAGTGGGACTCACCCTACCCCACGCCCTGCTCCCCGCCTACCTAGTCATGAACATGCTGGAGAGGGAAGGAGCCATCCAAGATGATGCTGCAACTTCTGCTTAGATGACCCAGAAAAATGGGGACATGGGTAGGAACAGGGGGCAGTAGGTGTGGGATTCTGTCTTGGACATAGTGGATTTTGAGGTTGATTGAACATCCACATCTAAGCGGAGGTGTTGTGTAGATAGGTGGATGAATCAGGAGGTGAGGAGAGGGTCTGGGAGGGACACTCATCAGGAAGCCATCAGCATATGGCTGGATTAGAAGCCTCGAGACTGCATGAGATGACCAGGCTGAGACACCCTGGATGAGATGATCAGGCTGAGAAGACCAGGCAGTGCAGGTGGATGAGAAGAATCCAAAGATCATAGGCTTCAGACAGACCCAGGTGTAGACATTGGGTAGGCAGGAGGCACCACCCAAGGGCTCTGAGGGGCAGCCAGGGGTAGGAGTAAACCACGCAAGTGTGGAACCTGGGGGGCAGCCAATGTGTCAAGGAGGAGGAGAGGCTGGCCACACCACCTGCTGCTGAGAAGCTGCCTTGGACAGAGCAAAGAAGAGGAAGCCAGGAGGTGCCTGGAGACCCTCATGAGACAGCCACCAGCTGACTGAGACCTGAACTAAGGGAGTAGCAGCTGGGGGGTGGCACTTTCTAGAACTTCTGCTTTCAGGGAGACCAGAGGAATGGCTTAGATCCCTGGGTTCCCCTTTTTCTGGGTGGGAGGAAGTACAACAGGCTGTGTGCTGATGGGGGTGATTGGGAAAGAGGAGAAATGTATGATGCAGGACAAGGGGGAGGAGGGGAGCTCAGTCTACGTAGTGGGTGCGACGGGAATGCACACTTGTGTCAAGGGATGTGCTTGGAGAAGGGGTGGTTGCCTGGCCAGCCTCACCTGGTGGCTTCTGTTTCCTCAATGAGGAATGAAGCAAGGTCATGGGATCTGGGAGGTCTTCAGGGATGGGGAGCAGTGATGTCAGCCTTTGGAGGGGAGGGGTGCACGTTTCCCACTCACAGTCTCACTCCCGCACATAAGGAGCCGGTGTTTCTCCTGGCCGTCTCTCCAGACCAGGAGGAGCAGAGCTGGAATTCCTGCACATGTGCAGTGGAAGGGTTGCAGCATGACTTGGTGAAACAGTTCCTCACTGGTGGACGTTTGGGTAGTTTTCAAGTTCTCTTTATTAAGAATAACGTGATAGTCCAGACGTGATGGCTCACATCTGTAATCCCAGCACTGGGAGGCCGAGATGGGTGGATCATCTGAGGTCAGGAGTTCGAGACCAGCCTGGCTAACATATCAAAACCCAGTCTATACTAAAAATACAAACATCAGCCAGGCGTGGTGGCGGGCGCCTGTAGTCCCAGCTACTTGGGAGGCTGAAGCAGGAGAATCGCTTGAACCCTGGTGGCAGAGGTTGCAGTGAGCCCAGATCATGCCACTGCACCCCAGCCCAGGTGACAGAGTGAGATTCTGTCTCAATGAAATAAATAAATAACGCTATAAACAAAGTGCACATTTATCTTTGTGTGCCTGTGGAGTAATTCATGAAAGGGTCTCTAACAGTGGCCTTTCTCATTTGAAAGAGCATGAGCGTTTACCCTCTTGATGGTGCTGGCCCTCCACAACGCTGAACCTATTTAGCCACCATCAGAGTAACACACACAGTATCAGATCTCCCGGCGGTGAACTCCATCACCTGAACTGCAGGCGTTCTGATGTGTGAGAACTAATGTGGTGTTTCCTTCATTTACAGTTCTCTGAATGCTGGTGACGTTGAACATGTTTTCTTTATTTTTTTCTCCTTCAACATTTTACCCATTTTTCTGTGGTGTTTGTGTTTTTCTTACTGTCTTCTAGCACACGCTTCACAAAAGGAGGCTATTAAGCCTTTGTTGTGCATGTGGAAAATGCTTTCTCTTTCTCTGACGTATGTCTTTTTGCTTTGCTTTCATTCTCTTGCCACAGAGGAGCTTTTTTTATGCAGATGATGTTGTCAGCTTCTCTATCGTAGAGACTCGAATGACTCCTGGATGCTCAGATGGTCCTGGAGCTATTAAGCCCCTTACCCCTGGGCACCCACAGTGACACCCACCATGACGCAGGGAGCTGCCTCTCAAGGTCTCACCCCTCCCAGCAGGCAGCCCAGTGACTGCCCATCAACCCCTGATGTGGAGGGACAAAGGCCCAGCCCCCGCCTCTGTTTGGGATGCCTCTGCCGGGCCACCACAGCCCTGGAACTCTGGCAGGAACCCTTGAGGCTAGCTTTCCCCCCTGTTAGAAACAAATTTTCGGTGCTGCAAAAGAAGTAGCACTGGAATATAAATTTTCTCGGCAAGGCAAAGAAGGGTGTGTCCCACAGATGGAGCTATGGCAAGAGCACCACAAAGAAAAGCAGAGGTTTTTATTTTGAACTCAGTGGATTTCTACTGCTGTGTCCTGTCTCCATCAGCTGGAACTGGGCTGCACAATCAAAACTGGCCCTGGCTAGCTAATTCTATGGGTGCAGGGAGGGGGTTACACTGGTGTGAAGGACAGTGTCGGAGAGAGTAACCATTGCGGCAGGAGGGGTAATTTGCAGAGTGAGTGCAATGTGGACCCTATACATAAGGACTGGCAGGGAAGTTGCTTACTGAGACCAGGGCAGGGAGACACAGAGGGTGAGGAAGTCTGGCCTTGAAAACGGAGAACAAAGAAACTTAAGCTAAACCTTTGACGAAGAACTTCTTAGTGTATTTAACACCCCCATCCAATCCTCCTCCTTCTACTCCTCCTTCTCCTGCAGAGGCATGATGTCAGCTTCCAGGGGCTGCTGTCATAAAACATCACAAACTGAGAGGCTTAAACAACAGACATTCATTCTCTCCCAGTTCTGGAGGCCAAAGTCTGAAACTGAGGTGTCAGCAGGGACCTGCTCCTGTCCAAGGCTCTAGGGCAGGACCCTTCCTGCCTCTTCCAGCTGCTGGTGGCTGCTTGGCTTGTAGGCTCATTCCTCTAGTCTCTGGCATTGTCACATGGGCTTCTGCTGTCTGTCTTCCCCCTTCTGTCCCTTCTAAGGACACTTAAGAGTCTTTAATTACATCTACAGAGACCCCCTTTCCTGTTCACTGGTTCCAGGAGTTAGGATCTGTATAGATCTTTTTTATCTTTTTTTTTTTTTTTTTGAGATGGAGTTTCACTCTTGTTGCCCAGGCTGGAGTACAATGGCACGATCTTGGCTCACCACAACTTCTGCCTCCCAGGTTCAAGTGACTCTCCTGCCTCAGCCTCTTGAGTAGCTGGGATTCCAGGCATGTGCTACCAGGCCCGGCTAATTGTGTTTTTAGTAGAGACAGGGTTTTGCCGTGTTGACTGGGCTGTTCTCCAACTCCTGACCTCAGGTGATCCACCTGCCTTGGCCTCCTAAAGTGCTGGGATTACAGGTGTGAGTCACTGCACCCAGCCTGGATAGATTTTTCTGAGGCTCACCACTCAACCCACAGCAGATGCCAAGAGCTCCCTCCTCACCATGGCCTCCTGCTCCAAATTCCCATCTCAGTTCCTGGGGAACCCAACCTGAGGTGCTGCCCCTCCTCCAAACCTCAGGGACTAAGGGACAGTCATTGAAGGGGACAAAGCCTAGCCCCCTGAGCAGACGGTCCCAGACCCAGGCTCTCACCTGTCTTTCTGTGTGAACTCAGGCAGCTCCCCTCCTCTTTTGGGGCCTCATAGGTTCCTGGTTTTTAGTGGAAAGATTTCTGGATGCCCCTTAGGACTTTTCTGCCCTCCTGGGATCAGATGAGACCCACACACACCAGGATCATTTGGCCCTTGGATCCTGAGCGGTGCGTGAAGTGGTGGGTGTAGGATTGGGGAGAGACACCACCCCAGGCCTGGCATCCAGAGAGCTGGAGCCTGCTCGGAGAGCCTAGACCAGGCTCCCTCCATCCCCGCCCAGTGCTCCAGAACAGCTCTGATGTCATTCATAATTGTCGCTTTCTCCCACAGTGAAAGCCACCAAGCGAGAAACCAGGATTTCTTTTCTAAAATTGCTTTTCTGCCTTCTTTGACAGAGGCTGTGGTGCCTGTGCATAATTAATTCACAGCTTGCTGACAGGCGGGTCAGCTACAGGGCTGGAAGAGAAAAGTCTGGAGAACAGCGGAGACACAGTTAGGGCTGAAAAAGTGCTGCCCCAGATGCAGGCGCCCAGACTGGTTGTGGCTCACGGACCAGAATGAATACATACAAATCCAGCTCGTGGGAAAATGGCTTTGCCGGCAGCTGGAAGCCCAAGGCTTCATCTTTCCTACTGCATGTAAGTGCAGAGCCCCAGATAAGTCAGACCAAAGGGAGCTTTTTGGGTTTCACTAAAATGTCTCAGGCCTCTGGGAGACCTGGAGCCAGGTGGTCAAATAAAACCACAGGGGCGAAGAGTCATTTCCAGGTGGTGGAAAAGAAATAGCTTAGCAGAGCTTCTAAACGGTGGGGATAATGCTTCCTAGATCGTAAATCAATAATAAGGACCACAGATATGCTTTGAAAATCCATGATTTCTCTCCAGCAATTCCACTTCACGGTTTTATCCTGAAATATCATGGGTGACGTGTGCAGAGTCACAGGGGCAAGGCACTTCTGTATGATATGGGAAATTGGAACCAACCTCAACCAGCAGCTATAGGTACCTGTTAAGAAAAGCATAGGCCGTTTATGTGATCAATATAAATCATCTTGCACAAAATATTATTGTGAGGAGAAAAATGATGGGAACATTGAGCATGCTCCTGCGTCAGGAAGCACCATGGGTGTGTGCTGGGGGGAGTGGGGAGACAGAACCGACAAGGGCAGTCAGGGGTGGCAGGGCTTGGGGAGCACCATAGTGAGAGGGTCCTCACGCCTCACTGGAGCTCAAACCCACATGCTCTTCCCTTGAGCACACTCTTGGGATGCCCCAGAACAGGGGTCTCTGTTTTCAGTGATTCTTATTTTTTATTTTTTGAGATGGAGTTTTGCTCTTGTTGCCCATGCTGGAGAGCAGTGGTGTGATCTTAGCTCACTGCAACCTCCGCCTGCCAAGTGATCCTCCTGCCTCAGCCTCCGAGTAGCTGGGACTAGAGGCACGTGCCACCATGCCCAGCTAATTTTTTTTTTTTGTATTTTTAACAGAGATGGTGTTGTAAACAGATGCTCGGTGCTGAGAAGAAAAATTAGCAGTGAGACAAAGGATCTCTCAGCAAAGCAAATTTTACTTCCTTCAGGAAGGGTGCCCTCACCAGCCATTTTGCCGTGAGAATACAATAAACAAAGGAAAAGCAGACATATTAATCCCTTACACATTTGGGGTTGTTCTCACTGCTGTGCTTGATTTCCATTGGTTGGAGTTGGACCTCACAATCTAAACTAAAACCCAATTGGCTAATAACTCAAAATTTTTCTAAACAAGGAAAAGTAATGGAGATCAAAAAGGAAGTTCAGATAAGGAAGGGGCAGAGGCTGCAAGCTGGGACATGCCTGTGAGAAGGTCCAGCACAGCTATCTTGGTTAAAGTGCAGGACGTAGAATGTACTACGTGCCTGTAAGCATGTCTAACAGCTACATAGGGTAGGACTTAATAGTTGTTAGCAAAAAGAAGAATTTATTCTTTAACAAGAAAGGAAACTTGGAAGAGGAACTTTTCTACCTCCCACAGATGGGGTTTCACCATGTTGGTTAGGCTGGTTTCAAACTCCTGACCTCAGGTGATCCACTCTCTGCCCTCCCAGTGTTGGGATTATAGGTGTAAGCACTGCACCTGGCCTGTTTTCAGTGATTTTCATTTGCATCGTTGGCACTGCGGTGGGGGTGGGGGGCAACGAACAAGGTCTGGATTATAGAAATCTGAACCGCTAACTCTACCAGCGCTTACCACGTGCCAGGCCTGGCTCTAAGGCTTTACATGCTGTATCACAGCCCACTGTCGATACCACCAATGGGAAGATGCCTGTGTTTTTGCATAGCACCAAGAGAGAACAACAAATGTTGCCAATTAAACTGCAACATGCCATTCACTGTCAGGTGCACTCTGGCTTCAGAAGTGTGAGAAAATGAGTCCTATAATCCATTAAATAGCATCTTAGTGAACTTACGCTTCACAGTGGTCCTTGGAGGCGGGAAATGTTATTCCCATTGTACAGATGAGAAAACTGAGGCACAGACAAGCTTAGGAAGTTACTGGTCAGCAACCCAGCTGGCAGACCCGGGACAGACCCAGGCCTTTGGCCTCTGCTGTGCCTCCTCCCTCAACGGGTCCCACAACTCTGGGGAAGAGCATTGGGAGATTGAAGAAGGCGGGAGGGGGTGGAGAGCTGAGTTAGGAGCCCAGGCAGCCTGCTGGCGTCTCGGGGAAGAAAATGCTATTGCCCTTCCTTCTCACCATTCCCTTCTGCCTCCGCTCCAGCTCCAGCCTTGTCAGGAGGAGAGTTTCCCACAGCCCTCGCCAGGGGATCCCCTGTGGACAGCTGCAGGCTGCTTCACACAGTGAGTGTCATTTCCCTGGGATGCTCTCAGAGGTGTGAGGTTTAAGGCAGAACTGGCAAATGGTTTCCATTGCACACACCAGCCTTTATCCATTGACAGAGGCTGCCTGGGGCTGTGTTGAGAGGGGTTCCGAGGCTCAGCTGGGACCCAGTGGGAAAGCTTCTGGGTGTCCCTGGGGACATTTGTGAGGAGAGGAGTGAGGTGGGCAGTGTTTTCTGGGCTGGGCTAGGGAAGAGCTAGGGACCCTTTAAAAAGGGTAAACTGAGACCTTCACAACAAAGACCCAAGGGAAGGCAAATGGCCTCTGGGAAGTCCAGCCCGGGCCCTAGGCCTCTGTAAAGCCCAGTCTTCTAGCTGAGCCCAGACACTGAGAGTCGGTAAGAAGGACAGGCCATCCAAAGTGCCCAAGGCCTCCCCAGGGCCAAGGGCAGCCCAGAGCTCCTGGAACCCCTAGAGAGGAGAGACACCTAGCAGGTGGGGGCGCGTTGTCCGCAGCCTACACTGAGTAGGACAGGCCAGGCTGGTCATTGTCTGGCTTCTATAATTAGCCAGAAGTTCTTGCCTGCAAACGAGGAAAGTGGTGTGGGTGTGAGGGTGCGGCACACGGTGGGAGCTTGACTCATACCAGCAATGTCTCCCCATGGGGAGTGGGACCCCTCCTCATCCCTGGGGGAGCAGCCTGCTCAGCTACAATGGCTGGCCAGTTCCAAGTCACCTGTAAGTGGCTGTTGTGATTGTCCTGGTTGCCGTGGCAATCTGCATTTGTTCTGCTGATTGGGCACAGCTTTTCTCACGTGATCCTTCTCCATGCCACGAGATGGTATCGCTGTTACCACCATCACCATCACCATCACCACCCAACAGGAGGAATGAGGCTCGGAGAGAAATGTGGCCTCCTGAAACAGGTGGCCTTTGCACCCAGAACCGACCAACATCCGCTGCTCCTGCGCCATCTGTGCCATCAACTCACACTCCTCCCAGACAAGAGCCCTGGGGGTGGTCATTGCAGAAGCTGCTCTCTAGAACATTCTAGAGGTTGGCTTTTGGGACACTTATTTTTATCTTAAGGAAGGGCTGGTATATTTTTAGGATGGGCAGACTTCCCAGGGTTCCGTCAGCCAGTCCTGGGTACCTGAGTCCACAGAGCTTCCCTTCCTCCATTGGAAGGAGCTCTACAGAGTAGGAAGATGGGGAGAGGCCCCACTCATGCCCCGGGGTCTTCCCTTGGATCCAAAGGGTCTTAGACTAAGGTCAAGCTTATTAGCAAGTAAGATTTTTATTTCCCGACAGCCTCTGGGAAGAGAAGAAAACAAGTATCAATTGCGGGCAGAATTGTCAGTCAGAAGAAAGCTGTCACTCTTGCTTTGGAGTTCACAGTTAATTAAGCCTACAAAGAGGAACAGCTCCACCAGCCATGAATCATGCCATCTGTGGGGACCCAGGTACCTGCGAACCCAGGGGAGAGGGCCCCAGGGTGTAGAGCAGAGGAGGCTGCACGTGCTCCTGCTGAGGCTTCCCAGCAGGTTGGCAACTGAGAAAACCTTATGATCATCTGGGCTGCCCTTCAAAGGATGGCTGCCAGCCTGCTCCACTGAAATTTATGTACTTAGGGTGGGGGCGGACACCAGTACCCACATTTTTTAAAGCTCCCCAGTGATTTCTCCATGCAGCCATTGTCAACAAGTGCAGATGGGTGCTAGATGCACAAGGGGCTGCCCACTGCCCCCTGGTGCCAGCCCTGACTGCTCCCTGCCCATGCCTGGACTCTCTTGTCACTATGGGGCCTTCCTTGAGGCTGCACGAAGGTTGTCCCAGGGCTGCTGGTGGCCTGAAGCTCCTGGAACTCTTGGGGAGGAGAACATAATGCCTGCCTCGGCTTCAACCTCACAGCCTTGTTCCCATCGGTTGCCCACACCTCTCCCTGGCCCCTGCTTCCTGCTCTCCATCTTCCCGGATTTCAGGCACAACTGCTGAGCCTCTTGCCACGTTTTCTCCATCCTGGGCCCAAGGGTGGGAGCATGAGTAAGCCTCTGACAGACACAGCCCAATCAGGAAAGAGGTTGTTTAGCTCCATCTGGAGGGACAGAAAACAAGAATGTAAAGGGAGCGGGAGGCTGAGGGAAGGTGGCTGCACAACAGGTAGCTGAGGGGTGCAGGAGGGAGCCCCACCTGCTCTTTTTCTTTTCTTTTCTTTTTTTGAGACGGGGTCTTGCTCTCTTGCCCAGGCTGGAATGCAGTGCTGCTATCTTGGCTCACTGCATCCTCCGCCTCCTAGGTTCATGTGATTCTCCTGCCTCAGCTTCCCGAGTAGCTGGGTTGACAGGCATGCGCCACCAAACCCGGCTAATTTTTGTATTTTTAGTAGAGATGGGGATTCCCCATGATGGCCAGGCTGGTCTCGAACTCCTGACCTTGTGATCTGCCTGCCTTGGCCTCCCAAAGTTCTGGGATTACAGGTGTGAGCCACCGCGCCCGGCTGCTCTTTTAAGGAAAAGGACTCTCCATGAAGGAGATGGTGACCAAGTACCTACCAAGTAACTTATTTCTGTTGCTGAATAATATGGCATTGTAAGGATGAGCCACGGTTTAGCCACACACCTACTGTTTCACGTTTTTGACAATTATCAAGAATGCTGCTATACATCATTGCATGCAGGTTTTTGCACTGGCACAAGGTTTTCCAATTCCTTGAGTGGAGCCAGGAGGGCATTTGCTGGATGGTATAGCGCACGAGCATTTGGCTTTGTCAGAAGCCACCAAGCTGTCTTCCCAAGTGGCTGTGCCATTTTGCATTCCCATCAGCAAGGAATGTGAGCACCTGTTGCTCTGAAATCTTGCCAAAGAAAGGTGTCGTATTGAAAAATTCATCACCAACCCCTGTGAGCTGAGAGGGCCTGGAGGGGATGATTCCCTAGTAGGAATGAGCATGCAAAATGCCTATGTCTGAGTTCCTAACAGCATTCTCAAATAAAGAAACCAGCATTCCTTGGAGAAATGCTGAGTCTAGGACTTGGGTAGGAAATACACCAGATAAGCCCAGAGCATCTCCTAGTGCCAGAAAATAAAATGTTAGAGAGACACAGGAGCCCCTGGAAGAGCTGGCGACAACAGAAAAATTTGGGCACCAGGAAGCAGACTTGGCTATGTGATTATAAGCAAATAGAAAATAAATATAGGCCAGGCGCGGTGGCTCGAACCTGTAATCCCGGCACTCTGGGAGGCTGAGGCGGGAGATTGAGACTATCGTGGCCAACATGATGACAAGTATAAAAGTGATAACACCTAATATTAACAAACGATGGAATACGTAAAGAAACGGAGAGAAAACTTCAGCCTCCCATGCAGAAGGCTTTCAAAGACTTTATGTAGATACTCCATACTTAAGGAAGTGGGTCGTAACTCCCTATTCTTTAAGTGCAGAGGCACATAGCAGCTTTCTTCCAGGGTAGAGTATCAAGATGGGGGAAAGAGTAAGTCTACAGTGAGAAGAGTGACCGTCACCACCTTGGTCAGAGGATCTCGCTCAGCATCAACAGTGATATGCCATGTTGGGAGGATGCCCCCTTGATATGATGTGGTGAGAACGGCATTTCACCTTGCTGTCTTCCTCCTCAAACCCAAAACCCCACTCCAATCCTGAGAAAACCCTTTTGAAAATCCCAATAAAAGAATACTCTACAAAATATCTAAGCAGTGACCCTAAAAACCAGCAAGTGGCCAGGCACGATGGCTCACATCTGTTATCTCAGCACTTTGGGAGGCCGAGTTGGGCAGATCACCTGAGGTCAGGAGTTTGAGACCAGCCTGGCCAACATGGTGAAATCCTGTCTCTACTAAAAATACAAAAAAATTAGCTGAACGTGGTGGTGCATGCCTGTAGTCCCAGCTACTTGGGAGGCTGAGACAGGAGAACCGCTTGAACCTGGGAGGCGGAGGTTGCAGTGAGCCAAGATCACGCCACTGCACTCCAGTCTGGGTGACAGAGTGAGATTCTATCTCAAAACAAAACAAACCGGCAGGTCATCAAATACAAGGTAAGTCTATCACAACTGTCAGGACCAAGACGAACCTGAAGAGATGCCGCTGCTAATTATAACGTGGTGTCCTGGATGCCATCGTCGAGGAGAAAAATGGCTTCAGGAAATCTGAATGAAGTATGAACTTTAGTTACGAATAATGTATCAGTGTTCATTAATTATGACAAATGTACCACACTAAGATATTAATAATAGGGGAAAGTGGATGTGAGATCTGTGAGAACTCTCTGTACTCTCTTTGGAGTAATTCTGTGAATCTAAAACTGTCTAAAATGTATTTTAATAAATTAACAGAGACCTATGGGACAATACCAAACAATCATGACAAATTAGCCATGAGAGTTATGAAGACTTAGACTGGGGAAGAGAAATCTTTGAAGAAGTAATGGCTGAAAATTTGTCAACATTGATGAAAAACTCTCACGAAACTGTAAAATCAAGTAGAACGCATAGAACAAAAAAAATGCTTTGTCAGATCATATTCAAGCTTCTAAAAAATATATAAAGATAAAATTTTAGAAGTAGCCAGAAAATAGGTCACATCACATACAGGAAAACACAATAAGACTATTCATGATGGACTTTTTTTTTTTTTTTTTTTTTTTTTTTGAGAAGGAATCTCACTCTGTTGCCCAGGCTGGAGTGCAGTGGTGCAATCTTAGCTCACTGCAACCCCCACCTCCCGGGTTCAAGTGATTCTCCTGTCTCAGCCTCCCAAGTAGCTGGGATTACAAGCTCCTACCACCATGCCCAGCTAACTTTTGTATTTTCAGTAGAGGTGGGGTTTCATTATGTTGGCCAGGCTGGTCTTGAACTCTTAACCTCAGGGGATCTATCCACCTCGGCCTCCCAAAGTGCTGGGATTACAGGTGTGAGCCACTGTGCCTGGCCATGATGGACTTCTTAAGCAGAAACCATGGAAGACAAAAAGAGAAGGATGATATCTTTAAAGCTTTGAAAGAAAAAATCTGTCAATCTAGGATTCTATAATCAGTAAAAGCATTCTTCAAAAATGAGAGTTAAATAAAGAAATCTTTAAATAAAACAGAAGTGAAGAGAATTCCAGCAAAACCACAATTTAAAAAATGCTGCAGGATGTCTTTTGGGTCAAAACTTAGAGAAATGAATGAAGAGTACCAGAAATAACAAATAAATGGGCAAATATAAGGGGCTATCTCTTCTTTCTCATCTTTACTTAAAAGATATCTTACTATATGTATTAGTCTGTTTTTATGCAACCCAAGACTGGGTAATTTGTAAAGGAAAAGAGGATTAATGGACTCAGAGTTCCACATGGCTTGGGAGGCCTCATGATCACGGTGGGAAGGTGTGTCTTACAGGGTGACACACAAGAGAGACTGAGAACCAAGTGAAAGGATTTCCCCTTATGAAACCATCAGCTCTCATGAGACTTATTCACTACCATGAGAACAGTATGGGGGAACCCACATCCATGATTCAATGCTCTCCCACCAGGTTCCTCCCCAACACATGGGAATTATGGGAGGTAAATTCAAGATGAGATTTGGGTAGGGACACAGCCAAACCATATCACTATATGATCAAAATTAAGTGAAAGGTAGGGCTTGTAATATATGTAAAAATAAATGATATGAAAACAATTGCTCGGGGTCAGGTGAGTGATGTTATACCATTGCATTTGTGAGATGAGAAGTATAAAGTGAAAAGAGGAAGTAGAAATTGTGAAGTTCAGGTGTGAAGCATGAAGAGGGGCTGAAAATATACTTTGATAAGTTAAGGATGCTATTGTTATCCCCAGAAAAAAAACACTTAAAAATAAAATCAGTACAGAAATTGCTAAGAAGCTGATAGCAGAAATAAAATAGAACACTAAAAAAATCTAACCTAAGAGTAGGCAAAAAGGAGCAATGGAGGAACAAAAGCCAGAAAACAAATAAAAAGCGAATAACAAGGTGGTAGACTTAACCCAATCACATTGATAATTACATGAAATATACATGGACCAAATGCCTCCATTAAACAGCAGAGATTGTTGGATGGGATAAAAAAGCATGACCCAATTATATACTGTCCACAGAGATTCATTTTAAATAAAAACGTTGAAAGTAAAGGCTAGGAAAAGATAAAACATGCAAACAATATTTTTTAAAAAAATCTAGTGTGGCTATATTAAGAACTAAGTAGACTTTAAAGCTAAAAGCATCGCCAGAGATAAAGAAGGGTGTTTCATAATGATAAAAGAGTTTATTTAATAACTAAATATACCTAAATATGTATGCATTAAATAACAGAGCATCGAAATATACCAAGCAGAAATTGATAAAAGGGGAGAAATAGATAAATCCACAATCATAGTTGGAAATTTTAATACTCTGGTCAGTAATTTGTAGTACAATAAACAGAGTATCAATAAGATTATAGATATTTGAACAGCACACTCAAAGGACTGGATTTAATTGGTATTTATATAACCCCCATCCAACAACTGCAAAGAACACAATTTTTTTTTTTTTTTTTGAGACAGAGTTTCACTCTTGTTGCACAGGCTGGAGTGCAATGGCGTGATCTTGGCTCACTGCAACCTCCGCCTCCTGGGTTCAGGCAATTCTCCTGCCTCAGCCTCCCAAGTAGCTGGAACTACAGGAGCACACCACCATGCCCAGCTATTTTTTTAGTAGAGACGGGGTTTCACCATGTTGACCAGGATGGTCTCGATCTCTTGACCTCGTGATCCACCCGCCTCGGCCTCCCACAGCGATGGGATTACAGGCGTGAGCCTGGCCCAAGAACACAATTTTTAAGTGCACTTGGAACATTTATCATGATGGGCCATATCCCCAGCCATAAAACAAACCTCAGTACATTCCAAAGGGCTGAAATGATAATGACCGTAATAGAATTAAATTAGAAATCAAGAACAAAAACAGCCTCTAGAAAGTCACCATGTGTTTGGGAATTGATACATACACTTCTAAATACCCTAAGAGTCACAGAAGAAATCGTCAAGGAAACTAAAATACTTCTAACTGAATAAAAACTACCACCTATCAAAATGTGTGGGATGCTACAGTCCTTAGAATAAAATTTCTATTGTACATGCCTATATTTAAAAAGAAAACAGGTTTAAAATTGGTCATCAAAATTTCCACCACAAAAAGCTGGAAAAAAGAAGTACAAACTAAATCCAAAATAAGTAGAAGAGGGAAGACATATGCACACATCGAGAGTGGCCTTGTTCTTCTTGTACTGACGTTGCCCTGCTCTGCCAGCCTCCGCCACCTCCTTGAGACCAAACGCCATGACTTCAGGAAAGTTGCAGAGTTCTGCCCGAGAGATACTTGAAGTTCATGTGGAAATTGTCAAGCAATCTGTGACGATCCAGATCACACTGTAGGCCGGGCGAGGTCGCTCACGCCTGTAATCCCAGCCCTTTGGGAGGCTGAGGCGGGCATGGATCACCTGAGGTCAGGAGTTTGAGACCAGCCTGGCCAGCATGGTGAAATCCTGTCTCTACTAAAAATACAAAAAATTAGCTGGGCATGGGGGCAGTTACCTGTAACTTTGGCTACTCGGGAGGCTGGGGCGGGAGAATCACTTGAACTCGGGAGGTGGAGGTTGCAGTGATCCAAGATTGCACTCCAACCTGTGTGACAGAGTGAGATTCCATCTCAACAACAACAACAACAAAAGACCACTTTGGAAGATTTGGGAAGAAATGAGGAGGGAGATGATGGTTCAGTTCCTCTCCTAAATGTGAATGCAGCAATATTTTAAAACATCACTCGGGGGTACCCGCCGCAAGGTCTACCCTCCTCCTCCTCCTGGGAGTGACGAGAACCAAGAGAAGTGAACAGACCATTTCTGCTGGGACCAAGAATTCCTGAAAATTGACCAAAGAATTGCTTTTTGAACGTATTCAGGCTGCAAACTACTTAGACTCAAATGAGCTGGAGTCTCACTCTGTCACCCAGGCTGGAGTGCAATGGTGCGATCTCATCTCGGCTCACCGCAACCTCTGCCTCCCAGGTTCAAGCTATTCTCCTGCCTCAGCCTCCCAAGTAGCTGGGATTTCAGGTGCCCACCACCACGCCTGGCTAATTTTTGTATTTTTAGTAGAGACGGGATTTTCCGTCTGTTGGCCAGGAAGATCTCGAACTCCTGACCTCAGGTGATCCACCTGCCTCGGCCTCCCAAAGTGGTGAAATTACAGGTGTGAGCCACTGTGCCTGGCCTAACATGGATCTTAAGCAACACTGAGACCATCCTACATGGACAGTTTGTGATGTCTGCACGGCCCGGCGTGGCGTGACAGCCACGATTCGCTTAACCCTTCTTTGGGAGATTCATTCCTGTGACCAGGAAGCAGGAACCGAGGGTGCTGGCAGCCTGGACTAAGCAGCGGTCCTGCTCAGAGGTGTCCACCCCGGCGGGGGAAACCAGGTCAAGCAAGTCAGGGACACAGGAGCATGTCAGTTCTCCTGGGTAAGAGCTCTGGAATCAGTCTGTGAGAGACAACCCAGGAGGGGTGGCCTGCTTGCACAGGGCATCAGGTGGTGGTGCTGGGTGCTTGAAGGGCCACGTTTCCCCTCCTCACCAGCTCTTCCTGCAGGTCAGGTCCCTGCAGAGACCACTGGCTGGGCCGTGGGACAGACTGTCCTGGGTGAGGAGTGAGAACCGACACTGCCCGGCTTCCAGGTAGCCCTGGAGGCTGGGGAGGCCCTGGGGAGGTTCACATCTGCCTCCTTTCGGGGAGAGACCTCTGAGCTTTATCCCTGCTGTCCCAGCATCTGGGCAGCTGGCCTTCTATTCCCCAGGAGAGGAGCTAGGGGGCCTTTCCCAGTCCCCAGCCCTGTTGGGTCCCTGAGAGATGGGCCGGCCAGTGTCCAGAGCTCAGAAGAGGCGGGTCTGGGCTTGGGAGGCCCTGAGGCATCTTGGCAGGCAGAATAGTGGAAGGGAGGGAGGAAGGTGGCCTCCAGGCACAGTGGAGAGGCCTGAGAGTCCAGTAGCTACACCCAGGCTTGGGATCCGGGGCAGACAGCCCAGCCATGCTCTTCCCGCATTGAAGCCGGAGCCTGCCAGGGCTAGGTTGCTCCGTTAGCTCCAGCACACCCAGCAAACACAGATGAGCAAACTTCTTTCCAGAGAGCTGAGTCAAAGCAGGTGAGCAAACACTGGCGCCTTTGAGTCTGGTGCCTTCACCTGCCAGAAGGCAGACAAGCCCCTCACTTGCCCAGAAGAGGAATCACTGTTTGGTTTGAGAGGTGAGAGGGAGGCTCCGAGGGAGGGGTCAGGAGATGCACCTGCCTGCCCCGCCCGCAGGCACAGGGGAAATGCCCAGGAGAAACAGCCAAAACCAGGGAGGAGCCCTGCCTCCCTGCACACCAGAGAGCTTCCTCAGGAAGGCAGGTGCCTTTACAGAGGGCCTGGCCCACAGGGGTTGGCGGTGCACCAAGGAGCAGAGATTGCAGCAGCCATGGTGGCGGGGGAGCCCTGAGCTAAACATCAGCTTCAGAAGATGGCAGCATTTCAGGGACACTCATTTGACCATGAGGCTGGATGAGGGGGTGGTAAGGAATGAGTTCTGGAAGCAGAGCGACCCATGGGAACCCTGGTGCTACTGCCTTTTATTGGGGGCCCTGGCAAGGCCACCTCCCCCTTCCAGACCTTGGGCTTCCCATCTGACAAAGGGCCTTTCTCCTCCCAAAGGAACTGGCTCCTTGCAATCCAGAGCAGCAAAACTTCTCCACCTGGTTCCTGCAAACCCGTTACCCTGGGGCAGACATCTCATTAAGCCAACAGGAGTCCAATGTTTTGACGGAGGAAGACAGTACTCCAGAGTGCAAAGGGCAGGCTGTTCCCCACCGTGGGGGCACGGAGGGGAGCCGGAGGGCGAGGAGAGCTCAGTGGACGTATTCCAAGGCCCTTGCAGGTTAGTAGGAGCCTGAAGAAACGTGTGCGGGGTCGGATGTCTGCTGCCTTACTTACTAAATAGTTCTCGAGCACTTATTGTGTGCACCTCCTGTGGAGTAGCCCCTGGGGGTGACAGTGGTGCCCTCGGGAAGCCTCAGCCCAGTTGGGGAGAAGCAGAGTGGACGGTGGTGGCCATTCTTCCTTCTGGTCCGTTCTCTGATCCCAGCCCTGCTCTGGACAGGCGGGCCCTCTGTCTTCTTTCATCTCCCAGGTAAGGAAACTGAGGCAGCCTAGGGAGAGGAAGCACCTTGCTCAAGCTGACTCGCAGGCCTGGCTCTTGGGTCAGGTGTCGCCCACAGCAAGAGGGCCTGGGAGACCCCCGGCCCACCCTTGTGCTTCTCAGGGGAGAACGCTGAGGACCACATCCTTTCAGCGCCTCATTCCTCCTCTTCCAGAAGAGTCCCAGTGAGCAACAGCTCAGGGCACACATAGGCGAGTTTGAATGCTGGAAATCTCAGCTGGGATCCTAGCATCAGGGGAAGGGCCAGGCTCTAAAAATAAACCACTCGCCTAAGCCCGGGTGCAGGCAGGAGCTTGGCCAGCCAGAGCGGCCGCCTGCCACTCCCCGCAGATGGCGGCAGTGCAGCCTGAGGGCCCCCCTCTCAGGCAGCTGGCCCCTGGGATGGGCTGGAGGCAGGTGGCAGCCAAGAATATTTCACCCCCCGCTCCTGAGGGCACCCCACCTCCACAGGCACACGCACATACACTCCCTGAGCTGGGCAAGCTGCACAGAGCGGGCTGGGGGCTGCTCCCCAGAAAAGAGACAGCAGGCCCCTAGGAAGCCTGGAGCCACTTCTCCTGGTGCCAGCCTTGCCCTCTGCGTGCTGGACAGCAGCAAGCCCAGGCACAGGTAAGCGATGCCTCCTTGTGCCCCTGAAGGGCCTGCTCTCTTGGAGAAGGGGATGCAAGCTGCAGGGTGTGGGGGGTGGGGTGGGAAAGAGCTGTGGGAGGAGGCAGGAGCCACAGATCCCTTGGTTTCTCGCATCTTCCCTCAGCTCTGGGAATCCTGGCATGGCCACTGCGCTCTTCTCGCTCTCTGGCTCCCTCTCCGTGCCCCCAGCCTGGTGGGGAACAGCCTGCCCTGTTCATTTTGGAGTACTCTCTTCCTCTGTCAAAACATCTGAGTCCTGTTGGCTTAATAAGATGCTGGCTCCAGGGTAATGGGTTTGCAGCAACCAGGTGGAGAAGTTTTGCTGTGCAGGGTTGCAAGGAGCCAGTGCCTCCAGGAGGAGAAAGGCCTCCCCTTTCCACTCCGGGGTCTGGGTAGGGCAAGGCCAGAAGGCACTGGGCTTCTGCCCCAGAGGAGGGTGGGCAGCAGGCCTTATCAGGAGCGCTGGCCAGGGAGGATTCTCTTTGAAAGATGGGGAGAAATCCAAGGAGACAGGCCCCTGGGCGGGTCTCCAGTTCCCCAGTTCTGTGTCACGCTTCCAGGCTTACACAAAGAAACTCGTTTTTGTGAGTGCTGCTTTGGGAGTCGAGCCAGGTCTGATGGACTGAGGTAGAATGAGGGGACTTGTCTCAAGAGCTCAGAGCTTTCGTCCCTGTGCTCGGAGGGACTGTCAGGCCTGGCTTTCTGCCTAAACTGCTTTCGGTGCCAGATCCCAGGAAAGGGTATTCACCAACAGGAATATTCCCCATTGGAGCCAGGACGGCAGGGAGATGGTCTCCGTGGGGGGCCCTGCTGGCGGCCTTCACCCGCCCCGGTTTGCAGAGGAAGGCAGGTGCTGCGGGGAGGCCAGAGGGGATTTGGGGCCAGCCTCTCCACGGCACACAGCACAGGAATCATTGGGGGAGTGGGATTAGGGTGATGGATTTTTCTTGGCCTGAGGGTGAGCTGGCATCCGCCACAGCCAACTCCTGCAGCAGGCTGGCTTGGCTGAGCACAGGTGTGAGGTGCTGCTGGGCTCGGTGGGGCCAGGCTTTGTCCAGGCTGCTGTGAATTGTGCTGGGTCAGGAAACACCAGGAGGCCAGTGCTGGGTCTGGAACTGAGCACACAGTTCCTGCAGATGCTGCCCAGGGCCCTGAGGCCGCCCAGGGCCAGGTGCCCACCCCATGCCCCTCTGCCGTCCACCCTGCCCCCCTCACCGTCCACCCCGCCCTCCTCGCCATCCACTCCGTTCACGTCCCAGGAGCTGGTTTCCTCGACCTTCTCTTCCCTGTGTCTTCAAGGAACCCTGCTCAGGGGCTGCCTCATGAACTAGCCCCAGGAAGCCCACTGCACCCCAGCTTTGGTTACCTTCTGATCGTTACATGTGGCCTGTGTCACTAGGACGAGAAATTGAGTCATTGCCATTGTTGGGGCTCAAATTCCCATCTGGGCTCCTGCTGTATGCTCCCCCACCATGTGAATCTTGGCAGAACCCTGGGCTCCTCTAACCTCAGTCTGCTGGTGGATACAAGGGTGGTGATGCTTCCTTCCTTACTGGGCTGTGGGAGGATTGACAGATCACACATGGGAAGCAGGACGGGGGTAAGGGATATGGCAGTGCTCGGGGGAAGGGAACACTGTTTACATCATGATAATGTCTTCTTCTGATTAGTCTGTGCACCTCAAGGGCCACTACTTCCCAGCATAGTAGGTGTGCAGCAATGCTTGTTGAATTCACACATGTGCATGCACACACACAGACACAGGCACGCCAGGTGACCTGCATGTGTTGTTATGTTGGCACTACCACCCTAGCTCCAACTTATCCCAAGCCCGCCTGCCTAGGACAATAGCCACGGTGCCCATAGAAGCAGCCTCCGCACCCCCACCGCGGGTGCCACGTCTGCCCCACGCAGTCCTGGCCGACACCGCAGGTGGATGGATTTTGGTCCATGGCACTTGATCACCTCCATACAATGGGGAGAGCCTGCTGAGGGCAGAGCTGGGGCAGGCATGGCTGTAAATCACCATAACCACCACCATCAGGTGCTGGTCCTGGTCTTGGGAGCATCTGCTCTGTTTTGGCGAATTGGCTTCCTACTTATGAATGCATGTGCCCACTCAGCCTCTCCCCCAAGACACTTCTGAGGTGAGCCTCTTCCCAAGAGCTGCCCACAGGCCCACAAGGCTGGAAGGAGAGCCCCATCTGACCGTGTGCAGCCTCTGTGGCTGTCCAGGAAGGATGGGTGAGGCAGAGGTGGTGGTGGTCATGTTCCCACCTCCACAACTGGGGCGCCAGGACCCAGGACAGCGTCCTGCAGGTGTTGCAACAAAGGCCTGAAAACCAAGGCACGCTCCTACAGTCACAACAGCGGCCCGTTTATCAGGCACTTGTAGGAGTGCCAGGCTCGGTGCACGATGCTTGCAAACACTGTCTTACACATTGAACCAGTCAGCGCCGTGGAAAGGAACAACACTGTAAAAATACACCAATTGGCAAAATGATGCTGTGTTATATATCTTAGTACAAACGAGTAAAAACCCAATGGTGTCTGCTGGCCCCTCCAGCAAACCTGCCTGATCTTTAGCACCTAGCCTCTGTTGTGTGTGCCATCCTCGAGCACGCCTCTGGATGCCCCCAGCCCCCTGCCTCTGAGTTCGGTGCCATGTACTGCCAGCCCACCTACCCTGGCCGTGGCTGTGGAGGGTAAGCTCTGCTTGTGGATGTGCTGGTGAATTATACCACCCAGCCACTTCATTCTGATTACTTCCACCCATATGGTTTGCAGTACTCCCTGCTCCTGCCCCACACACATCTCCACTGCATGGGTCTGCTGTAGCTGTAACAGTGTGCTGTAACAAACAGTCCCTGTGGCTCAGTGGCTCACGGTGACAGACGTGTGTTTTTCTCATTCGGGCCTGTTGTCCGGCTGGCATTGGCTGTCTTGGGGATAGCTGGGCTCCACTGAGCTCAGCTGCACTTGGCTCCAGGCTGTGAGTCAGTTTCGGTATGGCTCCACCTGCCTCATGCTGGGGTCTATTTTTCTCTTGATGGTGGCCAGAGAGCTAGGGGTCAAACCATACCACGTAAGTTTGTGGGCGTCTGCCCATGTGTTTCTGCTGCTGTTCCATCTGCCAAAGCAGACCACAAGGCCAGGCGCTGAGTCAGCAAGATGAGAATGCACACCCCACCCCTGAACTCTCCTGGAGGAGGCACCGTGAGGTCACATGGTGGAGGGAGGGAGTGGAGTTGGAGATAGATGCTTAAAAAAAAATTAGCACTGAGACGAAGGATGTTTCAGCAATGCAATTTCTACTTCCTGGACTGCAGGAAGGGTACTCCCACTAGCCATTTTGCCATGAGAGTACAATGAATAAAGGAAAACACACAAATTTATTCCTTATAAGTCTGGGGTTGTCCTTACCTCTGTGTCTGATCTCCATTGGCTGGAGCCAGAACTTACAATCTAAACTAAACCTGATTGGCTAACAACTTACAACTTTTTTAAACAGGTAAAAAAGTTGTAAGTTGTTAGCCAGTCAGGCCTGTGAGCACGTCCAGCACAGATATCTTGGTTGAAGTACAAGGACATGCAGTGTACTACGTGCCTGTAAGCATGGCATGTCTAACAGCTATGTAGGATAGGGCTTCACAAAGTTATTAGCATACTTACTCTTTAACAAGAAAGGAAACTTTAAAAAGGAACTTTTCTACTTCCCACAGTGAGGAATGGGGTTGGGTGAACACGTCTTTATTCACATGTGCCCTCCACCCTCTCTCTGGTTTATTCACACATCTGTCCCTGCCCAGGCTGTCCCTCCTGAGGACAGGGCCCCTTCCCGTTCTCCCTGGACAAGAGTGTGGAGATGTGTTAAGTGCAGAGTCACACCAGGCCCTGAGGGTGCAGATCTCAGTGAGATAAGCCCAAGTTCAGAGTTAAGGGGGGGGGTGTCAGTACTTGGGTAATGGCATTCCTCCCAGCTTTGGGGGCTGAGGAAGAGGAATGGAGATGAGGCCAGGAGCACCTGTATGACTGAGGGAACAGGAAAGTCTTTGCAGGGGAGGTGACCCTATAACGGAGCATCACAGGATAGATGGGATTTTAGCAGGCAGAGGAATAGATGGAGGGCATTCCAGAAGTGGGCACTGCCTGGACAAAGACCTGGAGAAAAGAAAGTCTGTGCCATTAGTTATTTAGCCTGGCTAGCCCTCCTGCCACTTGCTGAGCACGCTGCTGTTATATGTAAGTTTTTGGTGCTGCAAAAGAAGTAGCAAATATAAATTTTCTCAGCAAGGCAATTTACTTCTAAAGAAGGGTGCATCTCACAGATGGAGCAATGGTGAGCATATACCTGGAGGGAAGGAGAAGAAGGGGTTCTTATCCCTGATGCCGGTAGCCCCTACTGCTGTGGTTGTTCCCCTATTGGCTAGGGTTAGACCACATAGTCTAAGCTGATTCTGATTGGCTACTTTAAGGGGAGCAGGAGTATGGGCCAGAGTGGTGGGTGGGTAGTTTGGCAGGAAGGACGGTTATGGGACAGGTCAGAGCAGGTAGCCAGCGGTGACCTAGGTCAAAGCAGGTGACCGGGATGAGTCAGGATGGAGCAGAAGATGGGGAGGAACAGATGTGAACTGTTGATTAGAACTGGTGGGAAGGGTTGTTAACTGAAAATACAAGGAAGTTAAACTTTAAAATGGAAGACGAGGAACCAAACATACTGACATGCTGAATCTTTGAAGAGAAACTTGGAGTTCACTGTATGTAACACTGCCCTCCCTCCCTGGGTCTGGACATTGCAGAGGACCCACAGCCCTAGGACCCCATCCAAGGCAATTCCCCGGCACTCGAGTTGTTCCCTGAGAATTCCTTCAAGCTCCTCCAGCACCAGCTCGAAATTAAGTCGTTACTGGGAACCTCTGATCTCATTATGTGAATTATAGTTGTCCTGCTCTTTAATAATTCATGGCTGTGGAGCCTCAGGACACAGAGGCTCTGGCGAAGCACGCAGCAGGCAGCTTGAAGGGGATCCAGGGTGGCTTTAAGGTTGCTCATGAATACTCCAGTTTGTGGTAATTTGCAAAATAAAAAATACACAGCCGCAGTGCCCTTAGGCTGGGAAGGTATTTTAATTCCAGCCAGTTCAAATCACTGCAGAGGAAAGAGGTGATTCTTCCAGGTTTAAATACTTCCTTGTCTCCCTAGAATTCAAGACCCTGGACAGAGAGAGGACATTTAAGGAAATGAATCCTGTGGAGGAAGCATTTGTTCAAGGTGTTCTGATCCCTCCCTGTACACACCACTTCCAGACCACGAGACAGACAGACCTTTATTCCCAAATGGGCTCCTATGTCTTGTAACTTTATGCCCTTGGACACATCTTTTAGCCTCCACAAGCCTCTGTGTATCCATCTGTGAAGTGGGCAGATGATCCCTGCTTGGGCCGATCCTCCAGGAGGGCTGGGAGAATGGAGGGAGATATGTGTGTGAACACACAGGAGGATGTTCTCACCCTGTGCACGTAGAGGAGGATGGGCAAGAGGAGGGTAATGAAGGGTCCCAGGGGGCATAGGGAGGGGAAGGAATGAGGAGAGAGAGCTTGGTCACCCCAGGCCTGGGGCGGTGACTCTGGCAGTAAACAGGGACCCCATGACCTCAGATGTCACTTGCAGAGAGGCCCATCGAGCCAGGGCCCACCTGCTCTCTCTGCAGGGTGTGTGAACAGCTAGGAGTGAGGTCCTGAGAAGCCCCCAGCACACCCCAGCCACGAGGCCCGAGGCACTAGAGAACCTCATGTGCCAAGGACATGTGAGAGCCTGGCTGTAGCTGGTCTGAGGACCTGGGGCCCCACCTGTCCCCACTGTCATTCCATAGAGACTTAGACCCCTTAAACATGGCTGAAAAATAAAAGAATTGAGTCCATGTTTTAAGAAAAGAAATGATTTTTTTTTTTTAAGATGGAGTCTCACTCTCATTGCCCAGGCTGGAGTGCAGGGGTGCAATCTTGGCTCACTGCAACCTCCACCTCCCGGGTTTAAGCGATTCTCTTGCTTCAGCCTCCCGAGTAGCTGGGATCATAGCACCTGCCAACACACCCGGCTAATTTTTGTACTTTAGTAGAGATGGGGTTTTACCATGTTGGTGAGGCTGGTCTCAAACTCCCAACCTCAGGTGATCTGTCCGCCTCATCCTCCCAAAGTTCTGGGATTAGAGGCATGAACCACCATGCTTTGTCCTTTGTTGTTGTTTTTTTTTTTTTTGATAGGGTCTCACTCTGTTGCCCAGGCTGGAGTGCAGTGGCATAATCCTGGCTCACTGCAACCTCTGCCTCCAGGGTTCAAGTGATTCTCCTGCCTCAGCCTCCCGCGTAGCTGGGATTGCAGGTGTGTGCACCACCACGCCAAACTAATTTTTGTATTTTTAGTTGAGATGGGGTTTTACCACATTGGTCAGGCTGGTCTCGAACTCCCAACCTCAAGTGATCCACCCACCTTGGCCTCCCAAAGTGCTGGGATTACAGGTATGAGCCATTGCACCTGGCCAAGAAAATGAACGATTGAACAAATAGGAATATGAAAGCCAGCTTATGATAAAACATTAATTCGCTGTTGCCACCTGCCCACTCCCATCTTACACTGAGAATTGGTTTCCTTTCTATGAATCAGTTTTTGTGTTGCTCCAAAAGGGGCCACTGCTGAGCACCTACTGTGTGCACAGGGAGTATGTTGAGGGGCTCTGGAGCCAGGCAACCTGGCGCAAAGCCCTGCCCAGCCACATCAGCCATGAGATCTTGGCAGTCACTTTACCTCTAGGTGCCTCGATTTCCCAACTGGTAAATGGGGGTGATAGCAACACCCATGTATCTGCATCTTGCTGAAGACAGAATGAATTCATTGGCTTGAAGGACTTGGAGCAGAGGGGCTCTCCAGAAAGGCAGGCTATTGTCTCCCCAGGCACTCCTCCTAGAGAAATTCGCCAGGCTGGGGCACTGATGCCCACTTCATTGAGGAGGCTGCAGCTCCTGGGGAGGCCTGTGTACCCTGCTGTGTTTGGAGTGACTCAGAGGAAGCCTTTGACATTGGAGGGTGTCAATGGTAATGTAGAGGGGAGACTGTATCTTGTGGGTTTTTAGCTTTCTTTTGGTGGTTTTCAAATGAAATCTTTTCTAAGAGGCTGCTCTGTTTGGAGGAGCATGAGGAGGGAATGGAGAAGGGGCAGTCTGGCCTCCTGCTGACCTCCCTACATGGGAGATCCCCTCCTGAAGCTCTTGGGCTGAGGGGACCACTGTTTGACAGCCCCAGGTTGAGCCCTGGGAGCAGTCAGACCTCCCAACATTTTCCAGCCGCACAGCTGGAGGATACGCAGTGGCTTCAGGCTTACCTTCCTGCCTCCTTTCTAAAATCCATGCCCCGTGCCCTGCCCTGGGTGGGATCCTCAGGCAATGCCAGGGAGGCAGGATGGCTTCGAGGAGGCACCAGCTGCTGGGGCCAGACTCAGCTCTCTTTGGGGCCTCCCAGGGCCACCTTAGAGTATCCTGTAAGGGTCTCCTAGCATCTCCCTAGGGTCTCCTAGGGGTCTCTCCAGGGTCTTCTCTGGTCCCAGGGCCTTGCAGGGTCTCAGATCTCACAGGGGTCTCCTAGGGCCTGCCCAGAATCTCCTCAAATCCCTCCTCTGAGGGTTTCAGCCCCATCTCTCTCCCTACACCCACCTCTGTTTTCCTTTCCAGAGCCGCCTTCCTCCCTTTTCCCTCCTCTCAGCCTTGATTGGCCGTGAAAGAAAACTCAGGTGTCCCCTTTAGCAGTTTAAATGTATTGGCTATTTTCTGTTCTTCATTTAAAATACGAATGAGTGAGGCATTCTCTTTCTCTCTCTCAAAAATGTACAACAAAAGCCACATGCGAATTAATTGACTCTTTTCTCTCAGTGCCACTGTCCCCACGGAGACCAGCCTTGCCACGTTCACACTAAGCCAATACACTCTGTGCCGGAAGCAGCTACACTTGCATTCTGGGTCCCCCAGGACTCGGCGGGACTGGGCAGCAACCTCCCCCTCGACACCATCCCCTGGGGTCCTGTGGGGTCTCATCCCCCAGGTGGCGGAAATGCCACGGATGGCAGCACCGGCCCCTCTGGGCTCCTGGCCTCCACAAAGCTCATCTCCCCCTTTTCTGCAGTAGCCTTGCTAGGGCACTGGCATTGCCTCTCTCTAAGAGGACAGTGAGGCTCTGGGAGGCCAGGCACAAGTCCAAAGCCACCTGCAATGTGTAGCACAGCTGGCCTTGAAGGCGGGTGGCCTGATACCCAGCTCACATCCTCGTCCCCCATCACACAGGCAGGGAGGGGTCACAGGGTCCTCAGCCTAACTCCTCTGGGGATGTGGCCCTTCACTGCTGGCTCTACCATCAATGCTCTGGGTCCTTGGTCTCTGCTCCTTCCTATCCCAGCCAGCCCAAGACCACTCTGCCTTCTCCCTGTGGAGACAGACAGTGGGTCTCATTTAACCAGGATCTGAGCCCGGACCTGCAGGGAGGGTAGCGTCATTGGAGGCCCCGTGACCAGCAGGGACCTGGATGCCCATGATTCCCTCACCAGGTGTGAGGCCCCACTGATCAGGCCCCCGCTGGGCGCTTCCTCCCCAACAACTCCATGTGGCCATCCCCGCTGTGCAGATGAGGCCCCCAAAGAGAAAGGGGGCCTCAGCAGGTGGCAGTGGCCCTGGAGGAAGCTTGCATGGGAGCCACCCACACCTGGTCGCTGAGTTCACATGTGGTCCAGGGCAAGGCGACCCCAAGCAGTTGGCCGTGCACTCTACTGAAGGGACAGACAGAGTCTCGAGCCCAGGTGCTTTGGGATTGGAGGCTGCCTGGAAGTGTGAGATCCTGTAGGCCTAAGACCCAGGCAGATCTGGGAAGAGGCCCCCATCAGACCCCTGACTGCAGTCTTGGCCAAGCCACTTATGTCTGGGGCAAAAACAGGGTGATAACATGACAGCTGGCATCGGAGGTGGCCAGCACTGCTCCTCCACACTCATGCCTGCTGCCCCAGGCCCTGTGGACACACAGGCAGACGTGGGTGCCTTAGTACTCCCCAGCACACCAGGCTCTGTCCTACTCTGGGGTCTTCAGACATGCTGTTCCCTCTGCCAGGAACACCCTTCCCTCCAGCCCCCTCCTTGTCTGTCTCCTAAATGCTACTTCGATGTCACTGTCCCTCTTTATCCTCTACCGTCCCTCTGCCACTGCCAGCCTCATCCTTCATGCCCTACACTCAGCTGGTCCCAAGACCCGACTCTTGTCATCCCCTGAGTTCTGAGGACATCCATCTTGGCAAATACCTATTTCCGATTCAAACATCACCCCCTCCAAGAAGCCATTCCGACCTCCTCCCTCTTCCCCACTGGACCTGCACAGATTTCCAGAAAACACCTGTGACAGTGGCCCTGTGGCGATTCATGTTTCTCTGTCACAAGAGAGACCTTGTTGAGGGCAGCTAGTTGAGCAATCAGGATGGGCTGTCACGTGGAGGAGGCCTTCTGAAGCAGGGACTGTGCTACCATGGACACGCGCCCGTGCTGCCGTAGCACAGAGACACTTCTGGCCTCTCCCTTCTGCCCAGGTAAGACAATTTCATCTTTGTCCATTGACCTGCTCTGACTCTCAGATCACTAAGGAGGATTCTGAGGGCCAGCCTGTGCCTGCATGGTCGAGCTGCAGAAACAGATAGGTTGAGAAATGGCAGAAGCAGGAGGAAAAAAAGGAAAAGAATCTGTTCCCTGGGTTGGTTCCTGAGCTTCCGTCGTTGTAGAGAATATTCTGATCATGAGCAGGGTGCAGAGGAAATTATACTATCATCAGATGGGCTGAGGGGTGAGCAAAAGGAAGTTTAATGAGCTGGGAGCCAGAAGGACGGGTGAGATGGAAGAACGGGTGATATGGCAGAGCTGCAAGGGCAGAGGGAGCCAGGGGTGTATGATTTCAGGGGCGTGGCCAGAGAAGGAGAGGCTTTGGGAAAGCTACACGTTGAGGAAAGAGAAAGGATTTTTGGCTTCCTTCTCACATGCTTTGAGAAAATCAAGTGAAAAGCATTCATTCATTGTCTGCTTTTGGTTCTGGACTGTGCTTCCTTAAATTTGACTCTGCAGAACTGGGCCATGTGGAGCCATGAGATTCTTATGGGTTGCACAATGTTGTGGTTAAAAACCAGAAACTTAGGCCGGGCGCGGTGGCTCAAGCCTGTAATCCCAGCACTTTGGGAGGCCGAGGCGGGTGGATCACGAGGTCGATAGATCGAGACCATCCTGGTCAACATGGTGAAACCCCGTCTCTACTAAAAATACAAAAAATTAGCTGGGCATGGTGGCGCGTGCCTGTAATCCCAGCTACTCGGGAGGCTGAGGCAGGAGAATTGCCTGAACCCAGGAGGCGGAGGTTGCGGTGAGCCAAGATCGCGCCATTGCACTCCAGCCTGGGTAACAAGAGCGAAACTCCGTCTCAAAAAAAAAAAAACCAGAAACTTTGGTGGGGCTGGGTGGCTCACACCTGTAATCCTTGCACTTTGGGAGGCTCCGACAGAGGTGAGTCAGGAGAGGGGAGCAGAAGTGAATAAAGACCGAAGACAATTAAGGCCCATCACACTTCTGGTTAATGCTGTTCTGCTGGCAAAAGCAGCCAGATGTCATCTGGCTGTTGTAATGGCAACATTCTTGTATGTTTCCCATCCTGATTTTCTGGATCTTGCCATCCTGAGCCAAGGAATGCTGTTGGGGGTGCTGCACCCTGAGCTGATGGGATGGAGGGGTCAGCGGCAAGGATGCCAGCTCAGTCACCAATCAATGAGGGGCATACTCGGCAGGATGCAGGGGAAAGAGCCCAGGCTTCCGGGCACTGAATCGAGCTGGCATCCCAACTCCAGCACTTAGCCAGGTGACCCTGTTCAACTGACTCAAGGTCCTTGAGTTTCAAGTGCCCTCATCTGCAAACTGAGGCCCAGAATGCCCAGGGAGTTAATGGGATGGGCAGTTAGGGCCTGGCACACAGGATGAGCTCAGGGAATGCGGACAAGTGTTAGCGAGCAACTGCCAAACTCCAGCCAGTGGGGTGGACCAACCTGGCAAGGAGCCCTGGGCGCCTGTAGCACTTGCTGCCCACCTGAGCTGGGGCAGGTCCCTTGATCTCATCTGGAAAGCAGGATTAAGAACACTGTGCAGGTCTATGATATGGGTCTTGGGAGGCAATGCAGGTGAGGTGCTTTGCAAACTGTAAAGTGCTGTGCAAATATAGGTATTGCCAGAAGCCGCAGTAGTCATGAACACGTGGTGCAAATTGGCGGTGGTAAAAAGATGTGCTTTTTGCTGGTCTCTGGGCACTTTGTGGGCTCTCCCAGGAGGCATGGCCAAGTGGTCAGGAGGAGGTGCCGTGAATGTGGACCATCTTGGCTGTGTGACCTTGTGTGAATTACTTAACCTCTCTGTGCCCCAGGTGTGCCATATCTGTCACATGGTAACATGATCGCATTTGGGCTGATAGCTGTACTGAGCCTTGCCCTTCACAAGTGCCTGGTAAATGTGTATGCCAGCCGTCCTGGGCTGCAGCCCCGCTCATGCACTTCCTCTCTGGTACCTTCTATCTCCATTGCTAAGTTTAAGGCTTCTGGGCTCTCCAGTCCATTCCCCGCACGGTAACGGGTGTCTTCCAGGTGCTAGAAAGCACCTCTCATCATCTCCCTCTCCAGCTGGTCGGCTTCCCAAGCCACCCCACCCACCTGCACCTTCAGATGGAATCCCGACCTGCTTTCTGGCCCTCCTCTGGCTCTGCAGCCCTCATCCCCACCCGCCATTGTCTCTCAGCTTTGCTATTCACTGCAGTGAGATGAAACTGCCATGCCAAGCTTTTGCACCTGCTGCTCTTGCCTTCTGGACCACCAGCCCCCTCCCCAAGCCCCCTGCCCCTGGCCCCACTCCTCCACAATTGCCATCTCCTAGATCCATTGGCAGCCAAGTGAACCGAAAGCATAGAGGGGAAGGAGCTTGCACAAGCCCCTGGAACCCACAGATGCCAGGGAAGGGACTGGGAGCCAAGCCAGCCTGGCTTCAAAGCCCTGGAACCCACCAGCTAGTGTGGATGAGCACTGTGTCTGGGAGCAGCCCACAAGCCAAGGATTTCTGGGTGACTGACAATGTGTCATTTGTGGGATTGCAAACCTGAGACCCAGGGACAGTCTCAAGGACAGACCTGGGAGACCGGCCAGCTCCCCTCCCTGTTTATCACCGTCTGCTATGAGTGGCAGTTATTCTAAGGACCCACCGCTGCAGGATTCTTTCTGGGGACTCTTGAGAAACTCACCTCCTCTGGCCATCATCACACACAGGCTTTAGTCTCCAATCTTTGTCATGCCCGTCAAGCCCCTATAAGCTGCCCAGCTTCCTCTGGAGCCACCCAAGATTCTACCTGTGATGGTTGATACTGAGGGTCAACTTGATTAGATTGGAGGATGCAAAGTGTTGATTGTGGGTGTGTCTGTGAGGGTGTTGCCAGAGGAGATTAACATTTGAGTCAATAGGCTGGGGAAGGCAGACCCACCCTTAATCTGGTGGGCACCATCTAATCAGCTGCCAATAAATATAAAGCAGGTAGAAAAACGTGAGAAGGAGAGACCGGCCCAGCCTCCCAGCCTATGACTTCTCCTCATGCTGGATGCTTCCTGCCCTTGAACATCAGACTCTGGGTTCTTCAGTTTTGAGACTCAGACTGGCTCTCCTTGCTCATACTTTCGGATAGCCCACTGCGGGACCTTGTAATCACATAAGTTAATACTTAATAAACTCCCATCTCTCTATATATATCCTGTGAGTTCTGTCCCTCTAGAGATCCCTGACTAATACAGAGGTCCCCAAATCCTCTGTGCAATCAGACACCCTTCTGCTTTTGCCTGGACTGTTCCCTCCCCCTAAATACCTTTCTCTGTGTCCTCCTGTTAAAATCTGACTCCTCCCTCAAGGCGTGACAACACGGGAATTAGTCCTCATGGTGCAATGTCCAGCACTTGGTCCAACTGCTAGGTTGCTGCCTCTGGTCTCTGTCTTCAGACCGTGGGCTCCTCCATGGCAGGGCCTGGTTCTTGCTCCTCCCAGGTCCCCACAGCCAGCACAGGGCAGGTGGATGTCCAGGGAACAGAGGGTGTCACAAGAAAGAATGATCTCATAATACAGATGGGAGAGCAAGGAATACCCACCCCCGCCTGAGAGGTGATGCTGTGTGGGCATTATTCCCTGAGGAACCTTGGAGTGTGATTGAACCCACAGAGTAGGAAATGTTGTCCCAGCTCTTGAAAACCTGTGCCTTGGAGGATAATCCATCGAGCAATGACTTCCACGCAGACTTTTTCACCTGCTTTGGGTCTCCTGGCTGCTCCGAGTTGCCTTGGAAGCCCCTGTCCCCCGATCTCCGCTGCCTTCTCCTTGGCCCCTGCTTAATTACAAGAAACTCTCAAACTCTGTGCATGTGGCCTGAATGCAGTGTGTGTGCAGCCTGGACTCAGGTGTACATGAAGGGTGCGGGGGGTAAACCAGCTGCCTTTCTCCTCATCTCGAGAAGCTTCTGTTTGCTTCTGTTTCATCCTTGAAGACAGTTCAGCTGGCACAGAACTCTGATCAAAACCTCTTCCCTCAGAATTTGGCAGACATGGTGCCACTGCCTTCAGGCTTTCGTGGCTGATTGGGAGAACTCTGATACCCGCCTGTCTCTTGTTCCCTTGTCCCAGACTGCTCTTTCCCTCTGCAAACCTTCACGACGTTCTCCTTACAGCTGTCATTCTGAAATTTCACCAGGCGTGGGTGTTTCTCCATCATTAGTCCTGCTCAACTCTAATCGGGTGCGTCGGATCCATAAACACATACTTTGCTGCAGCTCGGTGGGGACGCGTTTCTTCTGTTACTTTTATTATTTTTTAGACGGGGTCTTGCTCTATAGCCCAGACTGGAGTGCAGTGGCGTGATCTCTGCTCACTGTAATCTCCGCTTCCTGGGTTCAAGCAAGTCTCCTGCCTCAGCCTCCTGAGTAGCTGGAATTACAGGCATGCGCCATCATGCCCAGCTACTTTTTTAGTTGAGATGGGGTTTCACCATGTTGGCCAGGCTGGTCTTGAGCTCTTGACCTAAGGTGAGCCACCTGCCTCAGCTTCCCAAAACGCTGGCATTACAGGCATGGGCCACCACGCCCGGCCTATTATTTTTAAACTGTGACTTCCTCTTCCCCATTGTCCCTTGCTGTCCCCCACAACTGCTCTCACAGGGCTGGTGGATCTCAGCGTTAGAAGCCCTTGCCCCTCAGTCCTGTGGTTCACGTCTTTCATCTCGAAGTCACTTGGCTGTATGCTTCAGAGGCACTTTCTCTTGTCTTTCCGAATGCCAGCCTGATCTCCGGATGAGCCTCGAATGATTCAACACACCCGTTGCATTATTTTTGTTAATTTCATCCATCTTCAGTATTCTTCGAGACTCAGCTATTCTCTCTCTTTCCTTTGCTTCATCCTTACCACCTAGCACGCAGGCAGGTCCGCCCAGGCACCCTGCCCCTGGGTTCTGGGAGTCAAAGGTGGTCCCTGTCACCAGCAACTCTGGTTAACAGAAGAAAGGAGGAACCAGGCGAGCACCCACCATCCCAAATGCCCCTGTGCCCCAGCCAGTCCTGACCTTTGTGGTTTGTCATGCCCAACCTGGGCTTCCCCAGGCCCAGCTAGGAAGACCCATCCTTCCTCCCACCTCTGGTCCAGCCTCTTCCTCAGCCCAGCCCGCTGCTGTCCTGCCCACAGGGAGAACTCTCTTCTCCATTGCCAGCATAGCTGGGAGTTCACCCTCTCTCTAAGCATGCTTTCTGCTTTCAGTGGCCCCAGGGAGGGAAGGGCAGAGTCCTGTGAACCCAGTGTACCATCTTGGACTGTAAGTCCACCCTAGCAGTGGGGCTCGGCTATTTTGCCTGGCAAGTGGATTGATGATGTTTTCCTTTCATTCCCCCTAAGTAAATATTAAATAAGGCATTGCTTCTCTTTCAGCTTGATCACTGGGGCCCAGTCATCCTTCAGGCACTCGTGGCTCACCCACTACTTCCGGGGAGGAGAGGGAATGACTTGACAGGTTTATTCCCCTCGAGACTGGGGCTGGGGCTGGGGATTGGCCTGTCAGCTGCACTATTGCTTGTTTCTCAGTTGGGCAGCCCCTGCCCGGGGTTGGGGTGTTGGCTGCCTTGGCTGGGTTGGCTCCAGGCTCTGAGCACCACAGAAAGGCACCTGGGTGCCTCCTGAACCCCTCCCATCATGCAACACGTGATGCAGCAAAGCACATATCCTGGAGGAGCCCTGCTGTGCGCCGAGACCTGCACCTGTACAGAGGCCCTCAAGGCCTGCGTCTCGGGCCAGAGCCGGGTACCTGCCCTCTACTCAGAGCTGGTGCAGAGCCCAGGGCTCACAACATGCCTTATAGGCAAAGAGAAGACAGGTCCCTATTCCCAAGGTCTTGAAGTCCTTGAGGGACAATCTGGAGAGACATGAGGGTGAGAGAGGGAGCTAGCACCTCGCCCCTGCACTGCTGAGAGCCTGCTGAACGCTCTGCCTGCACCCCAGGGTTTAGGTGCAGATGAGAAAACGGAGGCCCAGCTAGGTGAACCTGTGCCTCAGGCAGCCTGGCAAGTGGCAAAGCTGCCATGGGGCCTTTGATCCATCTGCCACCCTTCAAGTCTGTCAATGGGAAAACTCTAAGTAGCCAGTACCTTATAAAGGGGACTTACCTGTGCCTACCCCAATGATTTACCTGTGCCTGCCCCATGATTTCCCTGTGCCCCCTCCATGATTTACCTGTACCTGCCCCATGATTTACCTGTGCCCACCCCATGATTTACCTGTGCCCCCTCCATGATATACCTGTGCCCACCCCATGATTTACCTGTGCCCCCTCCATGATATACCTGTGTCCCCTCCATGATTTACCTGTACCCGCCCCATGATTTAGCTGTGCCCACCCTATGATTTACCTGTACCCACCCCATGATTTACCTGTACCTGCCCCACAATTTACCTGTGCCCTCTCCATGATTTACCTGTGCCCCCACCATGATTTACCTGTACCCACCCCATGATTTACCTGTACCCACCCCACGATTTACCTGTGCCCTCTCCATGATTTACCTGTGCCCTTCCATGATTCACCTGTGCCCATCCCATGATTTACCTGTGCCCCTCCATGATTTACCAGTGCCCGCCCCATGATTTACCTGTGCCCCCTCCATGATTTACCTGTGCCCCCTCCATGATTTACCAGTGCCTGCCGCATGATTTGCCTGTGCCCCCTCCATGATTTACCTGTGCCCGCCCCATGATTTACCTGTGCCCCCTCCATGATTTACCTGTGCCCCTTCCATGATTTACCTGTGCCCACCCCATGATTCACCTGTGCCCCCTCTATGATTTACCTGTGCCCACCCCATGATTTACCTGTGCCCCCTCCATGATATACCTGTGTCCCCTCCATGATTTACCTGTACCCGCCCCATGATTTAGCTGTGCCCACCCTATGATTTACCTGTACCCACCCCATGATTTACCTGTACCTGCCCCACAATTTACCTGTGCCCTCTCCATGATTTACCTGTGCCCCCACCATGATTTACCTGTACCCACCCCATGATTTACCTGTACCCACCCCACGATTTACCTGTGCCCTCTCCATGATTTACCTGTGCCCTTCCATGATTCACCTGTGCCCATCCCATGATTTACCTGTGCCCCTCCATGATTTACCAGTGCCCGCCCCATGATTTACCTGTGCCCCCTCCATGATTTACCTGTGCCCCCTCCATGATTTACCAGTGCCTGCCGCATGATTTGCCTGTGCCCCCTCCATGATTTACCTGTGCCCGCCCCATGATTTACCTGTGCCCCCTCCATGATTTACCTGTGCCCCTTCCATGATTTACCTGTGCCCACCCCATGATTCACCTGTGCCCCCTCTATGATTTACCTGTGCCCACCCCATGATTTACCTGTGCCCGCCCCATGATTCACCTGTGCCCCCTCCATGATTCACCTGCGCCCCCTCCATGATTCACCTGCGCCCCCTCCATGATTCACCTGCGCCCCCTCCATGATTCACCTGTGCCCGCCCCATGATTTACCTGTGCCCCCTCCATGATTTACCTGTGTCCCCTCCATGATTTACCTGTGCCCACCCCATGATTTACCTGTGCCTGCCCCATGATTCACCTGTGCCCCCTCCATGATTCACCTGCGCCCCCTCCATGATTCACCTGTGCCTTCTCCATGATTTACCTGTGCCCATATTTTACCTGTGCCTGCCCCATGATTTACCTGTGCCCACCCCATGATTTACCGTGCCCCCTCCATGATTTACTTGTGCCCACCTCCATGGAAACCATGGGCCTGAGATCCACAGAGGGGAGGGGTCCGACTGCAAGTATCGAAGCGCTTTCCCAGGGAGGGACACGTTTCTGCCAGGAGTAGGAGGGGCTGGAGTGCAGCAGCGAGTGAACAGAAGGAAGGGGCTGCAGCTGGGGCTGGGGGCCAGGCAGCTCTCACAGCCTCAGGTGACATAGTGCATTTAAAATCCCCACAGAGTGCAGAGGGGAGAGTGACAAGTGGCCAGAGTTATTGTGCAGGGGCTGGGTGGGGCTGGTGCCGGTGCACAGACAGGGCGCTGGGTGTTCTCCCAGGGGTCTGGGTAGCCCAGAAAGATGCCTTTTACTTCTTCCTGCCCCCCTTTCTTTGCCATTTTCTCCCTTCCAGCACCGCCCCAACCCCACCCCACCCACTGGCTCTGGCTTTACCACTGACTTCCAACAGGCTGGGCCACCTTCAGGAAGTCACATGACCTTTCTGCACCACAGTTCTCGTTTGTCTCAAAATGCAAACAGTATTCCTGCCTCCAGGAGCTGTGTGAGGGCCTCACAGGTGATGGATGAGGACAGCCCCTGCGGACAGAGGCAGCAGCAGGGAGGCAGCTGCTCAGGGCCAAATCTGTGTTCATCAATCCCCCATCCATATGGATGTGTCACCCCAGGGAGAGGCGGTACCTGGCCGTCCCCTCTGGCCTCTCCTATTGGTTGCAGGCTCTGAGTTCAGGCCACCGATTCAGATGTGATCAGGAGGTTTGATGAATGTAGATTCCACTCAGCATCACTCACCCCTCAGAAGGGAACGAGGACTGGAGAGTAATTATAATCAAGTTGGAGGAAAGCTGATGGTATTAATGAAAATCATTATGTTCCTGGCAGCTAATCCCGGCAAAGGGAGGGATTGACTGTGTTTGAATTCCTCTTTTTAATGTTCTGTTTTCGATTGGGAACACTTTCAAATGACTTGTGGGGGAGAGCCGGCACCAGGCAGGGCTGTTTCACACGCGGCCACTCAGCCCTGCTTGGGCTGTGGAAGGAGAAAGGGAAGGCACTGAGCCTGCCGAGGTTTCCTGGCCTCGCTCTGGTTTTCTCTGAGTCTCTCATCCTCATGTTGCCCCATCCTTGAAAGATCTGATCGGCCAAGTGCGGTGGCTCACGCTTGTGATCCCAACACTTTGGGTGCTAAGGTGGGCGGATCACTTGAGATTGGGAGTTCGAGAACAACCTGACCACTATGGAGAAACCCCATCTCTACTAAAACTACAAAATTAGCCGGGCATGGTGGTACATGCCTGTGATCCTAGCTACTCAGGAGGCTGAGGCAGGAGAATTCCTTGAACTCGGGAGGCAGAGGTTGTGGTGAGTCGAGATCACGTCACTCACTGCACCCCAACCTGGGCAACAAGAGCAAGACGCCATCAAAAAAAAAAAAAAAAAAGGAAAGAAAGAAAGAAAGATGAATGGATGGATGGATAGATCGATCAATCGATCGATCTGATCAGGCTCCTCTGGCTAGTCATCCCCCAGGTACTTTTGGAACTTCCTGAGACACAAGTCCACCAGTGTCCATCATCCCCTGGCTGAACAAGCACCGTGGCCCCTGTTGCCCTCTGGAAAGAATCCCAGCTCCGAGGAAGGCCTGTCTGATCTGCTTCCTGACCCCAGCCGCCCCCCACAGGCCCCTGCAGCCCCTTCCCTGCATGGAGTCCTAGGCCGTAGCCTCCAGTCCTCCACTTGGCATACCCTCCACCTTTGTCCACGTGGTCCCTCCCCCCAGGCCACCCTCCCTCCTGCCCTCCCCTGGTTACCACCTCCTCACCTTTTAATATTTGCCTCCTGCCTCAGTTTCCACGGGAAGAGCCCTCCCAGTCCCTCTCTAACCCCCACATCCATCCGATGTTCCTTTGGCACCTGTACCCCCCCCACCAAGAGCTCTATCTAATCGATCATACTGATTTGTGCTGTGCTTGTCCCCTCCTGCTTCTGTGGCCCCAGGGGCTGGTCCCTGGCAGGTGCTCAGGGAACAGTCATTGATTCCTAAGGACTTCGCTGGGCCAGAGACACAGAGGTGCAAGCCACAGCTCTGCCCTCCCGGAGACCCTGGTGTGGCCACAGAGACAAGTCTCCAGTAATTGCCACATGAGTTCAGAGCAGGAGGAGGCAGTGGGGAGTCACAGAGGGACCTGGCACTTCAAAGCAGCAGGTGGCTGTGAGTGGAGCCTGTGTTTCACCCACCCGCCCTCTTAACTAGAGCCACCCCAGTGGCTTCTCAAGCGGAGCCCACCAGCTCCTCCTGACCAGGCGGAGGAGAGCTCTGCCAGTCAGGAAGTGGCTCCTTGGGGAAGCCATCCTCCCTGCACAGGTGAGTTCCACCTGCAGGACAGCCCTTGGACAGAAGGCATGACATCAGCATGGCCCCTCTCTGAAGCATGCACGCTGGTGGTAGAGAACCAGTGCAGGGTGCAGGGCCACCTCCCTTCTGCACCCCAGGGCTATGAATGAGTGCAGAGGCTGCTGATGTGAAGCCTCCTCCACCCCAGAGCTGCTCCTGCCCCCTGCCCTGCCCTGCCCTGCCCTGCCCTGCCCTGTGGAAGTCACCTGCCAGGAGGAACGGGTTGGAGTCCCACCTCTGCCACTCCCTGGCTGGGTGATCTCCCACATGCTTCCACAGCACTCCAAGCCTCAGGAAAGTCACATGACCTGGGGGCTGTTGCCAGGTCGAGACCCACCCTGGGGACAGAGCCTTTCTAGGCAGGGGACTTAGCAGTGTATTTTTCTATTGCCACATAAGCAGTGACCACATCTTCAGTGGTTTCAATGACACCATCCATTCTCTTACTGCTCTGTAGGTCAGAAGTCTGACATGGGCACACTAGGCTGAAATCAAGGCCGTGGGCAACGTCTTTCTGGAGGCTCTGGGGAAAATTCATCTCCTGCTCATGAGGGTACAGGTGGATTCCAGTTCCAGGAGGTAGAGGACTGAGTCTGTTTGCTGGCAGTCAGCTGAGGACCATTCCCAGCCTGTAGCGGGGCTCACATTCCTGGGCTCATGACCCCTTCTTCCATCTGCAGAGCCAGTGTCAACCCAACATCGTCAAAAGGGCCAGAATCTAGTTTGAAGAGAGTTTACTTAAACCGTGGACCTGAGACCCAGAGAGGTTTATTCAAGCACAGTTTGAGCCCGGCCACCAGGGAAGCATAGATTCTAAAGAATAGAAGTCAGTGCTCCGACATATGGATGTTTGGGTGTGTTTAGGGAAGCTTAGCCGAGCCCGGACGTCTTTTTGTACAAGGCTTAACGTGTAGTTACAATGATCTGATTCGTTGAGGTGATGTTTTCCTTTTGCAAAAGGTGTCTTTAACCTTCCACACTGAAGATGCTACAGTCTCGGGGTCTTTTGTGCCATCTGGTCTGAGTTGGGACAGTATTGTCCTGGCTGCAGATGATCAGGGAGGCAGTTCTGCTGTAACAAACATCAGAGATTGGAAGTGGGGGAGGTCCGGCCTCTGGTTTCCTACATGGAAGAAGAACCGTGAGGAAGAGGGCTATTCTCTAAGAAGCGGGAGTTATAAACTCACGATGTGACTCAGTCCTTAGAAGCAGGACAGACTCGCTCTGACTCAGTCTCCAGGCTTAGCTTTCCCGTCGGTGTAATAAGTCTAGTGGGTCTTGACACCAGCAATGGAGGTCGAGTCTTTCTCATGCTTACAATCTCTCCCCCACCCTCTACCTCATCTTGCTCATCAGCCAGACACGGGTCCCTGCTTCCTTTTTGTTTGTTTTTTGAGACAGAGTCTCACTATGTCACCAGGCTAGATTGCAGTGGCGCCATCTCGGCTCACTGCAACCTCCGCCTCCCAGGTTCAAGCGATCTTTCTGCCTCAGCCTCCCGAGTAGCAAGCGCCACCACACCCAGCTAATGTTTTGTATTTTTAGTAGAGATGGGGGGTTTCTACATGTTGGCCAGGATGGTCTCAATCTCTTGACCTCATGATCTGCCCTCCTCGGCCTCTCAAAGTGCTGGGATTACAGGTGTGAGCCACCACGCCTGGCCGGGTCCCTGCTTCTAAGGACTCGTGTGATTATTGAGCTCACCCAGACAACCCAGGACAGTCTCCCCATCACAAGGTTCCCACGCTGAATCAGAGCTGCAAAGCCCGCTTTGTCATGAAAGGTAACACATTCACAAATCCTAAGGTTCTGGTGTGGGCACCACTGAGGGCCACGTTATGACAACCGCAGTGGTAAAGACAGCCGAGGGCGTGCCTCCAGCGTCTCACATTCTAGTGACAGGAAGAGAGGAAAATCTTAAATAGAAGCTGAAATGAGACACACTGTAATCCAGACAAGAGCCATGAAAAGAACAAACAGGGCAAAGTGAGCATTGGTGGTGGGGAAGGAGGGGTCCCTCACCCTGGAAGGGAATCATGGGCACGCGGTGGCGGCCTTAGCTCCGGTGGTTGCTCCTGGCAGAGGTGGGTGTGGGAAGGTTTGGTCGTCGCCTGGCAAGAGGCTGGCCTGGACCTCCCCGGCCAAGGAGGGCTGGGGTAGAGGGTGTTGGCCTCAGGCCCCACAGAGGCAGGGTTGCCACTGGCTGCAGGGCTTCCAGCCCAGAGCTGGCCCCATCTCCATGTGTAAATCCATGGACTAGAACATAAGGCTGTTGGCTCCCCTGAAATCATTGCTGGTTTCTTCCTCAGGGTGCTGTCCATGAAAGCTTTTCCTCCTCACTGGGACAGGAACTTTGAAACATGTGGAAAACAGGATGGGGGCCATCATGACCCAAAGCCCGAGCAGTCACCGGCTTCCCTTGGGGTGAGCAAGGGAGGCTGTTAGCTGTGGAAACCGTGATGTCTGGAGGGCCACGGGCCCTTTGCAAATGCATCGTTGCTTGTAGGAGCTACTGAGTCTGGGGCTGTCCGTGGAGGATGGGCAAGACAAGGACAGGAGCAGAATGATCAGGTCCGGGGTAGGAGTGGGAGAGTGGGGATGCCACCCGCAGAGGCCACCGCACAGTGAATATCTCACCTCGGGGATCCTGTGTGCAGCTGTGGGGTTGTGGGCTCTGGGGCAGAGCAGGCGAAGATTCAAACCCCACTCTTTTGGGCTCAGGTTCACCCACTTGTGGGAATAACAATAGCCTTCCCTTCATGGGGTGGTTTAAGATACGTCTGTGAAGCACCTGCCTATACCGGGTCTTGCCTGGGAAGACGTCCGGGCCCGATAGGCATGTGTCCCTGGGTACATGGCCCGTCCATGCCCCAGATGGGCATGTGTCCCTGGGTACATGGCCCGTCCATGCCCCAGATGGGCATGTGTCCCTGGGTACATGGCCCGTCCATGCCCCAGATGGGCATGTGTCCCTGGGTACATGGCCCGTCCATGCCCCAGATAGGCATGTGTCCCTGGGTACATGGCCCGTCCATGCCCCAGATAGGCATGTGTCCACAGGCTCATGGCCCAGGGCAGGGGACAGACAGACATCAGCTATCCAGCAGGCTGAGGAGCCACAGAGGCAGTAACTACTCTTAGCCCTCAGGGAGGGAGGGCGCTTCTCTGAGCTGGGAGCTACAGGATGGACAGGCACTCACTAGGAGGAGATGAGGAAGAACATTCCAGACAGAGGGACCCACCCGTGCAAAGGCCTGGAGCGGGAAGGACCCTCATGTGTTCAGGCACAAAAAAGCTCGGAAAATCATGCTGCATGTGGCTGTAATGTGGCTGGAGAGGTGGCTGTGCCCAGTGTCCACCAAGCCTTCAGCATAGGGCGGTCTCACGTCCAGGTGGCTCTGGGAGCCACATTCCACTGGTTATCCGCCTTCATCAGTCACAGCTCTCCCTTTACTCATGTGTTTGTGAACTGCAGGGGACCGGTGCCAGTGTCCTTGTCACAGAACAGAAGCCAGTGCGGGAAGAACTTTTTGTCCGTGGTGCTTGGGGTGGGCGTGGGGTCAGAGCATGTTGGGGACACAGGCCCTGACTCCCAGGCCAGCACTCAGCCCTCCCAGTACTGAGGGACACTGGCCTGGGAGGGAGATGCTGTTGTGAGTCCCGGTTTTTCCATGAGGAGCTGCAGGAACAGTGGGGACCAGAGGTCGTTCCGGGGTGGGGGTGCCCTCCTGGCACAGGCCTGGCTGTGGTGAGACCGAGAGGTTTGTCTCTAGGGTTTCAACTCTGGGATAATTAAGCCTGACAATTTGGAAAGTCGGGGAAAACACAGAGGAGAATTCTCCTTATAGAAATGACCAGGGTAGCTGCCGGGACACCGAGGTCTGAATGTCTGCTGGGAGGTGCCCTCGGGCTCCGAGGGAGCCATGGGGTGGCCAGACACAGGCGGGACCCTGGGTGTACCACACAGAGTAAAGACAGGGTGGGAGCTCACCAAGGGAGAGTACAGTCATGGTGGGGACATGGGCGCCAGGCTCAGCCGGGGAACTTAGAGTGCGGAGAGCTCAGGGCACTGCAGGGACGGTTTTGGGGAGGCCAGCATTCATACCAGCCCCTGACAGCACAGGACTGGGGGCTGGGGAGCCAGAGTCGGTGCCACTGTGAGCTGCAGGGCTGGGCACGGCCCCCACCTGCCGGTCCTCGGCCATCATCTGAGCAGGGCTGAGGCTGGCCGCTCCCTCACAGGCCAGAGTGAGGTCTCAGGAAAGGGCTGGGTGAGTGCTAGGAAAATGTGAAGTGTGGTCAGGAGACCCCCCACTGCGGTGCCCACTGAGAAGGTTTCATGAGTGCCACTGAGTCACGGGATCCAGGCACAGGGGGCCTCCCTCCAGTGAAACTCCAGCTTCCAACCATAGCATGCATCCATACTGGCAGGCTTGGTCAGCCTGTCTCCCACGGCGGGGACTTCTTGTTTACTGGGTGCCCAGTCCATCCCAGGGTGACATCTGACAGATATCACCTAGCCAGGTTTTCCCCTCCTCCATCTTGCCTCTCCTGCCCCTCCTGCCTCTACCTGAGGCATCCAACTCACCAGCCCTTCCCACTGTAAAGGCATAGCCCAAGTCCCTCCACTTGTGTCCACCCTGTCACAGCCCTTCCAGAGCTCCAGGCAACCCTCATCCAAGCCACCCCCTCCCGCAGCTCATCTCCCACCAGGTCCCCACAGCCCTCTCTGAGCCGGCTCCCTGCCTCCCCCACCCAAGGCAAGGTGTCTGGAAATCTGCAATTTCTCCCCGCCACCTGGCAGCTCCAGCCACTTCTAGTGCACTGGGGATAAAGCCCTAACACTCACCAAGGCCCCTGGCTCTAAGTGACTGCCCCCTCTGTCCCCGCTCTTTATCTCATGACCCCACCCCATACCCCTTTCCCACCCCCACTCCCAACCAGGCTCCAGCCACTCAGCCCTCCTGGCTCTTCCTCTAGCCCAGCTGTCGGCCATTTCCAGCCTTCAGTAAGGTCCCGGGAGGCTCCTCCCCAGCGTTCTGTGTGGCTGATGGTGCTTGCCCTTCTGCCTGCTTTCCATCTCACCCCTCCAAGAAGCCACCCCAGGCAGGGGCTTAGCAGAAACCAGGGATTTTAAGACACTTTGCTGAAGTGCCAGCCTGGAGCCCAGGGAAATCAGCAGTTTGTAAACACCGGAATTAGGGCGATTAGGCGGGGAGGCTGTTCCCTCTCCATTCATTCAAGGCAATTGTACTTCATGGCTCCCAGGGGCCCCTGAGTCTCCTCTCCCCGCCACCCTGCACACACTAACTGTGGCCAAGGCTACTGGGGTTGAAGGGTACCCGTTGGAATCTGAGGAAAGCGTCTGGGGTGGCGGGGGAGCCTTTAGGGCTGGACAGCCAAGTTCTGATCCTGGTTCTCCTCCTCGGTGGGTGTGTCATACCAAAGGAATCCCTTCAGCTCTGAGTCTCTGCTCAGGGACATCAGGTTGTCCCCACAAGCTGCAGGGAGTGTCCCGGCTTTCAGGCTCTGTTCTCTACCTGGCCTTCCCTCCCTGTCTTGCTCCCCCCTCTCCAGGACTGTGTGCCCATCAGCTGCTCTCTGAGAGCAAAGGACAGGAGCCCAAGGCTGAAACATGAGTTTGTGGCTAAGGGCAAAGAGGAGGAAGGGTGACTCAACGTGGGCCAGGGCAGCCAGAAGGCCGTGTGGAGGCAGTATAGTCTGAAAGGGTCCTTAGCCCGCGTAGAATGTCTATGGGCGAAAGGAAACGGACAGGGGAAAAGGCGTCCGGGATGAGGAACTGGCCTGAGCAGAGGCCCAAGGCATGGAGGTGGGTGAGCCCAGTTGGATCAGAGCAGGGTGGGGGAGGGGAGCAGAAGGGCCTGGCAGAGCTCACCTTCAGAGGGCCTTACATGCCAGACCGTGGGTGGGCCCTGGGGCTAACAAGGGCTCACATATGCTTACAGCAGTGTTAGAAGCGTCTAGATGCCAGTTCTGATCAACCAGCCCTCAATGACAGTGCCAGGTCCTATGTCAGGTGCCAGGGACCCTGGCACATGGGCTCTGCCCTGGAAGACTCATCTGCAGGGAGGCAGGAAAATCAATGTCTACTGCCAACCCTGTGTGCTCCAAACTGTGTTGGGGAGGGTCAGGTTTCCTCTAGGCAATCTGGGAGGGCTTCCTGGAAGAGGCACCCTGAACTGAGCCTTGTAAGTCAGCCAGGACAGGAATAGGGGAACAGTATCTGCAAAAGTACAGAAGCATGACCAGGAAGGGACAGGGAATTTGCAGGTGTGGCCAGTAGGAAAGTGAAGGAAGAGGTGGGGAGAAGGGGCTATGATAATGACCATGGGCATTCTGATGGGCACAGAACTCTTCACTGGGGTCATTGAGTTATGCTTCAGCCCCTGTGGGCCACTATGACCTCTACACCATTTCACAGATGAGGACATGGGTTCAGAGGTCACTGACCTGTGGGGACGAGGCCCGAGGCTGCCTGGCCAGGGTCCGTGCTCTCAGCCTGAGAGTTGGGGCAGACAGCCAGGCAATGGCTGAGAGCACTGGAGATTTTAGGCAGAAGAAGGACAGTGTCTGAGCTGCACTTTTAAAGGTTACTCTGGCGCAGGTGGAGCAGCAGGAAAGGCCAGGTCCCTGTTTGATAGCAAACTCCAGAGAGGGTATGCCTGGAGTCACCTCACCAGGCTGTCCTGTCGGGAGTGTGATCAGCTGACCCTGGGCTTTGCCCACTTAGCTGCTGGAGAGGTGCAGCCCCCACCGTGCCAGGCCAGGATGGGTGGGGGAGGGGACCCTGAGAGCGAGAGGGGGAAGACCCTGACAATGAGGTGATTATGTCTTGAGCTTTGCTTTAAAAACCTTAATGGATTTTTTCCACTCCATAAAGCCGCCCTGAGGTCTAGGAGTGATCATTGAGATCCGGGAACAAGACTAATGCGGCTGAGCTGAGCGTCTGTGCCCCCAACCCCCCACCTGACCTCCTCGCTGTGTTCAGTGAAAGAGGAGGGGGAGCTGGGCACAGCATGGGGGCTCAGCCGCTGTCCTCCCGGCCCTCCTCGCTGTGTTCAGTGAAAGAGGAGGGGGAGCTGGGCACAGCATCGGGGCCCAGCCGCTGTCCTTCCGGCCCTCCTGGCTGTGTTCAGTGAGGAGGGGGAGCTGGGCACAGCTTGGGGGCTCAGCTGCTGTCCTTTCGGCCCTCCAAGCATGTGACAGATGTCCTAGCTGGTGTCCCGGCATGCCAGCACTCTGCCCAGGCTCTGCCAATGGGAATGTACTCAGTCCTCAAGGTCACCCTGCAGACTAGGGGCTGCTGTCATCATCTCACTTACAGTGGAGGAGAAACTGAGGCACGGATGTCTATGTGCTCAGCCAGGAGGTGGGAAGCACGTGGTCCAGGAGCTTCTGCCCTACATCCAGCCCTGGGGCTCCCCTTCCTTTGTTGATGGGGTGCTCACCCTCATTCTTCATGGTCTTTCTTTCGGTCAAGTTGCTTTGACCTCCCACTGTAGGATGTGATGTCTGACAGTGGCCTCCCCTGGTCTTGGTCTCTTCCCTGCCCCAACACCATCGTCCCTCCCTGACTGGCCAAGTGGGTGGCTATGAGCCTCACATGCCTTGTAGTACCAGCCAGGCCTTTGTCTCCTTCCTTCCTGCCAGGATTGTCCTGGGCCCCCGTTTACCTTGTCTAAGGAGGGTGAGAGGAAGGAACATGCTGGAGACCACCCTGCAACTGGACTCTTCCACCCCAGACCCTCACTTCTTCCTAGTCCTTGCCCTCCGTCTCCCCCTCCTCCCTACACTCCTTCTTGCCAGGATTCCACATGATGATAACGTCAACATTAATAATAGCAGCCAGCACATTTGGGGCATTTGCAGGCGCCAGGCTTCGGGTAAGCAATGCATACTTCTTAACTCATGGAACCTGCTCCACCATTCATACAGGACACACCATCCTGATGCCATTTTACCACTGAGGACACTGAGATCCAGAGAGGTTGAGGCACTGGCCCAAGGCCACACAGCATCCTAGATGGGGAAACCAGAGGGAGTCTGCACTCATTCATAACTATAAAGGCATACAGCCTTTCCGTCCCCGAGAGAGGCCTTCTGACATCGGGGAGCCGGTGCCCCTCCCAAGGATGGCTCCTGCTCCGAGTGTTTGGGGACACCCAGATCATGGGAGCTCCTGATTCAAACTCCGTCCCTGCAGAGTCAAGCTTCCCTCTTCCTCGGCTCCTATTGCCAGGACAGCTGTCTCTACAGAGAGCCCGGCGGCTCCAGGAGGACTGCACATCCAGACAGTCTGTGTGCTGTTTGGGCTTCCTTTTATCCCAGAGGATTTATAGAGTCTGGAGGCTCCTTGTTCTCCAGGAGTCCATCAGCAAATGGGTCTGGGGGCTGGAGGGCTCAGGACCCCACCCTGGGCCCCACCAACAACCCCTTGCTATGCAGCTTTGGGCAGGGGCTTTCTATTCCCGGGTGGGCCTTCAGCTCCGCAGCCCTGGAGGGCCATGAGCCGGCATTTCCTGCACAGCCACTGTGCGCCCGTCCCAGGAATGGCTTCTACCCTTCTAGGTCTCAGGGACTCTTCCTAGCAGTGAAGTGACGTGGGTGATGTTCCCATTTCTCAGAAGAGGATACTGAAACCTGCCTTGCCCGGGGGTACACGGGGGCCAGATATGGCCTGGGGAGACCCAGCTCTCTCATTGCCAACTCTACTTCCCGCTGCCTGCTGGGGTTCTGGGGATCTGGGGTCCCCAGATTTATTCCCAGGACCTTCTGGTTGCATCCCTCCCAGGGCCCCGTGTGACCCTAGAGCATGCAAAAGGAAACTGTTTGGAGCCATCATTGGTATCGGCTTTCTGTGGCGTGATTCAAATTCGCTGGAAGTATAAAGAATGCACCCTACTTGCTGAGAATAATTTTTATTTTGTGTGTCCAAACCTTGGCTGAGCCTTTGCTTACAGATCTGAGTGGAGCTGATCTAGTCACCAGCACCTAAGGCAGCTGCTGCAGCGTTACTGCCTCTCGGGGTGGGCCTGTGACCCCCTCCCTCCCAGACCACCCAAGAAACAACTCGGTTTGTAAGCAGAAAGTGTCTGGGCTGTGCACGATTCAGCTGCAGGGACAGAAGCCCCAGGCCTGCCCCAGTGTGGAAGAAGGCAGCCTCAGCCGCACCCTGGAGACGCCCGCCTGCAGCTGTGGGAGCATTCTGCTTTGCAGGGATACAGACACCTGCATGGCCTCCTCCCCTGTGCTCTCCTGGGTCTCCTCTCTGCGCCAGGTCAGTCTTTGTTATTAGATGCACAGCACAGGTCATAGAGTTGGAGTTATGTTTGACTCATGGCTGTATGTGACTTTGGGCAAGTGGCTTCGTCTCTCTGAGCCTCAATTTACTTACCTGCAGAATGTGATGGTAGCAAGCTTTGCAGAACTGTGCTGCGGATTCAGAGAGAGCACCTACACAGTGTGCTGACAGCAGGTGCTCTGTCCATTCTGCCAGGTCCTGCCCCTCCCCCACACCGCTTCCTGAGCTCATTTCTTCGGAGGTCACACAGACTCCCCTCTTTCGGGAGGCTACTCCCCGCCACGCCCCCACGCACCTCCCTGCATGTACACTCATGCTCAGACAAACATTCGGGTTTGATTTGACAGGAAGTCTCAAATCTAAGACTGTGAGATCCTATTTCATTTCCTCTTTGAGAATGCTTTGAATATTATAGGTCCTTTAAATTTCCTTATGAATTATAGGATCAGCTTATCAATTTACGCACATGTGCACAAAAGCCTGCTGTTGGGTTGGGAAAGCATTAATGTACCGATCAATAGGGACAGAATGAAAATCTTCACAGTACTGCATCGTCTTGTCCATGAACTGACCTATCCCTCCGTTGTTTTAAAGATCTTATTTGGGGCCAGGTGCAGTGGCTCACGCCTATAATCCCAGCATTTTGGGAGGCCGAGGAGGGTGGATCACAAGGTCAACAAGATGAAACCCCGTCTCTACTAAAAATACAAAAAATTAGCTGGGCATGGTGGCGCGTGCCTATAGTCCCAGCTACTCAGGAGGCTGAGACAGAATTGCCTGAACCCAGGAGGCGGAGGTTGCGGTGAGCCGAGATCGTGCCATTGCACTCCAGCCTGGGTAACAAGAGCAAAACTCCATCTCAAAAAAAAAGATCTTATTTTATTTCTCTCAACAATATCGTAATTTTTCTGTGTAGCGGTCTTGTGCATCTTTTGTTAAAAGGATTCCCTGATGCCTTGTGCTTTGCTGTTATTGTACACTATTTAAAAAATTTCATTTCCTAGCCACGTGTGCATGGTACATTGACCTTGTATCTAGTAATCTTGCCAAATGTTTACATTCTAATGGATTATCTATAGATTTTTTTGAATTATCTATCATAATCATAATGACATTGTTATAAGTAAAATTTTGATGCTGCAAAAGAAATAGCACTTGAAGATAAATCCTCTCAGCAAGGCAGTTTACCTCTATAGAAGGGTGCCGCGCACGGAGAGGAGAGAGCAATCAATGGTGGCCGCACGCCTGGACAAGGTGGGGAGGGGCACTTACGCCTGACGGGGGTCGTCCCTGCTGCCGTGTTTTTCCTCTATTGGCTAGGGTTAGGCCACACAAACTAGATTAATCCCAATTGGCTATTTTAAAGAGATCAGGGGTCTGAGCTGGAGGGGTAGGGTGGGTGTTTTGGCAGGAAGGACGGTTACGGGTGGGTCAGAGCAAGTAGCTAGGGTGACCTAGGAGAAAGCACGTAACCGGAGCAGGTGACTAGAGCAGGTAACTGGGATGAGTTAGGGCAGAGCTGGGGGCCAGGGGAGCAGATGTGAACTACTGATTACAACTGGTGGAGAAGGTTGTTTACGGGAATTACAAGGAAGTTAAACTTTAAAAGAGAATTGAAGAATGAGAGAGCTGAACATACTGACATACTGATTCTTTGAAGAGAAATGTGGGGTTCACTATAACGACATGGATTCATGCTGACAGCTTCCCTTTCTCCAAATCCTTATCCTTTCTTTTTTTTGCCTTATTCTGGTTACAACATGAATGTTGAGTAGATGCAGTGGGTGTGCCTGACTTGTTCCTGATCTTGGGGGGACGTTTTTAATCTTTCATCGTTAAGTATTATATTTATTGTGCATATTGTAAATACCTTTTCTCATATTAGGAAAGTTTCTTCTATTCCTAAAATGCTAAACATTTTTTAAAATAATGAATGTGTGTTGAATTTTATCAAGTGTTATTTGTACATCTAAAGAGATAAACATATCATTCTGTATATTATTCTTCTAATATGGTGAATTACATTGACTGTCAAATATCAAATCAATCTGGCATTCCCAGAGTAAATCCAATTGATTATAGAGTATTGTTCTTTGGATATATAGCTAGCTTCTGTTTGCAAATATTTATTGAGGCGTTTTGCAACTTTAATTTTTTTGTGTTAATATTTCATGCAACCATAACTGCATACAAATTACAACAAAATATATGGGTTTAAAGCAACAATAGTCTTATCTCCAGTGGATTCTATCATTGGGGATTCAGGCAGGACAGAGCAGGGGCAGACGGACTATTTTCTCTACTTTCTGGAGCCTAAGCTGGAAGACTTGAGGGGCTTGAGGGCAGGAATGATATGAAGTCTCAATCACTTTTATGCCTGGAGGCAATGCTGACTGTTGACTGGGGCCCTAGCTGGGGCTTTCAGATGAACACCATATGCAAGCTCCCCAGGTAGCTTGGGCTTCCTCACAACATGGCTGCTGGATTCCAAAACCAAGTGGCTTAAGAAAGAGAGGGGGAGGGAGAGAAAGGGAAAAGGAGGAAGAGATTGAAAGGAGAGAAGGAAAGGGAGGGGAAGAGAGAGGGTATAGGGTAAGTTAGAGAGAGAGTGGGGAGGAGGGAGGGGGTGGAGAGAGAGAGAGAGAGAGAGAGAGAGAGAGAGAGAGAGAGAGAGATGTATATGTTCATTTGTCTATTTAAGACCTAGCCTGGGAAATCATATAACATCATTTCTACAGCTCTTCATTGGTGGGGAAATCACAAGACTCCTCCCAAACTCACTGAATGAAGACTGTCAATCCCATTGTAAGAGAAACAGGTGTGATGGGATAAACCTATGGGTGTGTCTGCCTTTAGAGAATGTCTTTATCAGCTTTAAGTATGAGGGCTATGCTTTGCCCCTAAAACAAGTAGAAAAATATTCCCACTTTTTTGTTATGTGCATAATTTGTATACAGTTGGTGCTATTTATTTCTTAAGTGGGAGAATTCACTTGTGAGGTTATCTGGGCCTGGAGGTCTCCTTGTGAAAACGTTTTAAATTATAAAGCAAATGCTTTGAGGACTATTCAAACTTTTTATTTTTTCTTGGTCAGTTTTGTTTTTCTAAGGGTTTGTTCAACTAAATTTGAAATTTGCAATAAAGAGGTGTTCATAATATCCTTTCTTAATGATGGTAAGGTCTGTAGAGATGTCTCCTTTTTATTCTTGATATTGATTTCTATTTTCTTGGTCAGTCATACTAGGGATTTATCAGTTTTATTATGCATTTGAAAAATAAACCTCAAACCTTGTTGATTTTTTTACTATCATATATTCATTTTCTATTTTATTTTCAGATCCCTTTTTTATTTCTTCTATTTTCTTTGGGTTTACTTTGTTGTGGGTTGCTGCTGCTGCTGTTTTGGGGATTTTGGGGGGTTTCTTTTTGTCTCTTGAAATGTATATTTATATAATTTCTTTTCAGCCTTTCCCCCCCAAAATATATTTTGAGACTATAAGTTTTCGTCTATGTACTGTTTCAGCTAACTTGTACATATTTTGATAATTAATTTTTATTACTGTTTAGTTCACAATTATTTTCTAATTTTCATTGTAATCATTTTGTGATGTTTATTTAGAAGTATATTAATTTATAAACAGTGGAGATAGTCTAGTTGCCTTTTTGTTATTTTCAGTTTAATTTCACTGTGGTTAAAGAATGTACGATTTTAATCATTTGAAATTTGCTAAGACTTGTTTTATGGGTCAGCATATAATCCATCATGGTAAATGTTCCATGCACACTTGGTAAGAACACGAACCCCACTGTTGTTGTTTTACAATGTTCTGTGTATGTCAGTTAGGTCACAGTTCTTTATCATGTTGTCTGAGTCTTCCATATCCAGACTGTTTTTGTCTGCTCCTTTTATCAGTTACTGAGACACATGCATTAATCTCCCACTGTGACTGCTGCTTTACCTATTTCTCCTTTTAGTTCTGTCCATGTTTTGCTCTGTTTATTTGGAGATTATGTTGTCAGGTTTATAGAAATTTAAAAATTGTTTTAACTTCTTGGCAACTGAAAATTTTTTATTATTAAATATTCCTCTTTATCTCTAGAGATGATTTTTGCCTTAAAATCTACTTTACCTGATATTACTATAGTTAACATACTGTTTTTTGGTTAGAGTTTGCATGATCTTAATCTTTTTTTTTTTTTTTTTTTTTGAGACAGAGTTTCGCTGTTGTTACCCAGGCTGGAGTGCAATGGCACGATCTCGGCTCACTGAAACCTCCGCCTCCTGGGTTCAAGCAATTCTCCTGCCTCAGCCTCCTGAGTAGCTGGGATTACAGGCGCACACCACCATGCCCAGCTAATTTTTGTATTTTTAGTAGAGACGGGGTTTCACCTTATTGACCAGGATGGTCTTGATCTCTTGACCTTGTGATCCACCCGCCTTGGCCTCCCAAAGTGCTGGAATTATAGGCATGAGCCACCTCCGCCAACCCATCTTTTAACTTTCACCTCTCAAGTCCTTTATTTAAGCTGTCTCTTCGAAGCAGCCTATAGTGGGGGTTTAAAAAGTGAACGAACTCAATTAGAATTATGACATAATTTTGTCTTTAAGAAAAGTATTTCTTTTCTACTTGTCCCACCTGTTCTATATTTCTTCACCCTCTTTACTTACTTTAGAATGATCAAATATTTTTATTATTTGGCCTCTCCCCTCCCATTAGCTTGTTAGTTACACATTTTTAGTTATTTTTAGCAGTTACTTGTAGATTCCTATGCGCATCTTTGACATATTAGGGTCTAATTGAAGTGAGCACTTTACACCTCATAGTAAATGCAGAAAGGCAAGTGTTTCCGAACATTTTAACTTAGTTTTCCTCCTTACGATTTTCTTACTGTCCTGTTGTACCCACAGATTCATGTTTACCCTTTCTCTGGCTCTTCATACGGTAATCCCCATTCGGCTACACTTCTGGTCTGAAACAGGAAATTGATTCAGGCGGGAGGAACAATAGGTCATTAAGGCAGCCTGTGACATCTGGTTTGGATATTGCAGAAATGCCCTAAGTGCTTCCATACCCAATGGGGCCTGGGCTGCCAGGAGACAGGGTTGGTGGCCAGAAAGAGTCCCCAGCATCTAAGTCTGGGTCCTCAGACCTGGTGACATCACCCCACATAAAACCTTCAGGGGCCTCCTTTCCTTCAGGTAAAGATGGAACATCTCAGTGCAGCCCATGAGGTCCTGCAGGCTCCGACCTGGCCCCTGGCTGGCCAGCAGCTTTTCTGCTCTTGGCATGAGTCACCCTGAGCATCTGTCACTGCTTCAAATGCATCCTGCCTCGGGGCCTTTGCACAAACTCTCTCCAGCCTGAGAACCTTCCCCAACCCTCTCCTGGAAGCCAGCTGGGGATTCCTGCCCACTGTTGTTGTGTCCATTGCTGGGGCCAGGCCAGGTTCTCAATGGCACGTTACTGGTGATGACCTTGTTGTACCCCCCACCCGAGGGACGGCAGGCTCCACAGAGTGCTGCTCCATGCCATGTCCCCTGTGTGAGGGTCCCTGGTGCTGGCTGGCTTGGACCTGGGCTCTGCCTGACTCTGCGTCTCACTTTTTCTGTGACATCAGGCAAGTCTCCTTTTGTTGAGCCTCAGTTTCTCCTGCTGGCAAAATTGGGCATGAATCCTGGCCTGTCTGCCCCACCTGAAAAGATGGTGGTGAGGCTCCAGGTCATCTTCTTGTAAACTCAAGCATTTAGCCGATAACTGGGGCGCACAGTTATCCCCCATGAAGGGTTTGTCAGGGACACCCTTCCAGGCCATGGACAAAAGAGGCAAAAGTCTCTATCCTCGGGGTTAACGTGCTGGGGAGGGAAGGACGGGCAGGAAACAACCAACCGCATGAGGGGCCACGGCAAGTGCTGGGAGAAGTCATGGTAGTAGAGCAGGGGAGGGGGCAGGGCTCGGGGGTCTCCAGGGAAGGCGGTGCGGACCCTCCCTGCAGGAGGTGCTCTTGGCAGCCTGCCTGTGTAACTGCCTTTGGAAATAACACCAAAAAGCTGCAGGTGCGGCACTCCAGGCAGGGGACCCAGCAAGGGCAAAGGCCTGAAGGCAGGAAGGTGGAGGCCGGCAGAGCAGGCAGACCACTGTGGACACAGATGACAGGTGGGGGCTGGGGGTGAGGCCCCAATGCCCACTGCCCCTGCCAAATGTGGGCATTCCAATTTTGCCTGGGTGTCCCCTGCTGCCAGCTTTGTGCAGAACAGCCCTGAGGAAGACTGTCTTCTCTGCTGCTGGCCCCAAGCCCCTTCCTGGGGAGGAGGACAAATTCATCACCACCAGCATCCCCCTAGCTCAGCAGTCAGGTGCTCCTCCCAGACAAATGAAAGAGCCCTGGCTGCTGCCTCGCCTCCAGGCCCCTCCAGGGCAGGGAAGAACTAATCAGGTTGGAAGCTGCTACCAAATGTATCCACAGGCTGAAAAGACCATCGGCGGTACAGACAAACCCAATCCCCTGCTCTGGGCGAGCGCAACCTTGGAAATAAAGACACGCTTGAACCTCACCTCTCTGGAGAGAGCTCCCAGCTGACACCCAATATCTTCCTACCCTTACCCAAGGGACATTTTGAGGTCGGGTTCTTATTGACACCCATGGAAGCCAGGCTGAATGTGGATCCCACCCTGGAGGAGTTCTCTCCCCCACCATACCCTGCAGCTGACCGCTTGGTCAAGGCGCTCACTTCCAGGAAAGAGCTCCAGGGAAGACCCGAGTGTTGGCTGTGAGGCCAGCGTGCAAGGGTCTGTCCCTCCACCAGCAGGAAGGAGGGAGGTGGCATTGGTTCTGGTGCCTATGATGCTGGGAAAGGCCTGCTGGATGTGCAGTCAGAGGTGCTGGCGTGCTTGGACTCCCAGGCCTCCCATGTACCAGATGGAGACATTGAACAGCCTTGGTTTTCCCATCTGTAAAATGGGCTTCCACCTGCCTCACTGTATTGCCTGGGCAGTCAGATGAAACCTAGCAACCTCATCCAGGGAAGGGACTCCGCACCTTCAGGCCCACTCAGGAAGATGTAACTGGTCGCTGGAACAGGTGCCTGTCTGTCAGAGTGTCTGGGGACTATCAGAACTTTATGAAGAAAATTAAAAGTGTTTTGCAGCTGGGCACATGGCTTATACCTGTAATCCCAGCACTGTGGGAGGCCGAGGTGGGTGGATCACCTGAGGTCAGAAGTTCAAGGTCAGCCTGGCAAACATAGTGAAAGCCTGTCTCTATTAAAAATACAAAATTAGTCAGATGTGGTGGTGGGCACCTGGAATTACTCGGGAGGCTGAGGCAGAAGAATCACTGGGAGGCAGAGGTTGCAGTGAGCCAAGATTGTACCATTGCACTCCATCCTGGGCAACAAGAGTGAAACTCCACCTCAAAAAGAAAAGGAGGGGGCCAGGTGCGGTGGCTCATGCCTGTAATCCCAGCACTGTGGGAGGCCACGGCTGGCGGATCACCTGAGGTTAGGAGTTCGAGACCAGCCTGACCAACATGGAGAAATCCTGTCTCTACTAAAAACACAAAACTAGTCATGTGTGGTGGCGCATGCCTATAATCCCAGCTACTCAGGAGGCTGAGGCTGGAGAATCACTTAAACCCGGGAAGTGGAGGTTGTGGCGAGCAGAGATCACGCCATTGCACTCCAGCCTGGGTGATAAGAGCATAACTCTGTCTCAAAAAAAAAAGTGTTTTGCAGGTCCTTACTCTGGAATAATAATGTCTATGTTTTGTTTGGCCATTAACTAAAATATTTATATAAATATTCTATCATATGTGGTGCACAGATACATACAGTAAGATAGAAAAATAGTTTGTGGGGTTCTGGATCCCCTCTCCACTTAGGGACTGGGGAACTCCTTAGCTAAGCTAATTACCCCGGATCAAAATCGAGGCTGCATTGTTCTCTGTCCTGAGCAATTCCCTGCTGGAATCGCTGCTTCCTCTGCCAGGATCGTGGTTTTTCCTTCCAGGCAGTGTTCAGGTTCTCTGTCGGTTTCACTGTGAATGTGTCTTCACCAACCCCATTTCCGGAAGACTTGCCACCCCCAGAGGACTCAGTAAAACACCTGCCTCCAGACCTAAGTCCTTGGGAATGTGACCCTGTGTCTCTGCATCTGGTCACCTTTGCTGCCCCATTGGCCACCCTTTGAGGTCCATGCTAGAGCTCTGAGCAGGTTTTAGAAACTTAAGCTTTTGGTGTAGAGAATGATTTCCAGGCCAGTCTGCAGTGAAAGCAATTCTTTCAATACACAGAAGTCTTGAACACTCATACCCAGCGCCCAATCCTCACATCGAATGTTAGTGACTGTATCAGTTAGTGTTTGCTGTGTAAGAAACCAGCCCAAATTTCTGTGGCTTAGTGATTTCTTGAGCTCATGACTCTGGGCTGCCTGAGCCATTTTGTGGGCTGGCTGGGCTGGACTCTTACCTGCAGGGTAATGCCATGCTCTGTGGTCTGCCGGAAGGTTGGTTGGTGATGACATGGTCTCGGATGGGGTCACTTGTATGTCTGGTGCCTGGCAGATGGTAGCCTGGGGCCCCTCAGTTTCCCCTATCCGTCTGTGCAGCAGACTGCCTTGGGCTCACTGACTTGGTGGCCTCAATGTTCCCAGTGTACTGAGTGGACAAATCCTAACACACCAGGGCTTTCCAAGCCTCTGTCTCCATCACACCAAAGCCAGTCACATGGGCAGGACCAGGGTAAGTGTGGGAGGGGACAGCACAGGCCCAGGAGAGAAGAAGGGAGGGCTGTGGCCTTTTTCAGTTTATGGAAATTATTAGTTCTCTAATGAAGATATGACTGGGGGTGGTAGGGGAAGCTGGAGGGGAATGGTTGTCACAGGTGGCCGTGGGCTCACTATCTCTGCTGCTTGCTGGTGTTAGGGGGGCAGCAGCCAACGTGCCATGATGTAGGAAATAGATTCTCAGTGCCACAAAGAAAAGTCAGCACGGAGACAAAGGATGTTTCAGCAACACAGTTCTTACTTCCTGGACTGCAGGAAGGGTTTCCTCGCTAGCCATGGTACCATGAGAGTACAACAAACAAAGGAAAACACACAAATTTATTCCTTACGCATTTGAGTCGTCTTTACTGCTGTGTCTGATTTCCATTGGCTGGAGCCAGACCTCACAATCTAAACTAAAACCCGATTGGCTGATAACTTACAACTTTTCTAAACAGGTAACAGCAGTGGAGAGCTGGGACATGCCTGTGAGCACATCCAACACAGATATCTTGGTTAAAGTACAAGGACACAGAATGTACTACGTGCCTGTAAGCATGGCATGTCTAACAGCTACGTAGGACTTAACAAGGTTATTAGCACACTTTAATAAGAAAGAAACCTTTAAAAAGGAACTTTTCTACTTTCCCACACATGAAAATCTGCCAATTCTGCCCCAAGAGGATGTCCAGCACTTGGTGACAAGCTGCACTGCACAGTGGGGGGCGATGAAGGTGAGCAGAAGGTGAGGGAGAAAATAAGAAGCTGGAGGGCAGGGTCCCAGAATGCCAGAGACCAGAGAGACCTTGAAACCCACGATGCAGCCCACAGGCTCTTCACAATGGGAAACTGAGTCACGGATACCTTCAGGGGAAGCATCTGTGGCCCCACCAGGGCAGCCAAGGGCAAGTGGGAGGGTGGGCTCTGCCTTCTGGCTAGCTGGCTGTCACTTTCTGCAACCTCAGGTGGGACCCTTGACCCCTTAGGGCTTGGTGGTCTTTCCATTCTGGAATTGTGGGAAGATTCAATGAGATAATGTGCATAACATACTCAAAACCATGAGTGGCTCACTGGCACACAGCAGCTGTCGCTGTCATAACCTAAACGCAGGTTCAGTTACTTGCCACTTGCAGAGTTCAATTAGCAAGTCAGGCCTGACATAAAGAAAGTGACGTTTTATTCCCACGCCTGCTTAGGGGAAGAAGTATAGGCTTCCTGCCTTAAGGGCATTGCTTTAATTTTGGAGCAGAAAGTAAGTGCTTTTTAAAGGGGGCCTAACATGAGTGGTACACAGGGGAGGAAGCGAGCAGGTGGGGGCCTCTGTGTCAGCTTGATACTTGATCTGCCAGGCAGTGGTCAAGCTGGTGACTGCTGGCACCTCCATGGGCAGGACTAGGTTGTAAAAGCAGCTGAAACCTCTCCAGGTGGGAGGAATTTCAGAGCAGACATCCTTTGGGTTGTAGATGGATTGTTATCTCTTGAGGCAGCCTCCTGGTGGGTGGGAGTTTCACTCTGGAGCATCTAAGCACGTGGCTAGATGGACTTGACCTATAGCAAGCTTCAGGTGAAGGGGAGGCAAAAGGTTACAATTGTATTCCTCCCTCCCTTCCTTTTTTCCTTCCTTCCTTCTCTCTCTCTCTCTCTCTCTTTCTGTCCTTCTTTCAACCGAGTTTCACTCTTGTTGTCCAGGCTGGAGTGCAATGGTGGGATCTCAGCTCACCACAACCTCCGCCTCCCGGGTTCAACCAATTCTCCTGCCTCAGCCTCCCGAGTAGCTGGAATTACAGGCATGCAGCACCATGCCCAGCTAATTTTGTATCTTTAGTACAGATGGGGTTTCTCCATGTTGGTCAGGCTAGTCTTGAAATCCTGATCTCAGGTGATCCGCCAACCTCGGCCTCCCAAAGTGCTGGGATTACAGGGCATGAGCCACCACACCTGGCTATAATTGTAGTTCTAAAGGGATAAGTAGGAGGTCGGGAATAGGGAGAATCAGAAAAAAGAGAAAGATAATAACTCATCATATTTTTCTTAGAAAAATTGGGGATACTTGGTTACACTGTTATTACTCGAACCCAGGCCCCCCCAGCTCTGTGATTTTTCCTTGGCCCTGTGCGGCAGGTGTCTGTCCTCAGGGATGTAGGGAGGTTTTTTCAGATAATCCCTCCCACATCCTTCTTGGACTCTGAAGCTTCACTGTTAGAGATGAATTCCTTTGAGATTAATGTTGTCTCCATCTGTAAATGGGGATTCCACCAGATGACATGTGATGCTCTCACAGTGCTGCCGGGTTCCCAGCAAGTGCCCCATCCACGACACTGGCATTGGCTTCACGGAGACGGAGGGGGATGAATTAACAGGCATGCAAGTGTGTCTGCCGGGAAGCAGTCCCACAGGCCAGGAAGGGGCCAGCCTGCTCCATCTGCTTCCGGCTCTGCTGTGTGCTGGCTGTGTGACCTTGGGGCCTCCTTTAGCTTCGCTGTGCCTCAGTGGCTCCCTCTGGAAAGCGAGCAGATAACAGGCTCCACTCAAAGGTCTTCTGTGAAGATTAAACAGTTTTAACATCCTGCCAGCACTTTGCACTTAATTCCTTTATTCATTCCCTTTCTTGGGGGGTGGGGGGAGATGGAGTCTTGCTCTGATACCCAGGCTGGAGTGCAGTGGCTCACTGCAACCTCCACCTCCCAGGTTCAAGTGACTCTCCTGCCTCAGCCTGCTGAGTAGCTGGGATCATAGACCCACATCACCGCACCCAGCTACCTTTTTATATTTTTAGTAGAGACAGGGCTTCACCATGTTAGCCAGGATGGTCTCGACCTCCTGACCTCGTGATCCACCCGCCTCAGCCTCCTGAAGTGCTGGGATTACAGGGGTGAGCCACTGTGTCCATTCCTGTTCATTCTTTCTCAATTCACCCCTTCACTCCTGCCTGGCAAACTCTCTCTCTCCCCTTGCAAGGAACTGCAGTGATTTCTTGTCATTTTTCCAGGCACTTTGGATAATTCAAAGTCCAGGCAAGTCTTGTATTACCTTTGAGACTCATAGATTTTGAAGCTCCCTCCTCCGCCAGCTCAGCTCCGCTCCGCTCCGCTCCGCTCCGCGTAGTCCAGGGGTCAGGGGTGCAGTCAGTTTCTCCTCTGTCCGCTCCCTCTAGCTGGGTGTTGCTCTCGCCCCTCTAGGGCTGAATCTGTCCACGGAGGCAAGGAAGGTTTTTTGGCGGGGTGGTAGGGGAGGTAGGGACAGGTCACCCTGGACAGACACAGCTATGAGCTGAGGTTGGGCCTCCTGGGTGGCTGGAGCAATGTCACCCTTTGCTCCAGCTTCTGGGATCCATGCTTTCTTCTGGGTCCAGTTTGGCTGAAAGAGCAAGTCCTTTTGTCCCACAGCTCCTAGCATGACCCAGAGCTCGTTCCCAGACCTTAGCATGAACCCCAGATGTCCCCAGGGACACTCGTCAAGCTCTTGGTTGGCTTGCTGGCACTACTCATCCTTCTCCTCAAGCAGCTACCAGCTCAGGTTGCACCCTTGTACCAATTACAGTCAGGCCCCTTCCTCCAGGCTGACCTCCTGGCTTGGCTTGGAGGGGATGGCTGAGTCCTACCCTCATTCACACCTCTGCCAAGGCCCCAATGACAACCACAGGGGCCGCTTTCTTGTGTGTGTGGGGGGGGGGCTTCTGCCTGAAGCCCAGCAGCCATGGGCCCTGGGCTGGCTTTTCTGGCGGACTCAGGACCCTTCTCCCCAGTGCCTCCATCCCTGTGCTCCGTCCTCCCACTGTGCTCCCTTCTTTTTGGCATTTACAGCTCGGGCCTGGAGGCCACTGCTCCTATGTGTGTCCTCAAAGGCGGAAACCGTGTCCTGGGCAGGCTGTGGCAGGGAGTGACGGTTCCATAAATAACCAGATGAAGCCTCTGTGTCCTGGGGATGGGGGTGTGTGATGGGACGTGGCAGTCCCAGGGCCTCTCCCTGGTGCCGAAGGCCCAGCCCCTCCTTTCTCAGCCAGGGTGAGGCAGGGTCTGGGTGGTCCCACTGCTGCAGTCGAAAACACGGCAGGATGGGGTGAGCGGGATCTGAGGGGAGCCGCTCTGATGATTGACAGGGCATCCAGGGTGGGTGGGTTGCCCTGCCTCTGGGCCTCTGTGTCCTCATCTGTGAAACGGGGGTGGTGAGCCGGGCCCACTTAAGTCCGGGTACTCCAGGCTTCCTCGCACATCCGGCACTCCTGGGATGCAGGCGGCCTGTTTCTCGGCCAGCCCAGAGCGGGCGGCTGGCTTGAGCACTGACTCCAAGTGCGTCAGACAGGGAGCCAGAGCGGGATTCCCGGAATGCCCTGGAAAAATGCTGGGTGCCATCCAGGCGCCACCGCCAACCATGTGGTCTCTCTCATTCCACAGGGAACCCTCATTACCGTCTGGGCTGGCGTCCCTCATCCAGCCGGGCTGGCCCTTTCCAGAGGGCTGGGAGCCATCAGGGCTGGGGCCGTGCTGGGCAGAGGGACATGCCAGGTGGTCATCGTGGCCTCAAGTCCTGGGTGTGAGCCTGGGCTGCTCCAAGAGCACTTGAAGCTCATGCAGGCTGCTGAGCTAGGGGTTCCTAAGCCAGTGACTCAGGGCCACAGAGGAAGGAAGGAGCCAGGGTGAGTCTCCATGCCCCGAGGACCCCAGGTCCTAGATTCAGGTGCTTCATCAGACACTTGGAGACAGGCACCAGGGGCTGCAGATGGCCCCACAGGCCCCGCCCTCCCTGCCGCCACAAAGCTGGCAGTCCACACAACTGGAGCCGAGTCTCTGGAATCAGGTCACATCTCTCTCACAGCAGCACAAGGCAGCTCCTGGTGGGGAGCGGGAAAGCCCATTTTACAGATGAGGACACTGAGGCTTAATAGGTCTAGGGGATTTACCAGCAGCCAGGAGGCAGCAGGGGCACTCACTCATTCAGTCCTTCAACTGCTGTGGGCTGAGAAGCAGGAGAGCCAGAGGCTACATACTTCAGCCAGGAGCCCAGGAGTGCCAGGGGTGACTCCTGACACCCTCAATGTTCTCAGCATTTAGCTTGGATAAGTCACAGCCCCTCTGGGCTTCAGACTCTGTGAAATGTGTCTGACACAGTATTTGCCGTGGGCATTGAGAACGGGATAAATTAGCACACGTCTCGGACTCAGGGTGTGGCCGGCACATGGCCAGCAGGCATCCATGTTTTCTGCTGCAGTCAACTGGATGGAGGCTTGTGCTGGGTGCTGGGTGCTGGGAAGGAAAGGGAGGGAGACACAAGTCCCTGCCTTTGAGATGTTCTTTAGGATTGAGTGTAAAACAGGGATAAAAGTATCTAGTTTCTTTATGAAGAAAAATAAACAAAGCCAGTTGCCGTGGCTCACACCTGTAATCCCAGCACTTTGGGAGGCTGAGACAGGTGGATCACGAGATCAGGAGTTCGAGACCAGCCTGGTCAACACGGTGAAACCCCATCACTACTAAAAATACAAAAATTATCAGGGGCACAGTGGTGGGCGCCTATAATCCTAGCTACTTGGGAGGCTAAGGCAGGAGATTCTCTTGAACCTCGGGGGTGGAGGTTGCAGTGAGCTGAGATCATGCCACTGCACTTCAGCCTGGGTGACAGAGCAAGACTGCAACTCAAAAAAAAGAAAAAGAAAAAAGAAAAATAAGCAAGATAACTTACAGAGAGCATTTCTTGGAGCCAGGAACTGCTTGGAGGGCCGTTCAATAGGCATCAGTCTCCTTCTGCCTTTCCCTGGGTGCAACTTTCAGACCAACTGGGTGTAAGCTACTTTGGACTCCATTGAATGGACCCACCAGGGCTCACTCAACTGCTTGTTCCTCTAAATTGTTTTTCAACCAGGATGCCATGGCCAAAAGCACCTTCAGAACTAGAGCGTCCCTAAGAACGGTCCCTGGAGGCAGGTGCCGGGACTTGGCTGTAATTAACTGTATGCTCCATCAGAGGTGCTGGAAGGCATGTCCTTTGAGAGAAACGCTTGGGATCCTCTGGGTGGAGAATCATCTTTGATCTGCCTCATCTAGAACTGAACCCCAGCAAGAGTGCCAGCCGGGTTCCACAGGGGGCACAGTGCAGGGGGGCTCCGGCCGAATGCCAGCCGGGTTCCACAGGGGGCACAGTGCAGGGGGGCTCCGGCCGAGTGCCAGCCGGGTTCCACAGCGGGCACAGTGTAGGGGGACTCTGGCTGGCAAGGGTCTGTACTGTGGCTTGTGGTTTGCTCGAGTTGACATAATACCCAGGCAGCACCGAGGGGCAGCTTCAGCAACAGAGATCCGCCTTTTCACCACTCAGGAGGCCAAAGCCGAGGCCGAGGTCCCGGCCGGGTGGTTCCTCCCGAGGCCCCTCTCCTCTTGGTGCGTAGATGCCACCTTCTCCCAGTGTCTTTGGTCACTTGATTGTCCCTCTGTGGGTGTCTGTGTCCTAATTTCCTCTTTTGTTTTTTCGAGATGGAATCTCACTCTGTCCCCAGGCTGGAGTGCAGTGTCGCAATCTCGGTTCACTGCAACCTCTGGCTCCCAGGTTCAAGTGATTTTCCTGCCTCAGCCTCCCAAGTAGCTGGGAGGACAGGCGGGTGTCACCATGCCCGGCTAATTTTTGTATTTTTAGAGAGACAGGGTTTCAGCATGTTGGCCAGGATGGTCTTGATCTCCTGACCTTGTGATCCGCCCACCTCGGCTGGATCCCACCACAAAGTGCTGGGATTACAGGTGTGAGCCACCACACCCGGCCATCCTCTTCTTCTAAAAACACCAGTCCTACTGGATCAGGGCCCACCCCAATGGCCAGATTCTAACTTAATCACCTCTTTAGAGGCTCTGTCTCCAGGTACAGACAGCCACATGTGGAGGGATGGGAGTTAGGATCTCAACAGATGAATTTTGGGGATCACAACGAAGCCCATAGCAGGGGTGATTCATCAGAGTCCTGGGATTTAAAGAGCCCCAGTTGTGCGAGGCTCAGGACCACTGCCCCAGTAACCCCTGTGACACCACCCTTAGCCCTGCCCTCCTCAGGGGGGAAGCCGGGTCTGGAGGAGACGGTGACTCACAGTCAGGGCAGAGGCTGGATCAGACCCAGACCCAGCTCATTCCAGAGCCTGCCGGTGCCAGCTGGGAGGAGATGGAACTTGAGACCTATTTACCTTGGCACCCTCAGTGCCCACTCGGGCTTGGCACACAGCTGCTGTTCGGAAGTAGTTGGATGAATTTGCCAATGACACATTTTGTCACGGTCCTTGCCCTGGGGTTATGTACACTCCTGCCCCCTGAAAAGGCAGACTCACCGGCACACATCCAAACACCATGGTCACTGAGGCCAAAGCCAGGCCACTTCTCCTTTCTGGTTTGGGTCCTGCCAGCCTCCACACTCGGCCAGTATAGAGCTGACCTTTCCACGCCTTCTGGAAAAGCCAAAGCCAATTCCTAAGCTCTCGGCTGTCCCAGAACTGAGTTACGGTGGGGGCTGGTGGGATTCCTCAGGGAACAAATCTGGCCCCCACACGTCCTTGTGTGCCTCCATCCATGCCAGCCGGCTCCGGCCCATACGGTGCCACCCAGAAATCTGCAGCCAGCACACGTTTCACTGGAATGAAGCACTGTCCTGGCCCCGGCTCCAAATTCCTCTCTGCTCGTGGTCTCTAGCCGGCCGCCAACTGTAACAGCGTGAGAGGGCCCCGCGGGCCAGGGAGCTGTAGTAGCAAAGAACGTTTGTCTTCATCCAGTTGGAATTTTTTCTCCAAATTACACTGGCTGTGCTGGGCCTACTGTGGGAAGCTCTATTTACAGAAACCCTGGGCCATAGTCTGAGCGTGACCTGCTCTTTCTGGGGAGACGCCTTTCCCAGCTCGGCACTGTGCTCCCCAACACTCATGAGTCCCAGGGTTTCCGGGCCCCTTCCTGCCTCTGAACCTTTGCCTGGGCTGTCCTCAGTCTCGGAAATCCCTTGCAGGCCCCCCCTGCTGCAGCCCCGTGTGGGGCAGGGCAAGCCCCACACTTGTGTCTTCATTGTACTTCGTGCTGGTTGCAAGACTTAGGCGGGCTGCTTTGCCTCTCTGAGCCTCACTTTCTCAGTTTCTTCATCTGTAGAATGTGAATAGGCTTGGGGGAAACCTGTGTCCTTCAGGCAGTGAGGGGATGGATAGGAGCCAAGGTAGGAGAGCTTTAGGAAAGGTTGCCTCAGCCAGCCTGCCCCAGGCCCTTTGCACACACTCCCATGCAACTCCACAGGGAGGATGGCTCCTCGTCAGCCAGCCCTGCAGCATGCCATGGCCAGCCCCATGGGATGGAGATGGGGGTCCTAACTCCTCACTATCATTATGATCTTCGCTAACTCACCAGACCGGGCTTGGGCCCATGAAACCCTCATGACTCTCCCCAGGGAGTAAGTGTCCTCATTACCTGTTTTCAGGATTAGGAAGCTGAATTGGGCGAGGGCTGAGTTCACCCTGCCAAGAAGCAGCTGAACTGGGACTCAGCTCTGCAGCTGGGGAGTCCCAAGCACCAAGGTCCATGGGACTGCAGGTCGGGGCCCAGGTAGTGCACACGTCCCCACACGTGTCCTACCCCTCATCCAGGGTGCTTATCCTGGGGTCCCTCTGGGCCCAGGCACATTGCCACCTGACCAGATCTGTGTTCTGTTAGCAAGAAATTGGGGAGACAGCTCCCATTAAGGTACACAGTGACAGCAGAGGGCTGGTACTGTCCCTGATGGATGCCCAGAAAATGTCCTCTGGACACCAAGGGGGCCTGAGCCACCCACCCATCAACACCTTGCCCTGAGCCCTTTGCTGCCCTCACTCTGCCAACCGGATTCAGCATCTCTTTCCTCCCCTGTTGACCCTGAACTTAGGCTGAGAACCCCAGGTCTGTCACACACACTGGGGTCCCCAGACCTCTGAAACCAGCACCTGCTGGTCACCTCCTCCTGGCTCTGGGCATTTGTCCCCACCCCTCAGCACCTCCTGGGATACCTCAAATCCTGCCGCGTCTCTGGCGGGACTTGGACATTCACACCGTGACCTGCAACCTCCTGCTCCTAAGTGTCTCCTCCACGTGACAGAGCTTCCTCCTTGACCAAACTTTAGCCAGGTGCCTCTGAGCCCTCTTCTCATACAAGCCTTGACCTTGGCCAGCAAAGAATCCCATAAAGCCCATTCAGGGAGAGAGTCCCCTACCCTTGATCTCAGATCAAGTTTCTCTCTTCCACTCTAGGTAGTTAAATCCTTGTCCCTTTAGCAAGAATCCCGTTGGGCCCACATAGCACAAAGTCCTCTACCCTTGATATCTAATCTAGTTCTTCAGAGTAATTTTCCATCCACTGACCCCCTCACTCTGCTCCTTCAACATAAGGAACAAATGGCGAATCTCCAGCTGTCCTTCCTGTCTTCAAGGTTGAGTTCAAACCCTGTCCCCTGTTACAATCGTCTTCAGTAAAGTCTTCTTGGCCATTTTTAAACACAGGTCGGGTGAAATTGTTTTCTTTAACATACACCCTCCTTACCCCTCCCCCAACTTAGCCATCCCCCCGAAACCGCTCAGCCCTGAAGTCTCAGTCCACGTCCTGGTTTAGAGCAAGCTTGACATTCAGAGTGATAATTTCACCTCCCGGAGGGGGCTCTCTCAGCTCCCTGCCTCTTAGCTTCTTATCCGTAAAACACGTACAGAGGAGTGAAAGGACATCAGGCGCCGTGCAGAGCCTGGCTCAGAACAGGCAAGCAGCAAAAGTGTGTTTCTCTCTCCTTCTTTGGCTCTTCTTTACAAGAGGCCTCAAACCTGTCAGCAAAGAAAGATTGCACGTTGCTGGGATATTCTGTCTTTCAACGGGGAAAACAGAATCCCAGGTGGTAAGGCAGCAGCCACTCTCAGAAACGGTGACATCTGCCCAGCTCCGGCTTCCCCATTTATCCCTGTGGTTCAGTGCTCAAAAGGACAGGCAGGTGGCCAGGCGCGGCGACCCAATTGAATGAAAAGAACCAGGAAGCCATTGGATGGTCCAGGCTCGGCTGCGGCAGGGTGTGGGTCGTCAGCGAGATTGGCTCAGGGTTTTGTTTTCTCTCCAACTGGAACAGCGGGGCAGGGAGCTGTGAAACGTGTCAGTTTGTTGGAGTTCCTTTTCTTATTCTCAAGCATGTAGCTTTGGGAGCTGGCTGGAATGGAAGCACGACCTGCCTGACTCTCTTGCAGGGGATCCAGTGTCCTTGCTTCAGCTGGCTTTGACAGCACAGTCTGGAGACCCTGAGGCTCAACTGATGCGGCAACTCTGAGGCCCTCCTAGAGGCAGCCCTCGGTGGCCTGTGAACTCTCACTCCTCGTTTTTCATGCAAGAAGGCTCAGTGAAGGCAAGGGGCTGGCTTGAGGTCACATAGCAAATAAGCTGGGAGCCTAGAAGCTTGGATTCTCTTCCTTTTATGCTTATTTCAAAAGCCACCTGCCCCAGGAAGCGTTCCTGCAGCTGTCACCTTATCTCAGGCTGGACCAGGTGCACTCTGGACCCCTGACGTCCCGAGTTCAGAGCGCTGATCATGCAGCATTGCAACTGCATCCTTGGGGCAGACATAGCATTGCCTGGGCACAGAGGCAGGAACAAATGGCGAATGAATGGACGTCTGCACGACGCTTGCAAATCTTTCCCTTATCCCCGAGGTGGCCTCCTCCCCTGCACTTGGTGGTGAGCAGAGCCCCTGTCCACGCAGCTCTGTTATCTCTAGGATAGCCAGCTCAGACCTGGCAACTGACAGCTAATTAAAACAACACGATTCGTAATAACAACAATAAAAATAACTATCACATTACTGCCACCACCAATTACTGAGCATCGCTACAAACCAGGTGCATTTTCCATCAGGTCTTCTTGAAGGAGCGTGACAGCCGTGGGAGGTGGGTATTATTATCCTAATTTTTCAAGTGATCAACTAGAGACTCAGAGAAGTGACTCTGAGGAGTGAAGCTTCCACTGATAAATGAGACAGGTCAGGACAGGGGAGGGCACGGCACAGGGTGAGGGCTGGGGACTGGCCAGTTTGAGCTCAGCAATGACTGAGCTGTTAGGGTAATTCTAACAAAGTATCGTAGACTGGGTGGCTTAAGCGATGGAAATGGGCTGGGCGTGGTGGCTCACACCTGTAATCCCAGCACTTTGGGAGGCTGAGGCAGGTGGATCACCTGAGGTCAGGAGTTCAATACCAGCCTGGCCAACATGGTGAAGCCCTGTCTCTACTAAAAATACAAAAGAGTAGCCGGGCATGGTGGCACGTGCCTTCAGTCCCAGCTACTCGGGAGGCTAAGGCAGGAGAATTGCTTGAACCCGGGAGGTGGAGGTTGCAGTGAGCTGAGATAGCACCACTGCACTCCAGCCTGGGCGATGGAGTGAGAATCTGTCTCAAAAACAACAGCAGCAGCAATGGAGATGTATTCCTTCACAGTTCGGGAGGCTGGAAGTCCAAGAACAAGATGTCAGCAGGTTAGATTTTCTGTGGACTCCAAGGGAAAGGTCTGTTCCAGGCCTGTCTCCTGGTTCCTGGGGTTTGGCTGGCAATCTTCGGCATTCTGTGGTTTGTAGACACATCGCCCCAATCTCTGCCTCCTCTTTTTCACATGGTGTTTTCCTTTTTCCCTGTCTTCAAATTCTGTCCCACGTCCTTTTCTTTTTTTTTTTTTTTTGAGACAAGGCCTTGCTCTGCCGTCCAGGCTGGAGTGGAATGCAGTGGCTGGATCACTGCTTACTGCAGCCTCAACCTCCTGGGCTCAGATGACCCTCCCGTCTCCGCCTCCCCAGTAGCCGTAAGACAAGCACGCACCCCCGTGCCTGGCTGATAATTTTACTTTTGTAGAGGTAGGGTCTCACTTTGTTACCTAGGCTGGTCTCAAATTCCTGGACTCCAGTTATCCTCCTGCCTTGGCCTTCCAAAATGCTGAAATTGCAGACATGATTTACTGTGCCTGAACTCAAATTTCCCCTTTTTATAAGGACATAGTCATGCTGAATTAGGCCACACTCCAGTATGACCTCATCTTAACTAATTATTACTGCAACAATCCTATTTCCAAATAAAGTCACATTCTGAGGGACAGGGTTTAGGACATCAGCATATGAAGTGTGGGGGCACAATTCAGCCCCTAATACTAAGTCCAGGGCAGTACCCAGGGGCTTGCAAGTGAGCTGGGCCAACCACAGAATCAGTGGGGCCAGTCAAGCCCTGCTGGGTGCTGGTGATGGGGCCACCGTGGGCAGCAATGCAAGCGGGGAGACCAGAAGCTTCTCAGGGAAGCGTAACCTCAGCCCCACATTGGATCAGATGGCTCCACCTCCAGCTATCCTCAAATCAGAAACCTAGGATGTCCTTGTCCCTCTGCCTCCCATGGCCCCCAGATTCGAGGCCTCTTCCCTATCTTGTAAAGAACAGAATCCTTTCACTCCATGCACACAAGCAAGCGCATGTGTAATCTAGCAGATGGCAATGAATGCCTCAGGGAAGGAGCTGAGAAGGGGCTTGGGAAGCATTGGAAGGTGAGGGGCGCCTGGAGAGTGACCCGTCCGCAGAGGCATGGAGGAAGGCAAGGAAGCCACGGGCATCTTGGGGACAGTACAATTTTCTGGGAGTGAGAGCAGCCAGTGCAAAGGCCCCGAGGTGGGTGTGTGTTTGACATGGGCCCAGAGCAGCAAGGAGGCCAGCATCCCTCGAGGGAGGAAGAGGCGGGTGGGGAACTCAGGAAAGGAGTTCAGAAGCAGGTGGGCCATCCCATGCACCCCCTGACCCAGAACTTGGTCTCAGGCCCAGCTTGTTCCCCTTCACTTCCACATCTGGTGCCAGCAGAAGCCTCCATGTCCAATCCCAGATCACACCCAGGCCCCCAGGCTGGTCCTCCCTGTGTAACGAGCCTGGATTCCAGGCCAGCAAGAACACACAGGCATGATCTGCATTATTGAAATCAGCCTGTGGCATGCTGTCCTAAAACCCACAGGGACAGGCCAAGCGCAGTGCCTCACGCCTGTAATCCCAGCACTTTGGGAGGCCCAAGCAGGTGGATCCTAGTTCAGTAGTCCAAGACTAGCCTGGCCAACATAGTGAAACCCTGTCTCTACTAAAAATACAAAAAAATTAGCCAGGTGTCATGGCAGGCGCCTGTAATCCCAGCTACTTGGGAGGCTGAGGCAGGAGAATCGCTTGAACTCGGGAGGTGGAGACTGCAGTGAGCCAAGTTTGCACCATTGCACTCCAGCCTCGGCCGCAGTGAGAGACTCCATCACAAAAACACAGAACAAAACACAAAACCACAACAGGGATAGCCGTGAAGAAAATCCCAGGAATAATGAAATAAAGACCATAGACCAATTCGTAAACACTGCAAAGGGGAATCAATATTTCTAAATGTTCGCCTGGCTTCAGCTGAATTGTCACAAAGCACTTCTTTCTTCCTTAGGCTGTAATGGGCCCGTGTAGACTTGTCACCGTGCTTGGCACAGGCTTGGTTTCTGTTGGATGAAACAAACATAGAGGCCACTTGCTTACTGGGGACAGAAGCTGGCTCCCCCAATTAGGGTCTGCCCAATGTTCCCACAGTATCCTGGGCAGCTGCTGCTCCCAAGGTGCTGTCCCAAGAGCCCATTCATTCATTCATTCATTCAGCAGATTCCTGCTGAGGTTCTAGAGGTGCCAGGCCCCGGCACGTAGCAGAGGGTAAGGAGATGCAGACCCAGCCCTCGTGTTGCTGAAACTACAGATCAAAGGGGCATCGGTGACAATGTGGTGGATAGTTAACTGCACAGATGTTTGGGAGGTAAGGAGCCGTGGTGGGAAGCATAACCCCAAAGACTAGGGAAGGGAGAATTGGGACAGGGAGAAAGTGGGGAGGGCGGGCAGAGATCTGGAACAGTGAGATGCCCAAGGCCGTACAGAAAAGTCGGCGCTTTAAGAAAGATATGACATGGCCAGGCACGGTGGCTGACACCTATAATCCCAGCACTATGGGAGGCTGAGGCAGGCAGATGAACTGAAGTCAGGAGTTTGAGACCAGCCTGGCCAACATAGTGAATCCCCGTCTTTGCTAAAAATACAGACCTTAGCCAAGTGAGGTGTTGTGTGCCTATAATCCCAGCTACTCAAGAGGCTGAGGCAGTGAATCGGTTGAACCCGGGAGGCAGAGGTTGCAGTGAGCCGAGATGGCGCCACTGCACTACAGCCTGACAACAGAGTGTGACTCCGTCTCAAAAAGAAAAAAAAAAGATGTGATGGAAACAAGCTCATTATCCTCCTGGGTATCTCAGGTGTATTCCGGAAAGAGTGTGGTGAGTGACTTTGCTCTGGTGAAGTGGGGGCTGCAGAGGGGTTGGCAGCGAGCAGGGTCGTGATCTCCCTGCCTTCAGAGGGGTCCCATGTGCTGCTTACTGAGAATAGACAGGGGGAGGGGCTTTACCCGCAGATCCTCCACACACGTCTTGGCTGAGTGCTTCTGCCATCACCAGATGATCTGAAAGCTTCCCCGGGGCTGGGAAGACCACGCTGGAATAAGGCTTGGAAAGGGTGGGTGTTCTCACCAGCTCTGCTGCTGACCTGCTGGGTGTCCTCTGCAAGTCACTCAGCCCCCCGAAGGCTTATAGGATCCCAGCCAGGCTGACGTGGGGTGGAAGCAGGAAAGTACATAGGCGCTTGCTGTAAAAACCCAGGTGCTACCTGAGGTCTAAGGAGCCTTGGGATGACCAGCTCGGCTCAGAGCAAATTCCCAGAAGGAGACATGTACACAGAGCACCCGCCACATGCCACCTGTCGGGAGGCACAGGAAGTGGGGGCGAGTGGGGCCACCTGGGTTCTCCAAAAAACCAGGAATCTACCCAAAAGCAGCAGGTCCCTTCCTTGGGGCTCCTGCCTCGAATCCTTCTCCTCCCCACCCCCGTCCCCTCAATAGCATCCTGGGGCTGGGAAGAGGCACTGCCAGGACACCCAGTCTAGAAACCTCCACGCTCAATTCATCCTGCTAGAGGCTGCTAGAACACAGGGGGATCCAGCTCCCTGACCTCAGAGCCAGAGGCAGGCAGGAAGGCCATGGGGCCCACACATCCCACCCCAGTGGACCCAGCTGCAAGCCCACTGGCGGGGCTGCATAACCCTGTGGTCCAGGCCAGGGGCCGGTGCTGCTCGGCCTTCAGAGACCAAGGAAACCAGAAGAGTCACAGGGCTGAGCTGTGTTTCCTCTTCTGCAAGAAAGGAGGGGGCAGGCCAGCTGCCCACCTAGGGGAAGCTGAGGAAGGGGGTGAAGACAGTGAGGGAGCTGTGTCAGTGCAGTGGAAGAGGCACCCAAAGCAGTTCTTGCCCCAGGCTCGAGCACCCAGGGCACCTGGGCCACATGCAGTGGCCAGTGAAGACCAAGCCCAGCAGAAGTCCCTTCCCCTCCACTTCAGTCTCTGCGGGCTGTGACGGATATGGGGACATTGTGATGGAGGGGCAGCCCTGGGCCTACTCTTGAAAACCCCAGGAGGAGGGGCACCAGTGACAGACATCCCTGACACCTCCCTCACCGCCACCCCCAGCCCGCCAGACCTGCCTCCTTCAGGAGCCCTGGGAATGATCCAGCTGGAAGTGAACTGGCTGCACTGTGAGTCCAGCCAGGCTGTCTGGGGCTTTTCTTGTTTGTAAAATGCACAAGACCTGCAGTTGTCTCTGGGAATCACAAACCTCCCTGAGACTCTGAAAGAACCTAGAGTCGTCTACGGCCCTACCACCCTGAACATGCCCGATCTCATCTGAAAGAAGCTAAAATCCTCTCTGCCAAAAGAGGCGTGCGCATGTGACTGTGTGGACACACTCAAACAAAGTGAGCCTCCCTGACCAGAGGGCCTCCGGGGCCCCTTCCGGCTGGGACTCAGTTTCCACTGAGGTTTGTCCTTACCCACTCAGAGACTGAGAAACACGGTGGGGGCGGGGTTGAGGGCCAAGTTGGGGGGTCAGCAACGCTTGTAGCCAAAATTCCCAGAATTGCCCACAAAATGCCATTTCAGTGGGTTCCTGTATGCAGGCAGCTGACTCACCATTAAATTCCCCAAGTCCCTATCAGCTGCAGGCTCTCAATGGCCCTCAAACAATTCTTCAAATTCTTCCCCTGTGATGCAGGCAAAGCCACTCTCCCACCACCGCCCTGCCATCGGTTTCGACATCCGGTTCCCCCATCAGGCAGGGACTGCTTCCACCTGCCATATTCATTGCCTATTTAATATCAGTGAGATGACAGAGGCTGGGGTGACCACACCATGGCTGAGACAGGGTTAAGCTGATCACATACATGATGGCCCTCCCCGCCCCAAGACTGAGTCACTGTTTCAGGGGGAGATTCCGGGGTCTATGTTTCTGCATTTGTGGGAACTGGCTGTTTTGTTTTGAGATGGAGTCTCGCTCTTGTCACCCAGGCTGGAGTGCAGTGGTGCAATCTCGGCTCACTGTAACCTCTGCCTCTTAGGTTCAAGTGATTCTCCTGCCTCAGCCTCCCGAGTAGCTGGGATTACAGGTACCTACCACCATGCCTGGCTTATTTTTGTATTTTTAGTAGAGACGGGGTTTCATCATGTTGGTCAGGCTGGCCTCGAACTCCTGACCTCAGGTGACCCGCCTGCCTCTGCCTCCCAAAGTGCTGGGATTATAGGTGTGAGTCACTGTGCCTGGCCTGTGGAAACTGTTTTAAACATTGGCTGAGAAGAAGAAACACTGAAAAGTGGCAGGGAGACAGGAAACAGCATTTCCTGACCACACAAGGCATCTATCAAAAACTCAGCTAGGAAACCATACTCAGAGAGGTCTGGTAACTTGCCTCAGGTCACACAGCAAGTGAGAGCAGAGGGGCAGGCAAACCCAGGCCTGCTGGGCCAGTTTCTCCCTGTCACATGGCCCTGGGCCACCTCTCAGGCACAGCAGAAACCCACCCAGGAAGGCTGACAAGTTTGGAAAGTCGGGGAATCTCTCGTGCAAGGCTGAGACCTTTGACGCCCCTGGGGGAGTGGACTGGGGGAACTGGGCCATGCATGTGAACACCAGGCTGATGAAATTTACCTTCATTCATACTTTCGAGTGTTGGGGAGGGGTATCTGTGAACTTGGGGGTGTCCCCACCCCCAGTGACTCCTGGACAAAGGCTGCCTATTTCTCAGAAGCAACCCCATCACCTGGGAGGAACTGGCAGGGGTGGTCTCAGGATCTGGCAGCCCCCTGCGTAAATGGAGCAGGGGCTCACATCCCCTGGGCCACAGGCGAATCAGCTGAACCATAGTCCCCCAAGCCTCTAACACGAATCCCACCCAAGCTGCCTGCCCATGGCATCCTCTGATCAGATGGGAAGATGCAGCCACTGGGCAGCCCTTCTCAAAGCACATCCCTGGCCCCAGCTGCTGCCCTCCCACCCCGAGCCCCTGATTCTCTTCTCCAAGGTCTCCACACGTCGAAGACTCATTGTCAGGGTCTCTTGGCAGGACTCCCCCAGCCCTGAGCCTCATGTCTGAATCACGGACTCCTGTAGGCACTTCGGCCAGGTCACCTCTGGAAATGACAGCCCAGCCCAGCCCTTCTCCTGAGTCTCCGCTGAGCCTGCAGCCCCTGGCTCCAGTCAACCCCGAGCCTCTCTCACTGGTCCCAGCAGGCAATGGTGAAGCTGGCAGCAGTCTCCTCTCCTTTGGAGACTAAAGGTGGGACGGCACCCACTCTCTTCCTGAAAGAGTGTCCCCACAGTCCTCCCTCTCTGCTCTCTGATGTGGGTGAGGAGTCAGGATTGGGAAAGGGGCCTCTGTTCATTTGCCTTTCTGGGGACCATGACTCGTGATACCTCTCTGATGCTGGTGTCCTGACACCTTGGTCAGACCATCCATGGTAGGAGCTGCTGGGCAGCTGGCTGGGCTTCTGGGCAGAGCCGGGCTGACTGTACTCAGGTGGGGGCCTGGGAGCAGGATGGCGCCTAGACAGCCACAGGGGTGCTGACAGTATGGTAGGAGATGGAAGTGGAGGAACTCACGTGGTAGAACCACAGAGCCTGGTTCGAGCCAAGGAGAAACATCTGAGCAGACGGTGACGGTGGAGATCTGGGCATGGGGTGTAGCGTTCTAGCTCAGACCTGCATGCAGCCTGTAGGCCTGGGCAGTTGGTGACATGAGTTTGATGCTCAGGAGAGAGACTGGGGGCTTGACAGCCCACAGATGAACAAGAGAAGAGGAAGGGTCAGGGTTACAAATGTAAACTAGAAAAACATCTCCCAGACTCTCCCTGCCTCCGCCTCTCCCAGTGGGCAGCCGGGAGCAGCTCCTGGAATACAGCCTCCACCTGCTATGCCCTTGTCAAGTGGAAGAACCCTTTCTCCGGGTCACCATGGGAGGGTTTGGAGCCAAGACCTGAATGCAGAAACTGGCCCTCATTATACTGACTGTGCTTAAATCCCCCTGAGGCTGCTGGGTTTCAGGAGGACGTTCTAGAATGGGGCTCTGGTGAATGGAGCCTGAGGGAGCCCGTAGGTTGGCTGCCTGGAAATGGCCACCCTGACCACTGGAAACCTGCTCCGACATTCGCACGGTAGGGGCACCAGACCGCAGACATCTGGACAGCTGATGTCTGAGTGTTCCCTTCCAGCTGGTCCATGGGAGGGGAAAGCAGTCACTGTGATTTGCGGACTCTGCACAGCCATGGGCAGAGGAGCGATGGCCGGAGAGCCCCCAAGGGAAGGCATTCGGTCCAGGGTAGCAGCCCCGCCCAGGGCTGCAGAGCTCAGAATCCAACAGGCCTGCCCAGAGCACCAGGGGCCACCTGTGCCGGAGGCCAGCAGCACCCCGCAATTCAGCTGCATAACTGGCCTGTGCTGGCTGGCGAGTGTGACAGTGACCCCTCACAGACGCCACACAGTAGTATTTGCAGCTAGGCTTAGAGTCCCATTCTGTGGCTGGGAGTTGACTGTGGGAAGGTCACCGGACTTCTCTTAGCCTCAGACTCCTCCTCTATGACACGGGGTTATCAAAGAACACCCCAAGGATTTTGGCGCGTTCCTCGCATGACAGGAGCTCTGGGCAGCACATGAATTGGTTGGATTTGTTCTCATCCTCTCCAGCCCCCTGGGGATGAGCCCTCAGTCCAGATTGAGTCCACCTGTCCATGTTCATCCACCTGCTGGTGTTGGCCTCGTGTCCTTCCTCCCACTCCAGGTCTGGTGGCCGGGACGTGGCCTGCATGGGGATGTCATTGTTGAATTTTCCCTTCTCCCCTCCCCCACCTACCGGGGCGATGGGAGCACAGGAGGGTCCGTGGCAGGAACCTGGCAGGGTCAGATCTGATTTTCACCCAAAGTCTACAGGGAGTGTTTCTGCTGGTGAGGATCTAGAGAAACAACAGCGTCATGAAATCTCAGGGAAAACACTGGAAAGCAGAGGACCAGATTATATTTGATTGCCCCTGGGAATGGGGAGCTCCCCACCTGAACCGACAGCCAATTTAGACTGTTTCTCCCAGCTCTGAGAATTGGGGCCCTTCTAAGCCACACCAAAGGTCTCCCTGCTGGCCCCAGCCTTGGACCCTCAGAGATGCAGAGAACTTGGTCATTTTCTCTCCTCTCCAGCTTGGCTCTGCTGAGGTCATCTGTACAATCAGCACAGCAGCCCATCCCATGGAAAGCATAACAGCAACACCAAGCGCCTACTGTGTGCTTCAGAAGCTCTCACTATGTGCCATTGACATGCATATCTCACCCCACGGCACCATGCCCCAAGGATGGGCCATCGTCCCCATTTTAGACAGGGGGAAGCAGTCTAGGAGGCAAATGACTTGACCTGAGGTCACAGGCTGCGAGTGGCTGATGGCATCTGTCCTCAGGTGCCAACCTCATATGGAAATAGGGGGTGTCGAGGGGGAAGCATGCACTCGGCAAAGCTCGAAATGTAGACAGGGGTCTGGGGCATGGGCCACCATCCTTAAATCCCCTGGCTGGGGTCAGGATTAGACTGGGGACCAGGAGGCAGCCTACATCCTGAATCAAGGGCCCTGACACTTTCCTCTCTGGGAAACCGGGACACAAGGACGAGCCACTTGCTCAAAGTCACTTGCCAGTGAATGGCAGAGCCTTCCCTGTTCACAGGCCTTCCCCTACTCCAGGTGAGACACAAGGACAGCAGCCCAGAATGCTGGCTCAGCACATTTGGAGATGGAAACTCTCCCCGCCTCTGGTTCCCCTGCACTCCCCAACAGCTGGCAAGCCTCAGCCACATTCCCACAGATGCCAGCAGCAGCTGGCCGCACTGCAGGAGGCAGGCTCCCTTCACTATTCCTAGCTCCTCGGGGCCCAGGCTCCAGGAGAAGCAAGGTCATCCTCCTGTCCCTGAGAGAGAAGTGGCTTAGACTCAGATATGCAGATGGAAGACCTGGGCGGCCAGTCTGCCCTGCTCCAAAAGGTGAGGACCCCTTGAGGTTCAGGGAGCAGGCCGGCAAGCAGTCAGCAGGAACTCAGCACCCGGCGTCCTTTGGCTGGTCCTGTTTGCTGTCATTACAATAACAATAATGGCTGTAATAATTTACTGACATTATTGTCATTTGGAAGACCTACCACCCACCATTCACCCAGTAACCCCTCCAGCCATGCATCCCTCGGCCATCCATCTCTCACTCGCCACCTTACCCATCCATCCATCAACCCAGCCCTTCCTTCAGTTCTCCACATAGTCCTCCATCTACCCAACCACCCACTTGTATATTCATCCTTCCAAAACATGTTCACTCACCATCCACCCACCCGTCATTTACCCACCCATCATTCACCCACCCATCATCTACTCACCCATCATCCGGCCATCTAACATCTACTCACCCATTTACCAGCCCACCCATTCACTTATCCAATCCGCCACCCACCCACCCATCCACGCATTATCTACCCATCTATCCATCCCACCCATCCACTCACCCACCCACTCACCCATTCATCCACCAGTTACCTACACATCCATCTATCTCTCCCTCCACCCACCTACCCATCCATCCACCCATCCATCCATCAGGCAGATACATAATGCCACTAGGCACATTCCTGATGCCACCATTTGGTCACCGCTCGTCTATGTCACCTGGGGCCTAGGCTGAGTGTGGGGGGCGTCTGAGCACTGGTGTCCCCCCGGCACGCAGGACACTGCCCTGCACGGTTGAAGGGCCTCCATAAATATCTGTTGAATGAAATGATTCATCCAGGAAGAAGCCCCAGTCTTATCTTTGAGAAATTGGCTGCCTGGTGGGGAAGGCAGGCACTTTCCTAATAGCAATCACAGCCAGGCATTCGCCTTGTGCTCTCTACCTGTCAGCCGCGTCCTCAGCACTTTTCATACCTCATTGAGTCCTCACAAACCGGGTGAGATGAGAACAAGTCTCACCTTCATTTTACAGATGAGGAGGCTGGGCCGGGGAAGCCACGGTTTGCACACGGCATCGGCTCCAGACCTCAGGCTGGAAACCTCCATGTGGACTCTGGGATGGTGGCTGTGACGGGGGCTGCAGAGCAGATGAGGTTTCCCTTCGCCGGAGGTGAATGGGCCGAGGTGGGGGCTGCCATTTGGGAAGAGGCACCTCATAGTAATAACCTGGGAGCTTGAAAGAAGCTGTCAGTGGGGGAAGGGTCTCAGGTGTGTCTGCGGCCACTGGTCATGTGACACACGGCAAAGCAGCGCTGGCTGGCTGTGGGGGTCAGGGGTCACCGAAGAGCTTGGGTAAGGAGGTGGCATGATTAAGAGCAGTTTGACCAGATCTCCCATGGGCAAGGGACAGGGCAGGGGGTGGGGACACCTAAGGAAGCCTGTGGGACAAAATCCAGCAGGAATCAACAGGATCTGGAATGGTTGGTGTCAGACGGCTAGAACCCTAAGGGGCAGTAGGATGAGGGACCCAGGCGGAGATGATCTTCAAAGGGGACACTAGCTTCCTGGTGTGTGTGTCCAATGGATGGAAATGCCCTCCCTGAGGTGGGAACAGATAGAACATATTCAGCTCTTATGCCAGCCTCTCACCTGCCCCTCAGGACCTCTTGTCATCCTGCTCCCTGCACACCTCCCCTCCCAGCCTGCCCAGCTCCCCATGTTTCATCAAGCATCTGCCCCATCACAAAACGCACATCCAGCCATCCACCTGACTGTCCGCCCTTCCACAGCACAGACACCCAAGCTGCCCCCTCCCAATCCACCATGCATTCTCCCATGGAGGAGTTATAAGCATTAAATGGGCTAATTAAAAATGTAAAATGCTTGAAACCATGCCTAGTGCCTCAGTAAATATTAGCTAGAGTTAAATTATTACTGCCATTATTGTTATTGTCATTTGGAAGACCCCCCACCCATCATTTACCCAGTAATCCCTCCAGCCATGCATCCCCCGGCCATCCAGCTTTCACTCACCATCTTACCCATCTATCCATTATCCCAGCCCTTCCTTCAGTTCTCTACATAGTCCTCCCTCTACCCAACACCCACTTGTGTATTCATCCTTCCAAAACTTGTTCACTCACCATCCACCCACCCGTCATTCACCCACCCGTCATCTACTCACCCATCCACCAGCCCACCATTTACTTATCCAACCTTCTATCCACCTGCTCATCTACCCATTTATCCATCCCACCCATTCACTCATTCAACTACTCACCCATCCAACCACCAATTACCTACCCATCCTTCCATCCATCCCTCCATCCTTCCATCCATCCATTCATCCACCCATCCACTCACCCATCCACGCATCTATCCATTCACCTATTCCCTACCCATCTATCCATCCATCCTCCTCCCATCTACCAACTGTTCACTCCCACCATATCCATCTACCCACCCACACATACCCATCTACTGGATGCAAAGTCCTCTGCTCATCCCCCAGGATACAAAAACATGGAAACTTGCATCTGATGCCGGGATTCTCAACGTTATTGGGAAAGTCAGGCCAACACCAAGCAATCACCTGTTAAAACAGGGGCCTCTACTCTTAAGGCCAGAGGGAGACAGAAAAGGGAGAGGCCAATCTGAGCAGACTAATCAGGGGAGGCTTCTTGAAGGAGGGAGAGCTTTCTGAAGTTGTGATTTCCCGGGGCCATCCCCAGCCTCAGTTCACTCCACAAGCTTGCAGAAACCAGGTCCCAGGGCGGCTGCGCTCCACTCATTGCTCCTCTTCGGCCTCTGCCATCTCCACAAAACTTATCTCATTGTATTTTCCAAGGACACGCCGAGCTGTTGAGGCAGCGAGCTCATGTGTGGCTTCGTGACAATAACAAACCAGAGCTCCATGCTGAAGGCCTCCAGCCCACCTGTTGGGCCAGGGGAGGGAGGGGAACTGGAAACGGTGTGGGAGGCAGGAAGAGACGATCCTAATTACACAGTGGAATTAATCACAACACCTTCACCGAAAGGACTTCACACATCATTATCTGCTGTGGGAAGGGCAGCCTCGTTTTTGGTGTGGGGAGAATTAATTAAAGTTGGGGACATGTTCAGAGGGTTGGGGATGAAAGGTGCAAAGCAAGTGCCAAATCTGCTTATTAATGAGACATTAATGCCAAGTAGCAGATGCAGCCGGCCAGACCGTTGCAGGTGCCCCGGGGGAGTGCAAGGGCACCAGCCGCTTCCTGCCTCCTGGGCAGGTTCTCCAAGCCCAGCCCTATTGGAACCATGTGTGCTGCAGCTTCAGGCACTGAGACCCGCTTCGGGCTGCACACTGTGGTGGGTCACGCTGGGGACACTGAGCCAAGGCAGACCCAAACCTGACCCTCTGGGTGCCCCTGGCAGTGACAGAGGCTCAGACAGACAGTGTCACTCCAGTGGGACCAGGACTGTGATGGGCAGGAAACAGAGGAAGCAGGGACCCCGACTGCGACTTGGGGAGGCTTCCAGGAAGAGGAGGCAAATGTTCCTGGTCCTCCAAGATAAAAAGGAGTGAGAGAGAAGCCCAGGAAAAGAAAGCAGAGAGTATAGCGACACCTTCAGAAAAGATGAGAGGCTGTGCAAGTCTAGGGTGGCCTTTGGCAGGAGACAGGGCAAGATGGCAGGAATCCAGATTCTATCCTGAAAGTAGTAAATACGGAGCCACAGAAGGGTCTGAGCAGGAGAATAAATGCTGTTGGATGTGGATTTCACACAAATCCTTTGGCTCCGTGTGAAGGATGGCTCAGCGGGCCGGAGAATGGAGCAGAGAGATTACTGGCTACTGCATGAGTCCAGGCAGCAAACAGTGAGACTTAGACCAGATGGCACCAGTGGGTATGAGAGCAGGATACTAGGAGGAGTTGCTGAGAGCCTAGAGCTACAAGGTGGAGAGGCCAGGGTTCTGGGGTCCCATCTTTGCAAGCGAGGCCCCCAGATATTCCCATGGTGCCATGGGGCAGAAGGCAGCCCATCCTTCCTCTTGGCCTGGGCTCCAGTATCCAGCGTCACATTCTGGGGGAACTAGAGCAGGATGTGAGCAAAGCCAACCTGTTCCCATAGGCTGGTCCCACGTGCAGCCTGAATCCAAGGTGAAGAGACTGAGGCAGAGGCAGCTTCTGGACGCCAAGATGAAACCTTGCTTTCTCCAGCTGAGAAAGCAACATCGGCGTCAATGATTCTGAACTTGGAAATCTAACCCAGCACAGGCAACGTCTCCCACCTACCAGCTGTGTAACCCTCGCGGGGTACTTAACCTCTCTGCTCCTTCCTATCCTCAGCTGGAACAGTGCAAAGATATACTGCCCTGCTCACAGTGGGCTGGCGGCGTTCATGAGGAAATGTTTGTAGACTCAGGCCTGGCAGGGTGTTTAGGAATCCAAGCTCTGGAAACTGGAGTTTCCTTTCCTTTTTCCTCTTCCAAAGGAACCCGGGCTTGGCAAGTCCTGATTTGCCTGGGAGCCCTGGAACAGAGTCTGTGGAGTGTCCCAGGCCTGTGACCACGGGAACACTTCCCTTGGCTTCCTCACCCCAGTCTCACCCGAACGAGCCCTTGGGCACCTCTGTGGCGGTTCTGGTTCATCTCGGATGTGACCAGGCTGAGACTGGCAGGTGGCCACACAGGCTTGGACCACCTGGCCAGGCCATGGGCTCCACCCTGCCGCTCAGCCTGGGCCAGCTTCCCCACAGCTGGGAGCCTCACAAGAACAGAATTCAGACAGATGCCAGAAGCTGCCGCCAAAGGTTCTTCTTTCCCTGGGCTTCATGGAAACATGAGATTTTGCAATAACAAAGGTTGCTCCGTGAGGCCAAGCCAAACAGTTTACAAGACTGGGAGAGGCTGTTCAGCGAAATCAAAGAGGCCTGGAATCCCAGCCTGGGCCCTGGGGGCTTGAGCTGTTGAACCCCAGATAACCTGCTTCCCGGTGCCTGGGTGAAACCAGCCAGAAGCCGGTGCTGCACTGAGCCTCCCAGAGCCTCCCACTGTGAGCTGGAGGGGCCCAAGCAGCAGTGCGCATGGAGCAGGTGGGGAAACTGAGGCCTAGAGAGGCAGACCCAGGATAAGTTCCCACTCCATAGTTCTCTACTCTGTTCTTTGTTGCACTGAGGTCAAGAGTGGAGGCTTAGGGTGGGCTAGGGAGGGACAGATCCAAGTTCAAATCTCAGCTGTGCCATTCCCAGCTGTGTGCCCCTGGGCTAGGGTAGTCACCTAACCTCTCTGGGCCTGTTTTGTTTTTTTTTAAATCTGTTAATAGGGAATGCATAGAAGTGACTCCTAAGATGATTGTGAAGATTCGGGGAAACCATCGAGTGACACTGTGAGGCATGGAGCGCCCGGCAAGTGGGGTCCCTCACTCAGCTTCAGTTAAACAGAGTGTGTTGCCAACAATACTCTGCCCAGCGCAGGAGGAGAGGGGAGAAAAGGCGCACTTCCTGTCTTCAGGGAGCTGGCGACCTGGTCAGAGAATAAAAGGTAGATCTTACTGTCAGAGGGGCCACGTGCCTCGTGCAGGGCATACAGCTATGAAATCGAGGCTCCTGTTCTGGCCTGGGCTGCCTTGCTCCACCTCTGGGATTTAAAATGACTGGTCTACAGAGCAGAGCCCTTGCCCTAGTGAAAAGTGCAAGGCAAGTGTCAAGTATGCTTATTAATTGCACCGAGATCCCCTCTGGGCTGGACCCTGTGGTTCGTCACTCTGGGGACACTGAGCCAAGGCAGACCCAAACCTGACCCTCTGGGTGCTCCTGGCAGTGACAGAGGCACTCATGAGCTGTGTGACCTTGGGCTGATGACATAAGCTCTCTGAGAAGAGGGTAGTGCCTGCCCCTATGCCCTGCATGCATGCAAGGTGTGAGCAGGTGTGGAGGGCGCTCGGTGAACTTCAGGGGCTCCTGCATACACCAAAGTTCCTGCCTGCCGTCGTTATTATTATTGCATTACCTGGGACCTGCTGCAGGGTGGGTGTGGTGGGTGCTGTGTGCAAGTGAGGCTCATCGCTGGGTGCTTGGCTCCAACTGCCAATTGGCACCCTATAAACTCTCGCTGTCCCGGGCTGGGTTTCAGATGCCTGGGGTAGGATGGGGCAGGCTGTGACAGCCGCCAGCTGCGAAGATGCCAAGCCCGGGTTAGACACACAGCGCCAGGAAATGAGTGGATTCTGCCAAGTGCCCAGATGAACATGATGCCACAGAGGCGGGGCTGAGCATCTGAGCTATGGGGGGGGGAACCTCTCACCTCCTCCCCCTGGCCCGAACGTTTGCCTCCTGCAAGCCAGCTCTGGGCTGAAGACAGCCGTCACTGTCCCTGATTTACAGAGGAGGACACAGGGCGGCAGGAGGAAGCCAGTCCACCTGGTCTAGGTCCCCAGCTGCTGTACGGGGTGCCAGGAAGCAAGCCCAGGGCACAGCCACAAAGCTAGAGCCAGGGCTCTCATTCACCGGCTCCTCCCGCTGTCCAAGAGCCACTGTTCCAGTCTCCCCTCTATCCTCAGCTCCTTGCCTGGGAAACTGTGATATTGACAGGACTGATAAATAGCACCTACCCCACCTTATTACGTAATGCTAATCGTGCACTGATAACAGAGCCCGGTGCTCCCCGAGCCGGGCTTATTATCAGTGATCATCAACAGGTGAGGAAACCAAGGCCAGGAACACCTTGAGTCCCTGGGTTCTCTTGTGTCTCAGCTTTGGGAAGTGAAGTTGGTGCTCCTAGATCCCCCAGCCCTCCTGGCTCCCCGTCACCTCCTTGCGTCAGACGTCCTCCCAGTGCGCCTGGGCTCCTCAGTGGTCCCTGAGCCCGAGGACTCTGGGAGCAGACATGTCTGCAGAGCAGCCTCTGGAGTGCAGGCATTTCTGTGGGAGCCTGGTCCCTTGTGAGACTCAGCTGCCCCTGGCACAGAGCAGGGCCCCCGCAGGCAACCTTCTCCAAGCTGATGAGGACAGTGTCTTTTTTTTCCACGTTGAATGCCAAACCACTGAGAGCTCAGAGACTTCACCCTGAAGGCTAACCATGGAGGGTCTGAAAGCAGAGGGGTGGCGAGGCCAGGGGCCGTCCCCTGGGGGAACAGTGGGGGATTGGCTGTAAGGCTCTGCACCCCATTAAAAAGGCATTAGCATGAGTGGTTGCTGAGTACAGCAGGGGCAGGCGGGGGGGGGGGTTTCTATAACAAACTGCCACAACCTTGTCCTCTTCACACACCACCCATCTGCTCTCTGACAGTCCTGAGGCTGGAAGTCTGCGTGGGGTCAGTGGGCTCTCCGCTTAGGGGCTCACGAGGCTGACACCAAGGTATCAGCCATGCCAGGCCCTCACCTGCAGGCTCCTGTGCTCATTTGGGGGTGTTGGCAGAATCCAGCTCCTTACAGCTGTAGGACTGAGGTCCTCTGTCCTTGCTGGGTGTTCGCTGGGGGCTCTTAGCTCCTCACAGCCCTGCCCTGAGACCCCTGCACCCCAGCACCCACTGCCTCGTGGCTGCACGTCTCACACTGGGGTCTCTTGGGTCCTGGCTGCTCTCACCAGTCAGAGAAAATGCTCTGCTTTTAAAGGACTCATGTGACCAGGTCAGATGAGCCAGATCACCTCCTTCTCTTAAGGTCCACTGATCAGTCACCTTTGTGACATCTGCAAAGTTCTGTTCACAGCATAGTATAGTCACAGGGGAACACTGGGGAGGCGGGTCGCAGGGTGGCTTAGAGCTGAGCCTGCTGCACACACTTTGTGTAAAGACAGAAGCCCCCTCTCGCCTCCTCCCAGGCCTGGAAGAGAAACTTCTGTTTATATTCGTGACCAAGAGGGAGGAGGGCAGGCCAGAGAGGAGGAGCTGGAGACCCTGGAATCACCAGGAGTAAGATGATGGGTTTGGCTTAGGCGAACGCCAGTGCTGGCATCTGTGCAGTGCATCTGGCCTGGGAGCTTCCTGGACCCCGGCACCCAGCCCACCACACCTTCCAAATCTGCAGGACAACAGTCAGGCATGGCAGCGGTGCCTGCCCAGCTACTGTGTGCCCAGCCCCAAGCATTCAAGGCTCACAGTACAGCAGCAGCCAAGATTCACACTCAGCTCTGAACCCACAGCCAGTGCTCTAACTGGTGGGCAGCGCTGCCTCCCTGTGACCCGTCCCTATAGCCACAGGGAGGCAATGGCTTTGCTGTGACATGAGGCTTCTGTGGTCAGCTGGGAGAGCAGGGAGCAGGGACAGGCAGCCAGCCAGCCCCACCCACTGGCAAAGGCACAAGGGTGGCAGTGATCAAGCCAGCCTCACACCTCAGAGAAGGACAGGGCTGGGACAGGCAGAGGTCTTGCTGCTGGCTGGCTCCTCCTTCCCTCCCAGGGTCCTGGGCCAAATCTCCCCACCTCAAGACCTCCACCACCTCTCAGGTAAACAGGTGGAGTGAACGCAATGCCCTCCAGGGCCCACCAAAGCGCTTCCTCCTGCCTGGAATAAGGAAACAGAAGCTCAAAGAGGTAGCAACTTGCCTGCCTGCCATCCATCCTATCCAAGGACCAGAGCAGCCACCAGTCCAGAGCACAGCCCGGCTGGGCCACATCCTCGCTGGAGGACTTTGAGGGGGTAGGGTACATCTAAATATCTGAGCCCTCGATTTTGAATTCAGGAAACGGGGTGGGGGATTGGGACCCCTTGGAGAAGGGAGGTGCTGGGGATGGTCCCCAACGAAGCGAGGGAGTATGTTGAGACTAGGGACCAGCTGGTCACGGTCACACCTCGCCGGAGCCCCCTCCCCCTGCCTGCCCCAGGGTCTCAGCCTCCAAGCACCACCCTCTGAAGAAGGAAAGAGGGTGGGATGCCTCGTGTCCCCGACTCCTGATTAAATGGCTGCAATTTTGATGTGGCAGGTGATCTACTCGGGAAGCCTGGCTTTAAATTTAGCTCCCTCCCCAGCCAGCCCTTTGAAAAGGCTGCTCTCTCCACTGAGGGAGGGAGCATGAGTCATCGCAGGCTGCCCGCCCCGAGAGCAGTCGCGTTTGCGGGGGAGCAGGCCTCCCGAAGGCAGAGAAGTAGTAAATAGGGATGGAGGATGGAGCCATGGCAGATGTGGGGTGTCGGGCTTGGCCTGGCACGCAGTAGGTGCCCAGAAATGGGGCAGAGGATGCTTCCCAGCGCGGTCTGCGTAGTCACCTGCACACGCCTCCTCCGGTCCAGCCAGGAGTAGAGACGCCACACGTATCTGTTGACTGGTCCGTGGATGATAGTTTACATGCTGTGTCTCACTGGACTCACAAAGCAGCCCCCAACTTGCGCCCTCACCTGCCTCAGCAGATGCCCAGAAGTTGGAAGGCTGAAGAGGGCTCCCTGCCCCCAAAGACACCTGCATCCTAATCCCTGGAACCTGCCAGTGTTACCTTACACGGCAAGCAGGGGAAAAAAGGACGTTGCAGATGGGTTGAGTGGAGGATTTTGAGATGGGGGATTATCCGGGATGATATGTGCAGGCCCTAATGCAATCACAGGCATCCCTGTAAGAGGGAGGCAGAGGGAGCGTCCGACCGGATGCCGTGGGAAGAGGAGCGCAGGGAGATTTGAAGATGCTGCCCTCCAACGCCAAGTGATGCTGCCGCAAGCTGAGGGCGCCCACAGCCACCAGAGGCTGGAAGGGGCCAGGAGAGTCCTTCCCGGGAGCCTGGAAGGAGTGCGGCCCCACCCACTCCAGGATTTTGGGCCAGGGATGCCCATTTTATTTCAGACTCTGGAACTGTAAAGTGGGTGGTCATCTGGTTGGGGCAGCACAGAACATGAGTGCACAGACAAGTGAATGACATTGGCCATGGCCACACAGCAGGTCATTCCCATTTTGCAGATGAGGAAACTGAGGCTCAGGAAGGCAAAGTAGTGTTGTCCAAGGTCAGGGAGCCCCTGCTGGAGAGAAAAGGTGAAGGTGCAGGCCCTGGGAGCACTGTGGAGGGCAGCCCCGCCCAGCACACGGTGGGGTTTTGGGGTTTTGAGGAGGCCACAAAGTGGCCACCCAGGGCAGCCACTGTGCCTTGTGGGTTTGGCGTGGCTGAAGCTCGGGGCACCTGGCTGCAGAGGAGGCTGGGCAGGTGAGCTGGGCCACAGGCACAGGAAGAGGGGATGGTGCTTCACCCTGTAGGAGATAGAGTGATGGAGCCTTAACATCTTGTCCTGCCACCGACCCGACCGTGAGCTTCTTTGGGGCAGGAACCTCTTCTGGTCTCTGGGTGTCCAGCACTGATCTGGGACAGGCATAGAGCCATGCCCAGTGGCAGGTGAACCAGGGGAGGGAAGGAAGGGGGACTAGGGGAGGGGCTCTACTAAATGATGACGCTTTCGACATGCCCTGAACACACCACACACACACATCACACACACACCACATACATACACACACACACAAACAGATACCACACATATACACACATACACACATACCACACACACACCCACACACACACCACATACACACCACACAGACACACACACCACATACACACACAAATACCACACATATACACACATACACACATACCACACATACACATACATGACAAACATACACACCACACAGACACCACATACACAGATACATACCACACATACACATACCACACAGACACACACACAGGCACAAACCCCACACATACACACACAGATACAAACACACACACACCACACACACAGATACAAACACACATACCACACACACACCACACATACACACAGACACACACCACACATACACACATGTACACACACCACACATATACCACATATACACATACAACACACGCCACACACCACACACACGCACACACTACACACAAACACCACACACACCATGCATACACACATACAGATACACACCACACATACACACAGATACACAGACACACACCATACACAGACACACATCTCACACACACACACATACACACACAAAGACATACTACCACACACACATATGGGGAACATGCACAGACATACCACATGGGGATTCTAAAAATGCACACCCAAAAAGGGAAGATACTGTCATTCCACCACCCCTGAATGCCAACAGCATTGCACACCCCACCATACACACATGCCACTCACTCACACCGTCCACTCACACACTCACATACACTCTCACACAGCCCCACCACTCACACACACATCCCTCACACCACTCACACTCACAACTCACACACACCATTCACATCCTCACACACGCAGACACCACACAACCCACACACCATTCACTCACACCCCCTACACACATTCACATACACCCCCACCATTCACACACACTGACCCCACACACCACACACACCATTCATTCACATCCTCCCCCACACACAGACACCACACACACCATTCACTCACACCTCACACACATATTCACATATACACTCACATCTCCCCTGCCACTCACACCCTTACACACTCATACACCCACTTATATACATACTCACACATCCCCTCACCACTTATACCCTGACATACACACCCCCACATAGCACATACATAGCACTCACACCCTCATACAGCCCCCCACACCAACCACACAGCAGTCAGACTTTCACACACACACACACACACACACAACCCCCCACCACTCACTCCACCACACACACCACTCACACCCTCACACAGCCACACACCACACACACCACTCACTCACACACACCCCATACACCCTGAAACACACACATTGACACTCACACACCACTCACATCTTCACACACAACACACCCCACTCACACACATACACATATAGACACATTCACAAACACACACACAACACATACCACACACCAACACACCACATACACATATACAACACACACATTCATACACACATGACACAACCAACACACTTATACACACATACACAAATATCACACACAACATATACAGCACACACACAACACAGTCTCAACAGTCCTGTGTACACTTACTCACATACACATCTTACACATATCACACACACCACTGCACTCTACACAACACACAGACACACCATAAACATACATCACACACCTCACACACAGTACCACAGACATACAACACACACAAGACAAACACACCCCTCACACTGACATTCACACACATACTACACACACATAGAATGCAACCCACACACATACCACTCATTCACATTCTCTCATACACACACATATACCATAAGCACACACCACACACTCTAAGCACACACCACACACTCAGTACACATACACAGAACACACACACTCACACATAGACCATAAACACACATAACCCAGTACACATACGCAGAACACACATACACATATACCATAAGCACATACCACACAGAGTACACATACGCAGAACACACATACTCACACATAGACCATAAACACACACCACACACTCAGTACACATGTGCAGAACACACATACTCACGCATAGACCATAAGCACACACCACACAGTACACATATGCAGAACACACTCACACATAGACCATAAACACATACCACACACTCAGTACACATACGCAGAACACACATACTCACGCATAGACCATAAGCACACACCACACAGTACACATACGCAGAACACACTCACACATAGACCATAAACACACACCACACACTCAGTACACATACGCAGAACACACACACTCACACATAGACCATAAACACACACCACACACTCAGTACACATACGCAGAACACACATACTCACACATAGACCATAAGCACACACCACACAGTACACATACGCAGAACACACACACTCACACATAGACCATAAACACACACCACACACTCAGTACACATACGCAGAACACACATACTCACACATAGACCATAAACACACACCACACACTCAGTACACATACGCAGAACACACATACTCACACATAGACCATAAGCACACACCACACAGTACACATACGCAGGACACACATACTCACACATAGACCGTAAACACACACCATACACTCAGTACACGTACGCAGAACACACACACTCACACATAGACCATAAACACACATCACACACTGAGTACACATACGCAGAACACACGTGCACACACCGAGTACCACATATAACTCACATACAGTACACACCAAATACATCACACCCACTACACAGGACACGCACAGACACCACACACAGCACAACCCACTCCAGCCACACAGGCAGCCTCCTGTGACCCCCTGTGCTTTCTGCCCTCACTTAGCCCACACCCCTCAAGTCTGAGTGTTCCTGGCGCTGAAAGCCACCTCGACCCTTAGAGCCAGGGCACAGATGACAGGCACCTCTCCAGTGTGACAGCCAAAATCAGACGAGACAACCCGGCGGGCACCTCCCCGCCCCGCCCCTGCCAGCACCCGAGACAACCCGGCAGGCACCTCCCCGCCCCACCCCTGCCAGTACCCGGTCCTTCCACTTGTTCCGTGGCCTCTCTGGACCTGTTTCCTCCGTCCCCCTGTTGGGATGTTTGCCAGGCATCAGGAGAAGTACTTCATGGGCCCAGTCCCAGTTAGTCCTCAAGACACCCTGTGCGGGAGGCAGTGCGACCTCTTTAGGGAAGAGAACTGACGTTCAGGGAGCCTCTGTGCCTGCCCAAGGCCACCTGGCCAATTAGGGACCAAGTGTCACATTGCTACAAATCCCATGAGCCTTCCCACTGTGCACCACCACCTGCCCCTGTGGCAGAGCAGGCGCTGCGCCCCTGAGCCCTCGCTGTGGCCCTGACCTCACCCCGCTGGGGTGTTCACGGGGCCCCTCTGCCCCTCCCATGGGCAGAGCCCATATCGGCTCTCATGGGGGAGATTCAGGGTCCCCCCTGGGCCTCAAACCAGGCCCATTGAGGACAGGAGGGCATGGACGCCTGTGAGACACATGGGGAAATCAAGGCACCTCAACAGTGCCCACGGCTTCCTGCAGTGGGCACCCTGGCATAATTTCCCCTTGTCAAAGCTGGGTGCCTCGGACACACAGCTGAGCCTCACTTTTATCTTCAAAAGGAGCCCAGGATGTGGCATTGGGAATGCCATCTGGACTCAGAGCCCCATCACCTCGGGGTCGCACAGAAGTTGTGCCTGGCACCTGCTGTTCTCTCTGGTTCCTCCTCAGTAACGGTAGGGTGCAGTGCCTGCCCTTGGTGCCTTCTCTTGATGTTCACCAAGGTATCTGTGAGGGGCTAATGCTGGGGAACTGGGCTTGGCTGTCAGGCAGGCCTGGGCTTGAGCCCCAATTCTGCCCCTACCTGGCTGTGTGGCTCAGAGCAGGTGTCCTAACCTCTCTGAGTCCCAGCGCCTCCCCTGTGACGTGGGGAGGAGGCTGCCCAGCAATGCCTGAGGACAAATAAAATATAAAGAATACATCAAGTATAAAGGCCTCAGCCCACTTTCGGGTGCGGTTCCATCAATGATTGGAAAATGGAATGAGAGCCACCATCTCAGGTGACTCAGGGGGAAGATCTTGGGGCCAGCCCTCCAGGGGCTTCCTTCTCCCTCCTAAAATGAGGAACTGATAGAAGATCTTCGTCTCCATTCCCTCTTGGGGCCCTCGAGGAGGCTGCAACCTTTTTCTCACAAGATTTCTTTACAACCAGAGGTCTCCCGGCCGGGGACAAAGGAAGGTGGGGAAACGGGGGCTCGCTGGCTTGAGGCTACAGACAGGCCAGCACAGCCTTGTCCCGCAGGTGAGGGCTGCAATGGGGGTCAGGCTGGAGCTGGGGGGCAGCCGGGTGGAGAGGGGAGCAGGAGCCAGGGAGGAGACCCCACGCAGTGGCCCAGGAGGGTCGGGAAGAGGGTCTTTCCTACAGGAAACTCGGGCAGAGGAGCTTGTCTCGTGTGATTGGTCCTTGGCCCAAGCTGCCCCTGCCCCTGATCCCTCTGCCCAGGGCCGGGCTGGCGGGAATAATTTGGCCCCCAAACAGAGCAGGTGTGTGTGCCATGGAAGGGGGTGGAAGGATGGAGACGGGGTGGGGAGAGGAGAGGAAAAGGGAGTGGGAAGGAAGGAGGGAAGGAGGCGGAATGAACAAAGGAGAGAGGAAGAACGGAGAGGAAGGAAGGAGGGAGGAAGGAAACGGGGCAGGGAAGCGGAAGAGGGAAGGGACAAGTAGAAGGAAGGAAAAGAACGAGGAAGGCGTGAAAGAACGAGGACGGAAAGGAAGTTAAAAGAAAGTGAGAAGCCACCGCGAACAGCAGGAGGGAGAGAAAGAGCCAGAGGGGGAGAAAAGAGACCGCGGAAGAAAGAATGAGAGGAGGACTCAGAGAGAGAGAGAGAGAGGGGAAGGGAGGAGTGAGAAAGGGAGAGAGGAGAGCGCAGGACGCGGCGGGCGCGGGCGAGGGGGAGCGCGGCGGGCAGGGCGGCAGGAGCTCGGCGAGCCCGGGCGAGGGGGCAGCAGAGGGCGCGGCGCGGAGCGAGCGCCAAAGAGTGAAGTGGGCAGCGGCGGCGGCGGCGGCGGCGAGCGCGGGGCCCGGCGAGCATGAGCGCGGCAGCGGCGGTGGCGGCGGTGGCGGGCGCGGCGCGGGGCTCGGGGCCGGCGGGCGGCCGGGCGGCGCGGGCCGCCGAGTAGCCGCGGGCGGCGGCGGGGCAGGCGGCCGGCCGCCGGACCCCGAGCCAGACGCGGAGCCAGAGCCCCAGCCCCAGCCCCGGCCACAGCCTGGGCCCCAGCCCCAGATCCGCGCCGCGTCCGGCGCGCCTAGGAGCGGGCGCCTTCCGATCCGGGAGCCTGGAGTCCCCGCGTTCCCGCAGCCCCGCAGCCCCCAGAACCCGGACAACTGTTGCGGCGGCGGCGGCGGCGGCGGCGGCGGCGGGGGCATCGCGGGGGCGTGGGCACCCCCCACACCCCAGCAGGCGGCTCCCGCGGGCGCCGGCACCCGGCTACGGAGCGAGGAGCGAGCGGGCGGCGGGCACGAGGTGAGCGGCGCCCCGGGCGGGCTGGGCGGGGGCCGCGCGGGGGAGGGGCGCGCCCGGGCCGGGGTCCGAGCGCGGTGGGGAAAGGGGCCGGGGCGGAGCTCGTGGCGGAGGAGGGTCTGGGGAGTGGGGGGCGGGGTCTGCGGTGCTGGGCTCCGGAGAAGGGGTGAAGGGTGGGCGCACGGGGAGAAGCGGGCAAGGGGCATGTGACGGGGGTCCGGGGTGGTTTAGAAAGGGGCCTGGGACGGCCGGGGCAGCGTCTGGGGGCAGGAGCCGTGCGGGACAGCGGGTGTGCCTGCCCTGGGGTCCGCGCCGGCGCTCACCAAGGTCGGAGTCGCTGAACCTTGGACAGAAAGGGGCCGGGTTCCCAAGAGCTATCCGGGGCGCACCGTTTCGGGACGCAGCGGCCGGGACCGGAATCCGCGTCCAAGGTGGGGACCGGCTTCCAAGAACCGAGTCCGGGAGCGCAGTGAGCCGGGAGCCCCGTGCTGCTGCACAGGGACCGAGGGCCACGCTGCGGACCCAGAGGGCCCGCGGGGGGGTCCCATTGGGCAGCGCAGGGTACGGGGAGAAGGACTCCCCCAAGTGCGTGCCCCTCGGTCCTGGCCCGCCGCGTGGCCCCCGCAGAACCGCTGTCGCCTCCCGGGCCGAATCAACGTTGATCCCGCGCTTGGGGCTGGGTGGCCGTGGCCTGGGAAGCTCATTAGTGCCCGCGGTTGCCGTGGCAACGAGACCCCAAGCGTCTCGAGGTTATATTTATTCTAATTATTATTATCATTATAAGTATTAGTATTTGTTACTCAGCCAGAAGAAAAACAGAAACGGGGAAAAGCCAGTGCGTCCTGGCGCCTGCAACTGTTACCTCTTTGGAAAGAGTCAAGAGGATGTGGGCGAACAAGGCCAGGTCTGTCTGCCCCAGGGTCCCCCCCTCCACCCCGGCTTCCTAGCTGCCCCAGCCTCACCCTTGGGGCCATCGGACAGAGAAGGGGAGTTATGTAATATGCGGGAGAGCACCTCTGGGCATGCCTCTGGGTGTCTCCCCTACCTCTCTGGGCCTCCTGAGCCTCTGTTCTAAGTGACTGCACCTGCCGAAGGAATCCCAGCTTAGGATGGGAAGATCAGGAAGTGCTCTGAACAGGGCATGGCTGGGGGTGGTCTCCAGACCCCTCTCCACTGCTGTGCGACCTTGACCAAGGCTCCTGACACCTCCTAGCCTGTCTCTTAATCTGGAAGATAGAATGGCAGCCATGCCCATCACCAAAGGCTGCTGTAAGCTCACTCAGAGAAACCCTTGTCGGGTTCCCACTGAGTGCTAATGGCTGTGTGACCACAGGCAGCTGTCCATACGTCTCTGGACCTCAGTTTCCTAGACTATAAAATGACAGCCCTGCTCTGGGCATTGTCTAAGGTGTTTTCCGTCACCAATGTCCTGTGAATCTCACTGCTGGCTGGCTGTGCCTGAAATACCATCAGGTTCAGCTCTGTTCAGACCCAGGCTGATGGGAAGTCCCTTCCTGCATCACCCTTTGTTTTCTCACCTGATTCTGACTGTCCAAATCTCACTGGGAGTCAGGTGGTCAAGGGGTAAGCATTGGGACTTTTCACCTATGGGTAGCATTTGGCTTCGGTGAGAAATTGCATTCAAAACCAGAATTCAAATAACCTTCAGGTCCTGGCATCAACCAGGACAATCCCCATGCTGGTCACTGTTGCCTAGAATTGGGGAGTCACTCCCCATCCCCTGAATCTGTGACTGCTCGGTGCAGGACACATCTCTGCAAGCACCCCATCTCTCCAGAGAGGCTGTCTGCTGTGCCTATCCTGGCAAGAGATGACCAGGAAGTTCTGCAGCCAGGCAGCCCCAGCCCCTCGTGGCTGAAGCTGAAAGCCCCAGGCAGGGGTTTCTGTCAGTTTTCTCAATGACATCTTCATGCTGCGTTCCTCGCTCTGTCTCAGGCATCTGGGAGGTACTGGACTGAGGAAGGGGGGTGAGGGGAGCAGTTTGGCTTGTGTGTGTGTGTGCGTGTGTGTGTGTGTGTGTCTCTGTGTCTGTCTGTCTGTCCCATCCTCGATCTCCTGAGCCACCCAGCCTGCAGCTTATCGGGGCAGGTGGGCTGGAGGAGAGGGGCAGGGGCAGGGGCAGGGCCAGTGCTGCTCCCTCAGATCTTTGTGAGTGGCACAGAAAAGGAGTGGGACCTGCTCAGAGTGAGACCAGCCGAGAGTCACTCCCAGTTACCAGTCATCCATCCAACCATCCCTTCACTCCCCTTCCTTGGCCAACTCCTGGAGGCCCCGTGCCTACGAAAGGCATTGGCTCGCCCATGGCAGCTCTCTAGAAAGCAGAGGAGGAAATGACCCCGACAAGCCAGCAGAGCTGGAGGCATACCTAGGTCAGGCCAGGGGCAGTGAGCTCCTGGGGGTGGAGAGGTGTACATGCAGCGGGGGGCACCTGTCCTTTGGAGCCTGGGAGGGGTTGGGGCTGGGGGAGCTTGGTCCAGAATGACAGGCATGAATCAGCCAGAGGAAGAGGGAGGAGCTGTTCTGGGCAGAGACCCTCTGTGGGCAGAGATGCAGGCATGGCAGGGCGGCAGGCTGAAGCCTTCTGGACCTGCGGGGCTGGGAGGTGGCTGCAGGCCTGGAGGGCAGGGGGGATGGAGCTCCCTGGAGCAGGGCCCGGAAGGAGACAACCCCACCCCCAGTCTGAGTGAAGGGTTTGGGTACAGAGCGGGCAGATTTGGAGCTTAGACAGCTTCTGGGTGGGCTGCCCATGCTTGAGGTGGGCAGAAGGAGACACAGTTTGGGCCAAGAAGGTGAATCTGATTTCCAGTTCCCTGGGACAACCAGCCAAGCCCTCCCCAGCCCCACCCCAAAGGCTACACTGCAGGGGGACTGCCTTACGCTCAGGCCCTGCGCTTCTGGGGTGGGTGGGGGGCAGTGGCATGTAGACACCAGGTCTGTCCACTTCAGCTGTCTGTGTCCACAATATAGGGCTTCACGGAACAGGCTCCCAGTCGCACCCCCCACAGCACGAGGGTCGCACTTGGCAGTGACAGCCCGAAGGCCTGCTCAGAGCCAGGCACCATGCGGAGCGCACTCCGACCCAGCTTCCCACTTAATCCTCATGCCAACCTTGTGAGTGGCAACTGTAGATTCTGTTGTATAGATGAGAAAACAGGCCCAGAGAGGCTAATTATACAGAAGAGCCCCACCAGGACCAGGCTCCCAACTGCTGCACCACATTGCCTGATGTGGGGTGGGGATATAGAGGCTCCTGGGACACAGGAGCCACGAGGGCCAGGGGCCCCACGGTCTCACTTCCTAGTCATTACCCATTTACTTGCCAGTATGACTGACCCAGAGCCTGGCCTGCCTTATGCTTAGATGAAAGCTGTCACCTCCCTTCTTAGGGATGCTGTGCCTCTACTAACCCAGTCTCGGCTGCTTTCACTTCTCCCCAGTTGACTCGATAACAGATTCACGGGATCTTAGAGCGAACTGAGAGCCCCTTCCGCAGCTCTCCCAGCCCACCTGCTCTTTCAGAAGGTACCGAAACAATCAACACCCCCTAAGAATGGGGGGCCTTGTTTCCTAAACATGAAGCAGGGAGGGTTCTGGACACCTAACCAGGATGAGTGAGGAGGGTGACCGGAAGCCCTGGTTACCCTGGTTGTACCCTCCTGGGGACACCAGGGGACACCCGCTGTATAGATGTTGTTCTCACTCTGCACAGGGCCTCGCAGGGGGTTGGCCCCATCTCTTCCTCCCTCCCTTTTTGCACCCCTTCCCTCCTTCCTGACTTCCTCCAGGGCACACAGTCCTTGACCTCTAAGCATGGACCCCTGGAGAGGTGGAGGAGACCCCAAGGTCACTGAGACCCCCCCAGGCCGCTTCCAGCCAGTCTGTTTAATGATTGACTCTATGAATAAATCATTCTGTAGCTGGGGCTTCGGATGTCCCACTCGCCCTACTGATGTGCCTTCTGTCCCCATGCCCCGAGTTATGATGAACCCCTCCCTCCTTTTCCTCTCAGCAGTAGCTGGGTTGGAAATGTTCGTCCTGACTTCCCCAGCCACTGGCCATCCCACTCCTCACAACCCCAGGTTTTCTCATTCAGCATCTCAGGCACAGTGCTTCTGAAAGTGCCAGACCAGGCCCAGGCAGGGTCTCTCTGGTGTGTGTGTGTGTGTGTGTGTGTGTGTGCCTGTGCGTGTCCGCATGTGCCCCACTCTCCACAGCCCTCAAGGGGGTGGGCAGGGCGGTAGACGAAGACTGCGACCGCAGCAGCCCTGAGCGTCCTCTGCCGTGCTATGAGGAGGGGCCCCAGGAGCTGCTGGTGGAGGGGCTTGAGGCCGATCTGCTCCCCCATATCCACATGGGGACACTGAGGCCCAGAGAGGGCTGGGACTGTGCTCAAGGTCACACAGTGAACTGGGGATTCTTGAGGCCAAGAATCTTCCAGCCTGTATTACAGACATGGACACTGTCCAGGTCTGGAGGTGCTCCAGGGAGTCTGGAGGGTTGGGGGGTACAAACATTTCCTAGAGGATGCAATTTACACCGAAACCCCCAGAGGCACTCCTTTTAGGAAAAGGCTTCAGAATCTCTCCCTGCCCGGCCATCCGTAACAGCAGAAGCTGAGATGAAATGCACATCCCACCGTCCTGTGTTTTCCACATCAATGTGAACAGGGCGTTTACATCGGCAGCCCGTGCCCCCAGCCTGCCCTCCTCCTCCTCCCATCCGGGCGCATCCTCCAGTACCACCCATCTGCCCGCACGCGCACCTACCCCAGCAGATATGTGCAAATGCTCCTTCCAGAAATTAACAAATAATGCATGAGTTTCCCAAACTACACCCATTTAACACTGAATTAAGTTCTGGAAGCTCTTAACAGAGCCCTGGGAGGGAAGAAACATTTTTTGTTCACACTTCCCTGGAAAATGAGACAAACCGTGATCTTTGAAAGCCCAGCTACATAATCTGATTATTCCTCCCTGGCAAGCCTCAGAAAGATGCCCAGCAGAGGGAGGGGACAGCCGGCTCTGCCGCGGCAGAGGGATTTGCATTGGGAAATTGGACTGGGAAAGTTTGTCTCCCATGCCAGATTCCAAAGCTCCTCGTCGTCGCCTGATGGGCTCAAAATAAAGTGCCGTTTTCTTAGATATTGGCACAAATTAAAAATAAAGGCAGATTCTTTCCATAATCCAGCGCGAGAATTTCCTCTGAGGCTCCCGGAGCTTGTCACGGAAACGATGGTGATTTGCTTTCACTTCGGGTTCCTTTCCTTTGTCGGGAGAATTGTACGTGTGCAGCTGGATTTACAGACCGAAAGACATGCATTTAGTGCTCATTCATTCCACGTTTCTGGAGCGCCTCCCAAGTGCTGGACAGGGTGCCAGGCCCAGGGGGTGAGGAGGGGCGGTGTGAAGCAGGGTCCTGCCCTGGCAAGCTTTGCAGTGGATTTGTTGGGGGAGGGGCAGGAGAACTAAAGGAAAACAAGCATCTGAGAGGGGTCATGGAGGGCTTCCTGGTGGAAGTAACTTTTGGCTTGGGTCTTGGATGGTGTGTAGGAGTGTGCCAAGGAGAAGAAGGCCGAGGAACATTTCAGGAAGAAGAGCAGCCTGAGGAAGTTCTTGGTGTGAGTCTCACTCGGATGTGGCTTCTCGGTGGCATCTTCAGATTTTAAGGTTCCTTTGTGAGAGCCTGGCTGGACATGTGACTTTTTACAAAGCCCTTTCATATCCATTATTTTTCACTGGTCTCAGGTAGCCCAAGGCAGGCCAAGTTTCCCTAAAGGAGAGAGATGAGCCCAGAGAACGGAAGCAAGGTGGCCAGAGTCAGAGCCAGGGGGGCTGTGATACCCAAGGCCCCTGGATCTCCTGGGCGCTGTGCAGGTCAGGGAGGTGGGGGAGCATGTAGAGTGAGTTATTCTATAGAAATTCTAAAACTTAAAGAACCACAGACATTAATACCAAAGTCTCAAAAGGCCCCTTGCTCTCTCCACCAGAGCTGAGCTCCCTGGCTACAGCAGGGCTGAGCTTCAGGACTTGGGTCCAGCGAGGCCCATGCTGGGGCCACCAGCTCTGAACCTCTGTCTCTGCATCCAGAAAATGTGCTGATGGAGCCTCTCTCTGCCCATTTGCAGGAAGCCTGGCATCATCCCAAGCCCCAGACGGCCCAGGTTCAGCCTTCAGCTCAGTGAGAGTCCAGCAGAGTCTTTTCCTTTTCTATTTATTATTTATTTTTATTTTTATTTTGTGACGGACTCTCTCTCTGACACCCAGGCTGGAGTGTAGTTGCACAATCTCGGCTCACCACAACCTCTGCCTCCTGGGTTCAGGCGACTCTCCTGCCTCAGCCTCCTGAGTAGCTAGGATTACAGGCGTGTACCACTGCGCCCAGCTAATTTTTGTAGTTTTAGTAGAGACGGGGTTTTACCATGTTGGCCAGGCTGGTCTCAAACTCCTGACCTCAGATGATCCACCCACCTCGGCCTCCCAAAGTGCTGGGATTACAGATGTTAGCCTTTGTGTTCAGCCCTCTAGCCTTGCCTTTGCTGTTTAAACTGTTCAGGCTTTTGGAGCCGGTCGTGGTTGTGTAGCATCGACTGGGTACAGGTGCTGGGAATCTGATCCAAAGGACGGAAAGGTCTTTGGGGAATGAGCCCTGCGGCTGAGCCGAGCCCCATTGTCAGGACAATGGGCCAGAGGGAGGCTCCGGGTGCTGATCCCAGGCAGGCTGCCTGCTTCCCCAGAGCAGGCTGGGATTCCTGAAGCTGTGCTGGGGATCCACCCAGACAAGTCTCCTCGCTGCTTGCTCCTCACTTTGTGTCCGTGGGAAAGTTATATATTAACCCCTGGAGCTTCAGTTTACTTACCTGCAAAATGGGTTATTGTGAGAACCGGGTAAGATAAATTCATACAAAGGGCTTAGTTAGCACAGTGTGCATTCAGCACCTTGTCAGCACTCTGTATTCTCACTTTCCTATTGTTACCAGCTTTGTATTGCTGTGTTCACACTGCTGCAGCCCTTCCCCAGACCTCTGGAGTAGGGACCACCATGAATGAATGAGGAAATGAGTCAGGTGAGCAGTTGGACCAGCGGCGGTGCTTCCCACCCAGGAGCATGCGACTGCAGAGCAGGGAGGTGGGAGCCAGCTTTGGGGCCTGGGTTCCGATCCACCCCACCTCTTACTAGTGACCAGTGGGGGCTGCGTTATTTCCCTCTGAGCCTCAGCGTCCTCATTTTCAACATAGGGCTGATAATGATGATAACTTGAGTGGCTTGCAAGATTTGAGGCAGGGATTGTAACTTTGGGAACAGCTGGGTCAGTTACATCACTAACTGTTATGTTTACTAAGCTCTGGAGGGACAGTAAGGGTTCAAATCCCAGTCTCCACTTCTCCTGGCTTATGGCCTTGGACAAATTACATCACCTCTCTGAGCCCGTTTCCTCATCTAAAAATTGGAATGATATCCACCTCTTCAGGAATTAAATGAGTTACTCCAAGGAATGTGTTTGGTGCAGATGGGCATACAGTCAGTGCTCAGTAACTACTGCCGGTATTATTATCACCACTGCTACATTTAAAAACAGAAACACCTGGAGGCACCGAAGCAGTGAAGGGTCAGAGAGCCTCTCTCCATCCTGGAAGGGTGGAGGCCACCTTGTTCCTACTTAAGCTTGATAGTATCAAGCCCTGGCTTGGCATGCTTTAGACAGTTTCTGGGAATGAAGGAATGATGGATGGATGGATGAATGAATGGTGGGCAGATGGATGGATGGATGGATGGATGAATGAATGGATGGTGGGTGGGTGGATGGATGGATGGATAAATGAGTGAATATGGATGGATGAATGGATGGATGGATGGGTGAGGTGAGTGGATGGATGGATTGATGGATGGATGGATGGACAGATGGATGAATGGATAGTGGGTGGGTGGATGGATGGATGGATGGGTAAATGAGTGAATATGGATAGATGAATGGGTGGATGGATGGTGGGGGTGAATGGATGGATGGGAAATGAGTGAATATGGATGGATGACTGGGTGGATGGATGGGGGGTGGATGGATGCATGCATGGATGAATGGGTGAATGGATGATAAACAGGTGAGTGAGGTGGGTAGATGGATGCATGGACGGATGGATGGATGGATGGATGGATGGATGGATGGATGGATGGAAAAATGGGTGGATGGAAAAATGAGTGGGTGAGGTGGGTAGATGAATGGATGAATGGATGGATGGATAGGTGGATGGACAAATGAATGAATAAATGAAACTAAGATCCCGGCAGCCAAGGAAGGAGCTGAAGTTTAAGGTCAGAGGCTTCCTTTTGAGGACATGAGTGACAAGGTGGGATGTGATGTGTAGCTGGATGTGATCTCTCTTTGCTGCATGAATCTTTATTGACTGGGGATGGTGGCCCGAATCTGAGGGCCCAGGCTGCTTGGTATCCCCCAACATTTGGTTCTGGAGCTGGACAGGACTGAGTTCAGGCTGTGACTTCCTCAGCTTCAGCGTAGGCAAGTTCCTGTGCTGCTCTGAACCTCTGTTTCCTCCTCCGTAATGTGGGGAGAGGACTGGCTTGCAAAGGTAATGCATTTCAAGGTGGTTTGCAACCTGTAAAGTCAAACTGAAAGTCAGGGGAGGGCTTGGACTCCATTCAGTGAATGACAGGGAGCGGGGGTGGATTCGGAGCTGGCAGAGCTTGTGAAACATCAGCCTGGGCACTGACTGGTCCCCTCTTGAGGAGGTGTTACTTGTGTAACACCCAGGATAGTGCTGAGGTACAGGGTCAGGGAAGGGGCAGAGGCGGCACCTGGGGCAGTGAGGCAGCACCTCCAGCTCATGGGCAGAACTAGGCCCAGGGATGGGAACGCTCTGCCCAAGACCCTTGGAGCCCCAACCCCATGGGGAGACCCTCACCCACTCACCCCAGTCCTATCCTGGGTGCTTTGCCAACACCACCATTTATAATCCTCATAACTTTCCATGAGCAGGGACAGGTTGCCATTCTCAGTAGAGGCTCAGAGAGGCAAAGTGACTTCCCCAAGGGCACACAGCCGTTATGTTGCAAAGCCAGGATTTGGACCTTGTGGCTTCTGTTCTTTCTGCTGGGGAGGCCAAATGCACTTCGTGGTCAGGAAGGGTGCCGATGTGGGAGCTCAGGGTCACCACACTCTGTGCCCACCTCTCACCACCATGTGGCCTTGCCCAGCCTCCTGTCTTCTGTCTGCCTCGGTTTCCTTTTCTGTAAAATGTGTTCACAGCAGGCCCTCCTGCAGGAGCCAGAACCTGGGAGGGACCCTGCAGAGCGCTCCGGTGGGCCTGCCCTCTCCACCTTTTCTTTGTTCTTTGACTCCTTTCTGGGGAGGAGAGAACCTGGGGACAGGGTGGGGCCTGCAGGAGCCGCAGAGGCGCCGCACTTCTGCTTCCCGGCATCTTAGCTGCCAGGGGTTGGTTTCTGCTGTCTGCTGCTTCCTCAGAAGAGGGTGGGTACCAGGCAGGCGTGGACAGGCCACTTGTCCAGTGCGTGTCACGAGTTTATTCACTCCTGAGATAGCGCCCAGGGCCTGTCCTCACAGACTTATAGTCTGCAGGGACTGGTGGACAGTCACCTGTTCTGCCTCCAGGCTCAAGTCCTTCATAAGAGAATGGACGGATGTGGGTGATGACAGAGGATAGGGAGTCATTCTGCCAGTGGAAAAGGGACTGAGCATCAAGGGGGCCTCCCCAGAGGAGGCGGCACCCAAGGAGGTGGAGTCTGAGTTGAGCAGGTTGACGAGCAAGGGCCGTGAGGACATTTGAGGCAGAGGGAGCCACACATCTAGAGGCTGGGAAATGAGTCTGGGAGACTTCTGGGAATGCAGCATGGCTGTCCCGTGGCACTTGTGGAAAGCTGAGCAGAAGCTGAGGCTGGAGGACTGTGGTCGTAGAGAGTTAGTGACTGGGTTACCGGAGAGTTGCTGGGTTTGATCATTACTCTGTGGAACTGTGTGGCTGGAATGCTGCCACTCTCACTGCGGTGCCCGGGGCAGGCACTGCTGCCATTAGACCTTGCTAATCCACCATCATGGCAGGACCCTGGATGGCTCCAGTCCCCCTGGCAGCCCCAGGCATGCTTGTGCCCGAGATGACACCTGTTTGTCCTTGCTGCTGTGAATAATGGGGACAACGATGGCCCTTTGAATTTGCTTGTGTCGTCACAGCCCCAAACCCAAAGCACTTTCCCTATGGGAGAAGATGGTGCGTTGTGGCCAGTCTCTGGAGGGACTCCACTGCCCCACACTGCCGGCTGGTTCAGCTGTGCCTGCAAAAGCAAAGCCTTCCCTCGCTCCAGGGGTGAGCTGCTACCAGGGGGTCCCTGGGCATGAGAACCACCTGAGAACGCAGCCCTTCCTCCATCACCTGTAGGTCCACAGGCTGGGGATCAAGCCCCAGACAGCCTGGACATCAGCTGGAGCCGGGCCAAAGAGGGGTCACAGGGGGAGCGGGGGAGCCGGGCAGCACCTTAGGCAGGACTAGGGAAAGATCGGGAGAGGCTGCTCCTGAAATTCAAACAATTGGACAATCTGTTCTGGATCGATTTAGAAGCAGTGGAGTGGAAAAAAATTAGAAAATATAGTGTGAAAGCTATTTTCTCTCCCTCTCAGCTCACTTGGGCAGAGAGATGAGTTGGAATTTATTTGTGGACTGTCCAAGGCCCTGGCCAAGGCCTCACACCTCCTCACTGCCCCCTGCACCACTGCCCGGCCCACTTACCCCCCACTGCCTGCTGCCTCCTCCTCCTCGCCCAGCTCTGGGCTGGCAACAGGGGGTCTCAGAGGGGCCATATTCCTGTGGGCTCCAGGAACCAGCAGCCTATAGGGGCTCAGACATGGACATGGCTAAGATAGGACGTTTGTGTTCTGACAGGCCCCCTGAGGGAGGTCCTCTGTCCCTCGTGTCCCTCTCTCCCACACTGCCAGACAATGGACTCTCCATGCCAAGGTTGAGGTATCTCTGCCTAGTTCACTCCTGTACCCCCAGGGTTCTGGCCCTAGAATCAGGGCTGGCACATCGTAGGTGCTCAATCAAAGTTTCATGTCTGAATGACAGAAGGAAGGAAAGCTGGGGAGGAAGGAAGAAAGGAAACTGAGGCTTGGAATGAAGTGACCCATTCATAGTCACATGGTCTGTTAGAGATGGAGGTGGGAATGGAATCACATCCGTCACCCTCCACACCTGATTTTCCCCCACCCACGCCCATCCCTGGGGCCAGGAACTAGGTCTGAGACATTTAGGGGCCTCCCACGGCGGCGACCCCCCTCTTCCCTGGCACACTGCAACCCACTCCTCCTAACACAACTCCTACATTTAATCTTTCACGACTTGAGCCAAATGCTGATTGTTTTAAAATAAGCCTGTTCAGTGTGAGGCCAGACCGGAGTGGTGGGGAGGGCAGGAGAACCGAAAGCCAGAGCCTTCCACGTGGTCTGAATTGTCCCAGAAGGGAGCAGCTCCTTCTGCGCTGTGGTGTCAGGAGTTTCTGTGGCTGGAGGAACTCGCCCAGGGGCGTGGTCTGCAGGGACACTGTCAGTGGGAGAGGCGGCTGTTTACAATAACAGGGAAGTGGTTTCATTTCAGGGAGTAGCAGCTCCCTCCTCTTTTCCCTTTCACCCCCAAAGGCCAAGGCCAGGAGTCTGAGTCCCAGAAAGAACCTTGGCTTGGAAACCCAAGCAGCTCAGGTCCAAGTCCCAGCAGCTCAGCAGCAGTGTGACTTTGGGCAGGCAACACAACCTCTCTGAGGCTTAGTTTTCTCATCTGCGGACTGGGGCGGGTAGCCCCTTCTTTTCTGAACACTGAAGGAGATGATACTTGTGAAACACCCAGGATAGTGCTGGACACATCATAGGTGCTCAACGAATGGCCTTTTCCTCCTCTTTCCACTGCGTGAGCAGCCACAGCTGATACACAGTTTCTCTCTTACTTGGGTTCCGCCTCTGTGGCCTGGAGTCTTCATGGGCCATCATCCTGGGCAGGTCCCCCGGCTGACAATGAGAGGCGAAGCCATGGTACAAGGGGCTCTTTGAGCCCCACGTGTCTGAGCATCCACCCTTAGCCATGCTGGGGATGTGTGGGTGGTGCCGGGCACGGCCAGCGCCACCTCCTGGAGGGAGCCCCATGCTGGGAAGTCAGAGATCTGGGTGCCAGTCCCATTTGCCACATATAAGCTGTGTGACCCTCTAGGAGTGATAGCCTCTCTGGGTCTCTGTGTCCTCACCTGCTTCTCAGGGTCACTGTGCTGCTTACCTAAAAGAACCTATGTGACAGCACTGAGCAGGCCCCAAGCCTCAGGAGAGGATGGGAGGGAAAAAGGCAGCCCTGGTGCTGATCCCTCATAGCCACCTAGCATGGCCTCTGAGTTTCACATATAGCATCTCATTTAATCCTCACTCCACCCAGGTTAAGCTGGGGCAGTGAGGCAGCACCTCCAGCTCATGGGCAGAAGCAGGCCCAGGGATGGGAGTGCCCTGCCCAAGGCCCTTGCAGCCCCAGCCCACTGGGGAGACCCTCACCTGCTCACCACAGCCCCGACCTGGGTGCTTTGCCAGCATCACCTTGTTTAACCCTCAGAACTTTCTGGGAAGGAAGGAAGAAAGGAAACAGGCTTTGAATGAAGTGACCCATTCACAGTCACAGGGTCTGCACAGATAAAGGTCCAGAGCGGCTAAGTCGCATGTCCAGGATCCCAGCTGGATCCCCTCCCCCAGGACAGCCTGCACATACTGTCCTCTCTGGCCATGGCCGTGGCCACCCTCTGCCAGACCCGGGCCCAGCACCCGCCTCCCCCTGGAATTCCGAACTCACCCTCTCAGTACCGATTGCTTTCCTGCTGACAAAGTGCTGTCATAAGTGCCTTTTGATGCTACCTCTCCGTTCCCCAGAAACTTTTGGGCCAACACTCCCTAAAAGCAGCAGTGCGCTAATTAGACTTCCGTGATACCATTTACCCAGATGTCAACAGATGCTACGCAGTTTAGCAACTTTCTCCCCGTTGTAAGAGGCGTTGGTTTTTGGAAAACAGGAGGCTTTCTCTTGAAGGCTGGGCATGGCATCAGGCCTGCGGAGGACTCTCGGGGTAGAAGCCTGTCTGCTCTGAACTTCCCCCCCCCTGTGGTGGGCTTCTGGATGGGCTGGACTAGGTTGGGGGGCAGCCAGCCTGAGTGTGGGGCCTTCCCCTGGAGGGGCTTCACTCTGGCCCTCAGTCCCTGCTTCCTCTCAAGCCCCTTGGTGTCAGAAGGCCGCGGTGGCAGAGCGCAGCTCAGAAAGGTCAGAGGGCCCTGTGCTCAGCAGACTCAGCAGACACGTTTATTAGCCATTCTGTTGTTTCCAAAGTGCAAACTCAGTCTCAGAACGGATCTCTAGTTTGGGGAGGACTGCACAGAAGAAGGATTCAACTGAGGAAGTGGAGGCTGGTGCTTGCTCTGCTGTTGGGGAGGAGGAGAGGACCTGGGGAGTCTGTGTCTGAACAGGGCACAGTTCTGGGTCCTAAGTCTGGTTTCTGGGGGTCTGCCCTCCTTTCCTCCCCCTGCAACGTACCATCCAATGGTTTATTCTTCCTGGGGGATCGGACCCCATGGGAACAGCCCGCAGAGCAGGGCAGCAAAGCGGAGACCAGAGACCACAGGGCCAGGGCGGCTGGGAAGTCTACCTGGCAGCACAGCAGGTTTGGGGGATCAGGGGCCACAGGTGTGGAGGCCAGAGGAGGTGGGAGGAGGCTGTTGTCCATTCAGATCTGGGCCTAGGAAAGCTGGTGAGACCAGCAAGGATTTGCAAGGGCTCAGGAAGGCAGCCGAGAGCCACTTCCTCCTACCTTTGAAAGCACCTGTCTCCCTTGCTGTCCAGCCATCGCCGACAGGAAGTCCTCCTGGACGTGGACCGCCCTGAGTAAGGACAGGCCTGGCTTGCTGAAGGCCAGTGTGGCTGGCCAGGCCCTGCTGGTCAGTGCGGCTGCAGAAGCGTTCGAGAGGCATATCCTTCCATCCCAGCCTGGCTCTCAGCTGCTGGATTGCACCCGCCCGGCAGCTTCCATGCCAATTACACAGTGTGGGTGGGAGGCTCGTTAACCCCCAGAAGTGGAACTGGGCCAGTGGGTGGCGAGGGTGGACGGGCCCTGCAGCCGATGGGTTAAGCGTGCCAGGTCAGGGGTGGGGGAGCTGGCTCAGAACCGTCCCTGTGGTCTCCGCTGCAGCTCTATTTGCATAATTTTGAAGTTGATTGGCCTAAAGGCAACTTCGCTTAATCACAGCTGACAAGTCTCTGGTTGAAACAGCAGCTGCTACCAATTAGCCGAGTTGGTGCCTTGGTTTGTTATAACTCTCTAGGCAGCACCCCTCAGCTCCCCCTCCCGCCCGCCCCCTAATCGGCCTCAGAAGTTACCAGCAGGCTCAGGTAGCTGCCCAGAGAGCCTGCTACGTGCTCCAGTACAGGGGTTCCCAGACTTGCACGTGCCGCAGAATGGGTTAGCGCGCAGCCTCTGATTCAGCCAGAAGGGTGGCGAGAGAGCTCGAGTTTCCAGCAGCTCCCAGGAGATGCCAGGGTGGCTGCTCTGTGGGCTGTGCTTGGGGTAGCAATGATCTCACCCAGAAGTTTGCAAACTGGGGCTGCCTGTTTGTGTGAATAAAGTTTTATTGGAACACAGCATCATTACCCATTCATGTAGGATTCTCCACAGCTCTTTTTTGTCTACAACTGCAGAGTGGACAAAGACTGGGTGGCTTGCAAAGGTGGCCCAGTGACTCTTCCTTGAGTGGGCACCAGAGTGCCCTGGAAAGCTGGGAAAGACACAGACCCCTCGCCCCCCGACCCTGGTTCTGATCCAACAGGTCTGTGCGGCTCTGGCGCAGCCACTTCCGGGGCTATCTCTGCTCATCTTGGCCTACTCTGGGTACCATCCCCATTAGATAGCTGAGGAAACTGAGGCTCAGAGAGGTTACTCACTCGTCTGAGGTCCCAAGCTAGTAAGCTCTGGCCGATTCCCATCACATCCTGCATCCTTGACCCAGGTCCCTCTCCCCAAGGGGCACCACGTCCCAGCTGGGTTCCCTGGCTTGGTGTATTCCAAATCTGACTCCACGTGGCAGCCTGCTTTTGTGACCTTGGGCAAGTCACAGAATGGCACGTCCTGTTGTGGGAGCATGATGTGTGGGAGACCGGGTCTGACAATGGCACTGCAGAGAGCACTTGACCCCTGGAGGTTATTGCCCAGCTCCACATCAATATGGGCAGCTTATAGTGAGGGATGCCTCTCTCCTCCCTGCCTTGGAGTGCAAATCCTTTGAGGATCAGGATGGAGACCCATCCTGCCACTGCAGAATCACCTGCTGCCTGTGAGGCTGTGAGGGAGGCAGCAACTCCCCAGCAGTGGCTCTGGCAGGGTCCTGCATGTTCTTCATCTCAGTCATCTTCCCCATGACCTTGAGGAGCCAGGATGGAGCCATGACCATCCACAGAGGAAGAAACCAAGTGTCCCCAAGGCAGGTGACCTGCCAGGCAGGCACCAACAGCTTCAGAAGCAGCGTCAGGATTCTGTGGCCCAGGTGACGTGGGGCCACCAGCTCAGTTCAAAATACAGAAATATAGGAGGATGTTATATGGCCCGGGGTCCTCAGTTTACAGATAGGGAAACTGAGGCACAGAAAGTTTATAACTGGGAAGGCTTCAAAGGGACAAGGTGTCTGTGGGCTCACTAGGAGGAGGCTGGGAGTTCGTGCCAATTCCCTACTGGAACTGGACAATTCCGGCACCACGCCCAGCAACCTGGGACTATGAACCAGAAAAAAATGTCGCTTTCTCAGGGACCCCCAGTCAGGCCAAAGCAGCATCTGCAGTCCCCAGACAGGTCCCCGTGTAGGTCTCAGCTGCCCAGAGGGGTGGGCCTGTTTGCAATGGGTGGGGGCTGGGGGTCACTGTAATCATCATGTTTCTTTACGTATATTTTGAACCTTGATTTTCTATTTTATTTTCTGGACTCCAGGCCACGGAGTCAGGTCTGTCTCTCTCCCTGCTTCCTGGTACTCTCCCACGGAAGTCCTTGCCAAGCCTTCCTTATTTACTTGTTAATAAGATAAGAAACATGTTTGAACCATCCCCCAGCATGAGGGTGGGAGTGTCAGCCTGTGAGCCCCCCAGCGGGGCCCACTTCACCCTCGCCCCCCAGTATGCTTCACCACAGCCAGACGTGCTGTCAGAAAGTACATGTCACTTACACTTCTTTGCAGCCTCATAGGAAGGGTTGTGTGCTGGACTTCATCTTTGGAGGTGTTATTTCTCCCTCAGCCTCACGGTGCTGACATGCCCTGGGTCGCTGTGTGGCCACAGTGCATTTGGGTAGCTGAAGACTGTTCCAGTGTCTGGCCATGGCACCGTGGATTTTTCTGTTCATCCCCTGGACCGCTTCCGGGGCTCTGTCTGGGTTTCTATAGCGCTGCTGTGAGCTTTCTAGAGCAGGGTTTCCCTCGGCCGAGAGGGGATGTTGGTGCCGTTCCCCACACACAGTTGCTAAGGTGAGGACCCGCTGAACAAGACGACTGGATCACAGTGGCCTCCCTGAGCCCACACTGGGGTCACCTCCCTCCAGGTGGCCCTTGCCTGGGTCCGCCAGGCAGGCTGGTCTTTGTTGAGCTTCCAGCCTCTGTTGAAGGTGGACTTTCACAATTCCTGCCTCACGGGGCGATTGCGAGGAGTAAATGTCACTGGCAGACCCGTACTTCCCTATATCATAGGTGCTCTAGATCTGGTGCTTTGAACTGTAATGAAATCCCCAGGGCATCCCAGGCTCAGAGAAGCAGAGAAACGTGCCCGGGGTCACACAGCTGAGAAGTGGCAGGGCTGGGACTTGAACTTGTGTTCAGACCCCAAGCTTAGAGTCTTTCCATTTCTCTGCTGCTACGCTGAGCCCCAGACAAGAGGCAAGAGGAACTCTGTGTGCCTTGTTCCCTCTGCCGGGAAGACTGCCCCCACCCCCACCCTGCCGCCCGATTCATTCTTCAGACATCCTCGCCAGACCCTTGGGTCTGAGTCCCTAGCCAGGCGGCCCAGAACAAGTTACTGAAACTCTCTGCACCTCACCTTCTGCATCGGTAAACTGGGGATAATCACAGCACTTACTAATCGTGGTTATATAAATGCCACCCCCACCCCCGGCCCCCTACCCCATCAGGCTGCATCAGGCACTCTGGGTACCCACAGCCCCCTGGTTTCCCATTGTGGCATCCATCGCTTTGGGCTGCCATCATTGGGACTGTGGCTGGATAAGGGGGACCCAGGCCAGTCTGAACTTGCTCTCTGTCCACTGAAAGGAATGGAAAAAGGAGGTTTATTTCTGGCCTGGCTCAGGATGGGCAGGTTTCCAGGGATGGGTGGGAGGCAGAGGACGGCTGGCCTCCTTTATGGCTGTGCTTAAATGCCACCCAGAAGCCAGCCAAGGGCGCAGCCAAGGTACCACGATGCACGAAGGCCTGGGTGTGGGAGATGGCCGTGGGCTGCATGGGTACCTGTCAGCCAGGAAGTGTGGCTGCAGAGGTCAGCCAGGCCCTTGGGCTGTGTCCAGATGGTCATGGAAACCGCTGATGTGTTTTGAACAGTGGCAGGTGTGGGCACCCCCACCCTGTTCCTGCCCCATCCCCATCCCATTCCTGGTGGCAGGGAGGACCCTCTGCAGCTGGGTGGGGACAAGCCAGGTGTAGGGGGGCAACAGTAGGAAGGTCAGCACAGCTTGGAGCCAGGTGGGCGCCACGCACCCCGTGTGGGCTCTCGGATTCCGGGTGCCCTTCCTCACTGGGCTGGTTGGGGGCTATTTGTTTTACCCACGCCCCTCGCTGGCCAGTGCTGGCCAGAGGGGCTTGTGCAGTGGTGTCACTAGCCCCCACTGCCCAACAGAGACTGAGGCCCACGGGAGGGAATCCGCGGGTACCATGCAGAGCCCCAGCTGAGGTGTGCCTGGAGCCTGGTGGCCTGGGTCTGAGCCCTAGTGCGGCCGCTTCTCGCTGTGGGATCTCACAGGGAGTGTCTCCAGTTCGCTCACCTGTAAAATGCGGCTCTTGCTGGTGCTCTGAGGATGCACAAGGCAGTTAGACCACAGCCCAGAGTGCATGGAGACTGCGGGAGCAGCTGCTGCCACCCTGGGCCTGGGAGGTGGCTGCCCTAGACCCGGGCGGGAGCTCGACTCCAAGGCTGAGTCAGGCCCTTGCCCCACTCCCCGCCCCAAGGAGCATGCTGAATTCTTGTCAGCACACACAGGCCAGCCTGTGCTGGAAAACACTCTTTTGCCTATACAAGGCCTGACCCAGTTGCTCTCCTTTTATTGGGGTTTAGGGTTGGTGGCAACCAAGAGCTGGGGAAGAGGCCAGCAGCCATAGAGGGATGGCAGCCGGCAGCTGCAGGGGGCTTCTACTCCCTTGGTTACAGGGCTGGGCAGGTGAGGAGCAGCCTGTGGGGGGTTCCATGTCTTCAGGGTGTGTGGACACCTCTGTTCGTTCACACTGGGCCTGGGGTTCCTGCCCTGGCTAAGCACACAGTCTAAGGGAGAAGCCGGGCAAGCCTGCTAAGAGGCTCTCAGTCACAGAAGAATGGGAGGGCCGGGGCGATGGCTGTGCCAGTCGGGTGGGAGGGGGAGCAGGCTCTGATCTGGAGGGGTGGGAGCCCTGTGGGGGTGCACAGACGCTGGGGCTACTACCTACCTGCTGTGTGACCTTGGGCAAGTTGCTGACCGTCTCTGTGCCTCCATGTGCTTGTGACAAGAGCCTTGCCTAGAGGGGTGTTGCAGGGCCTGACATGGCTTGAGAGCTGCAGAAGTCCTAGGGGGTGCTCTCAGGATGCCCTGGTCATGGCATGGAGGGCATTTGGTTGGCTTCATGGCGGCGAGGTGGATCTGTTTAGCCCACTGCAGAGTCTGCAGTCCTAGCCTGGCATCATGCCATTATGAAATAAATGAATAGATAAATGAATGAATGAACGAACCAATGCACTGGCCCCTCCTAATACCCCTTCAAGGTGGGTGTGTTGTCCCCATTTACAGATTGGGAAACTGAGGCTTGGGGCTTTGGCTTCTCTTCCCTCCAGTGAAGAAGGGCTTCTCAGGACCAGGGAAGCCAAGGGAGCTGAAGAGAAACCCAGGGTCACTCCCCCGTCGCTGCTGAGGCAAGCTCTGTGCCTGTCTTTCCTCTTCCTGCCCTGACACTTTAAGTGATTCATTCTTCATGTGATATTTTTGTGTTTCTCCAGTGGGAAAAAAATGCCTCTGGGATTTCCAGGGGTTGTTTTATCTCCATGGTGCGACCAAATAATTCAGAAAAATGGAGAGAAACAAAGGGTTGGTGAGTTGCAGAAGGCCCACAATTGTCTCAGCCAAGCCCTCCCTTTAATCAGGGAGGAAACTGAGGCTGGGCTGAGTGCCTCGCCCTGTGACCCAGTGTGGCCCCGAGTAGGACAGTGGGGCATCTAGGATCTTCAGCAGGGTTGGGGTTTCCAGCTCAGCCCCTTTCAGCTCGCTCAAGCTCCCCCTTCCCTGGGCCTCAGTTTCCTCATCTGTAAAATGGGATCACAGGGGTGCCTACCTCCAACATTGAAGAGGGTAGCACACCCAGAGTGCTGGACGGGTGCAGAACTCATCCAGGGCAGGGGCTCCAAAGGGGAACCATTGGAACAGCTGAGTTTGTAACTTGGGCCCAGAGCCCAGCTGGCTGGGGCTTGGTGGATTCAGCAGGAGAGGGGTCAGTGAGGGGCAAAAGCCTTATTAGGGATAAACTGGAATGTTTCGCCACTGAGGAAGGAATGTGGGGAGGTAGGAGAGGTTTCCAGGTTGGCGGTCACCTGCGCGCCTTCCCCATTCCCGCACCCAGGCCAGTGCCCTTCATGACTGTGCTCCTCCTCTTCGCCCCAACCCTGGGAGCAGCCCCATGGAGCAGGTGTAGGAGGAGCCTGCCTGGTAGGAGGACAGTGGGGCCCAGGGGGTATGAGCTAGCCCACCTCGGCTCATGGACTCAGGGGTACCTGTCCCACCAAGGCCCTGGAGTTGGGTCTCTAGGCTAAAGTGAGTGGCTTCCACCCCGGGCTGTTGGCCCAGGTTCACTCCTGGGGTGGCTGTAAGCCTTGAGGCCCTTTCTTAGTTGAAGGAAATTTCCTGCCTGGATCTCTGCTGTTCCCATCTGCAAGTGTGCTGTTTGCAATAAAACCAACCAGGCCAATGAGTGCTAATGGAGTCCCTACTCTGTGGCCAGCAGACATTTATTCAGCACCTACTGTGCGCAAAGCATGGTTGAGAGACTCAGAGGCACAACATTTCCCACCCTTGAGGAGCTTGTCCCAGGCAGGGGAGCAATACACCAGCAGGCAAGGCCGAAGGAAGTCAGTCCCAACTAACGGAACAAGCAAAGCCTGGAAAGAGGAACTGGGGAGAAGAGGCGTAGACACGGAGTTCCAACACTTGCATTTGCCAAGGGGCACGCAGGACCCTCTCTCATACCTAAACCATCAGCTTTGGGAACAGTAGAGTGGGCAGCGTCAGATAAGAACACTTCATGGATCAGTTGCTGGTGTTCTGGGTGCACTGCTAACATCTGGTCCTTTCTGTCTTTGGTATGCCTGCACGGTGTGGGGCACGGCTCGCATTTCACAGATGAAACTGAAGCCAGTGAAGTGACTTGCCCTACATCACCCAGCTTGTTAGTGAGAAAGCTCTGATCCGAGGCCGGGGAGACTCACTGCAAAGCCCATGCATTCGCCTCCAGCGCCCTGTTTGGAGTCGAGCAGACCTGGGCTCAGATTGAAATCCTGCCGCCCCCCCCTCCGCCCCCCCCACCCCCGCCCCGGCTCTGGGCGATTGCTGAGCCGCTCGGAGATGTGGTTTGTTTATCTCGGTAATGGAGATGATAATTGCCTATGTTCATTCAACCAATTAACAAGTGCTGCTAAAGTGCCTACTATGTGCCAGGTCTGTGCTGCCCACAGACTTGAGCAAAAACAAAATGATCTCAGCAGGGCTGGCTTTGGGATGTGACCACTGCGGGCAAGGCATCGGGTCGGCAGGGCTCAGGTCACACCGGCTGTTGCCGGGCTGTGAGGTGCTGGCCCTTCTCACTGGCTGTCAGGCTTGGAGCCAAGCACCCCAGCTGCAGGTGAACGGGCTGCCTCTCTCTGTCCTTCCCCAGCCGTGTTCTCCAGCTGCCTCTGTCCTGGCCAGCACAGCGAGGAAAGATGTCCTAGTTCCCCCCGCCGCTCCCTCCTGCAAATACGAAGGGGTCACAGAGACGCTTTGATCCCACTTCATGCCGGCGTTGAGCCTTGAGAGGTGTTTATTCCTGGACTTCCCGTTTCAGGGTGAGATTTCATAACCTCAGCGTGGATGTCCCGGAAACAAAAGTTCACAAACTCAGGATTAGGTCTGCACTGCCGAGGAAATGCCCTGGAGATGGGAACTTTGTGGGTCTGCACCGCTGAGGAAAGGCCCTGGAGATGGGAACCTTGTGGGTCTGCACCGCCGAGGAAAGACCCTGGAGACTGGGAACCTTTTGGGTCCACACTGCCGAGGAAAGGCCCTGGAGATGGGAATCTTGTGGGTCCACACCGCCGAGGAAAGGCCCTGGAGATGGGAACCTTGTGGAGGTTAAACCCCGATGACACACGTGTGCACACACATGTGGACATGTGTGCTGTATGGAGACAGGCATCCACACATGTGCTGCCCGTGGAGGTGAACACTCTTATGAGTCGTGGAGACAGGGCACAGGCACAGACCTCCGGGGCCTGAGTCCCCTCTCTGAGCCCCACATTTTCCATCTGTGTGACAGGGAGACTGAGGGTGCAGCCTAGGGCTGGCAGGAAGGGAACGGGTGAGAATCGGGTAGCACTGGGCGCCGTGCTCTGCCTGGGGCTCTGGAGCCCCACAGCTGCGACCTGCCGTCTTCTTGTCTGTACTTCCTGCCCTTGTGCCGGGCTGCTGCCTGCCCATAGGACGGTCGGTGTGGCCCCAGAGAGCCCTGCCCTGTTGAATTACTAATCCATGCTAATGTTGCCACTGCCATTCATCGCGCCCACGTGGAATTACTGATTATGTAATTGACAGTCTGTGACCGCCTCCCCGGAGGCTGTAAGGCTTCTGGCAGTGGGAACCCCCATGCCCAATGCTGTTGGTCCGCAGTGGAGACTCTTCACGTATTCCTTGAGTGGCGACCAGGAGAGAAAGCACTCCCTGAACAGTGGGGTCAGGAGGGCGGGTAATTGAGGCTGCTTGTGGATGAGGTGGCATTTGATCCAGACCTTATGGGCAGGTTCAATTGGGACATACAAGGTGGGAAAAGGGAGGCCCAGGGGCAGGACCAGCCTAGGCAAAGGCCAGGGCTCCTGAGCTCTGCCACCAGCCGCTTCACGTTCAAAATGCTGGGCACGACGCGTCCTCACCCCCAGGTCAGCCTCCCGCCCCCCACGACAGTAGAGTAGGTGGGACGTGTTTGGGGAACAGGCCACGTGTCCTTTGCTCTCCATCATGTGAGGTTCAGGCCTGAGTGTGGCTCCTGTCTAAGGACGGCCAACCCTGGGGTAGAGGTCCCGGTTCAGCCACCCTTGGCTGCCTTTGCTCGGTTCTCCCAGGTCACTCTCAAGTCAGGACACAAATGAGGCGGGCTGAACAGGGTTCTCCTGCCTATGCTGGCCCCAGGTGAACCCCACCCAGCCCCTGCCCTAGCACGGCCTCCACACAGCCCAAGACCACTGTGGGGAGAGGGGAAGTCAGAGCCTCAGGAGCTCATCTGGGGAGTGGGAGAATGATGGGCGGAAAGCTGCCCTGAGAAGTGGCCACCCAGATGAGCCTCCAGACTGTCTTTGGAGAGGGGAAGGGTGGTCCTGGCACAGGGGAACTGTCTGTGTAAAGGCCCAGAGGCACCACAGACCCAGAGGGCTGAAGCTCCAGGAACAGAGAGGGCGAGGTGGCCACAGGGCCAGGCCACAAGGGACCTCGGGTGTGAGCGTGACCTTGAACCCAACGAGACAGGTTGATGGCTAGGTGGGCACTTGGGAGAGCTGGCACTGGGGCCGCCTAGGGCTTTGGTTGCTGGAAGAGGCAGAGGCAGAGACAGCAGCGGCAAGAAGCATGTGGCCAGGCCTGACCCCGGCCTTGGATGCCTCACTTCTTTCAACTGGCAAATTAGATGCTGTGGTTCATCCCCATCCTAGGGCTGAGAACACTGAGGCTCAGGTGTCACTCCAGGTCACGTGGGATGTGGTTACACAAGGTGGAGCGGGACTTGGCCCAGGTGAGGGTCCGACCCCCATGCCTTGCACTGGGCTGGAGGTGTGGCACTCGGCCGTGCCCAGAAGCGGGGCAGGGCAGGCTGAGAAGGGACTGGCCAGAAGCCCCCAATGCTGCAGGGGGCTCTCCAGGTGTTAGGCGAGCAACTAGGCCTGCGGGAGCCTGAGGCCCCAGCCCCGCTTCCGTCGGGCCCTCCTGCACCCTGCCCTGCAGAGCCTGGCTGACATGGAAACAGATCATTGCTGTTCCTGGCGGGTTTAATTCATCTTCCCAGCTCTGTTTCTCTTCACGTGCCCTCCTTCCTCTCCCCCCAGCCTCGCCAAGTTCAGTGTTTAAAAATAATCCTCAAATCTCGGAACAGCGATCCCGGGCTGACCCTAGGGAGGGCTCGCAGAGATGCATGCACGCCTGACTCATCATTCTGACCCGGTCAAACAACCAACGTTCTGGAACATCCACTCAGCCAGAATGTTCCTCCAGTTGTTTGAGTTCTTTTGTTGACCACAAACTACTATCTTAGGCAGTTTACCAATTCCCAGAGAACTAGAACCCGGGAGGAGAAATCTAATCTGTCTGTGGTAAATGGGCTTTCTGGGGGTCTTTCAGGGGACTCCAACTTTTTTGGTGCAAGGAGTTAATGAGCTTTGCTGCTGAGGGGCTCTGTGACCTTGGGCAGGTAATGTCACCTCACTGAGTTTCAGCTGCCCCTTTCTGAGATGGGAGCTTGCTGGTATCCTCCCAGGACTGCACATGGGCTGCAAGCGGTGTCCACAGACCTCATTAGTAGGGCCTCTCAGGTAATGGTGCCCAGTGGTGTGACACGACATTGTCATCACAGCTCCCATAGCCCAGGTCCCTCCACTCACATCATCATCACAGCTCCCATAGCCCAGGTCCCTCCACTCACATCATCATCATCATCATCACAGCTCCCATAGCCCAGGTCCCTCCACTCACATCATCATCATCATCATCACAGCTCCCATAGCCCAGGTCCCTCCACTCACATCATCATCACAGCTCCCATAGCCCAGGTCCCTCCACTCACATCATCATCATCATCATCACAGCTCCCATAGCCCAGGTCCCTCCACTCACATCATCATCATCATCACAGCTCCCATAGCCCAGGTCCCTCCACTCACATCATCATCACAGCTGCCATAGCCCAGGTCCCTCCACTCACATCATCATCATCATCACAGCTCCCATAGCCCAGGTCCCTCCACTCACATCATCATCATCACAGCTCCCATAGCCCAGGTCCCTCCACTCACATCATCATCATCATCACAGCTCCCATAGCCCAGGTCCCTCCACTCACATCATTATCACAGCTCCCATAGCCCAGGTCCCTCCACTCACATCATCATCATCATCACAGCTCCCATAGCCCAGGTCCCTCCACTCACCATCACCATCACAGCTGCCATAGCCCAGGTCCCTCCACTCACATCATCATCACAGCTCCCATAGCCCAGGTCCCTCCACTCACATCATCATCATCACAGCTCCCATAGCCCAGGTCCCTCCACTCACCATCACCATCATCATCACAGCTCCCATAGCCCAGGTCCCTCCACTCACCATCACCATCATCACAGCTCCCATAGCCCAGGTCCCTCCACTCACCATCACCATCATCACAGCTCCCATAGCCCAGGTCCCTCCACTCACCATCACCATCATCATCACAGCTCCCATAGCCCAGGTCCCTCCACTCACCATCACCATCATCACAGCTCCCATAGCCCAGGTCCCTCCACTCACCATCACCATCATCATCACAGCTCCCATAGCCCAGGTCCCTCCACTCACCATCACCATCATCACAGCTCCCATAGCCCAGGTCCCTCCACTCACCATCACCATCATCACAGCTCCCATAGCCCAGGTCCCTCCACTCACCATCACCATCATCATCACAGCTCCCATAGCCCAGGTCCCTCCACTCACCATCACTATCATCACAGCTCCCATAGCCCAGGTCCCTCCACTCACCATCACCATCACAGCTGCCATAGCCCAGGTCTCTCCACTCACATCATCATCATCATCACAGCTCCCATAGCCCAGGTCCCTCCACTCACCATCACCATCACAGCTGCCATAGCCCAGGTCCCTCCACTCACATCATCATCATCATCACAGCTCCCATAGCCCAGGTCCCTCCACTCACCATCACCATCATCATCACAGCTCCCATAGCCCAGGTCCTTCCACTCACATCATCATCACAGCTCCCATAGCCCAGGTCCCTCCACTCACATCACCATCATCATCACAGCTCCATAGCCCAGGTCCCTCCACTCACCATCACCATCATCACAGCTCCCATAGCCCAGGTCCCTCCACTCACATCATTATCACAGCTCCCATAGCCCAGGTCCCTCCACTCACATCATCATCATCATCACAGCTCCCATAGCCCAGGTCCCTCCACTCACCATCACCATCACAGCTGCCATAGCCCAGGTCCCTCCACTCACATCATCATCACAGCTCCCATAGCCCAGGTCCCTCCACTCACATCATCATCATCACAGCTCCCATAGCCCAGGTCCCTCCACTCACCATCACCATCACAGCTGCCATAGCCCAGGTCCCTCCACTCACATCATCATCATCATCACAGCTCCCATAGCCCAGGTCCCTCCACTCACCATCACCATCATCATCACAGCTCCCATAGCCCAGGTCCCTCCACTCACCATCACCATCATCACAGCTCCCATAGCCCAGGTCCCTCCACTCACCATCACCATCACAGCTGCCATAGCCCAGGTCCCTCCACTCACATCATCATCATCATCACAGCTCCCATAGCCCAGGTCCCTCCACTCACCATCACCATCATCATCACAGCTCCCATAGCCCAGGTCCTTCCACTCACATCATCATCACAGCTCCCATAGCCCAGGTCCCTCCACTCACATCACCATCATCATCACAGCTCCATAGCCCAGGTCCCTCCACTCACCATCACCATCATCACAGCTCCCATAGCCCAGGTCCCTCCACTCACATCATTATCACAGCTCCCATAGCCCAGGTCCCTCCACTCACATCATCATCATCATCACAGCTCCCATAGCCCAGGTCCCTCCACTCACCATCACCATCACAGCTGCCATAGCCCAGGTCCCTCCACTCACATCATCATCACAGCTCCCATAGCCCAGGTCCCTCCACTCACATCATCATCATCACAGCTCCCATAGCCCAGGTCCCTCCACTCACCATCACCATCACAGCTGCCATAGCCCAGGTCCCTCCACTCACATCATCATCATCATCACAGCTCCCATAGCCCAGGTCCCTCCACTCACCATCACCATCATCATCACAGCTCCCATAGCCCAGGTCCTTCCACTCACATCATCATCATCATCACAGCTCCCATAGCCCAGGTCCCTCCACTCACATCACCATCATCATCACAGCTCCATAGCCCAGGTCCCTCCACTCACCATCACCATCATCACAGCTCCCATAGCCCAGGTCCCTCCACTCACCATCACCATCATCATCACAGCTCCCATAGCCCAGGTCCCTCCACTCACCATCACCATCATCACAGCTCCCATAGCCCAGGTCCCTCCACTCACCATCACCATCATCACAGCTCCCATAGCCCAGGTCCCTCCACTCACCATCACCATCATCATCACAGCTCCCATAGCCCAGGTCCCTCCACTCACCATCACCATCATCACAGCTCCCATAGCCCAGGTCCCTCCACTCACCATCACCATCATCATCACAGCTCCCATAGCCCAGGTCCCTCCACTCACCATCACCATCATCACAGCTCTCATAGCCCAGGTCCCTCCACTCACCATCACCATCATCACAGCTCCCATAGCCCAGGTCCCTCCACTCACCATCACCATCATCATCACAGCTCCCATAGCCCAGGTCCCTCCACTCACCATCACCATCATCACAGCTCCCATAGCCCAGGTCCCTCCACTCACCATCACCATCACAGCTGCCATAGCCCAGGTCTCTCCACTCACATCATCATCATCATCACAGCTCCCATAGCCCAGGTCCCTCCACTCACCATCACCATCACAGCTGCCATAGCCCAGGTCTCTCCACTCACATCATCATCATCATCACAGCTCCCATAGCCCAGGTCCCTCCACTCACCATCACCATCATCATCACAGCTCCCATAGCCCAGGTCCCTCCACTCACCATCACCATCATCATCACAGCTCCCATAGCCCAGGTCCCTCCACTCACATCATCATCACAGCTCCCATAGCCCAGGTCCCTACACTCACATCACCATCATCATCACAGCTCCCATAGCCCAGGTCCCTCCACTCACATCATCATCACAGCTGCCATAGCCCAGGTCCCTCCACTCACATCACCATCATCATCACAGCTCCCATAGCCCAGGTCCCTCCACTCACATCATCATCACAGCTCCCATAGCCCAGGTCCCTACACTCACATCATCATCATCATCACAGCTCCCATAGCCCAGGTCCCTCCACTCACATCATCATCACAGCTCCCATAGCCCAGGTCCCTCCACTCACCATCACCATCATCACAGCTCCCATAGCCCAGGTCCCTCCACTCACATCATCATCACAGCTCCCATAGCCCAGGTCCCTCCACTCACCATCACCATCATCATCACAGCTCCCATAGCCCAGGTCCCTCCACTCACCATCACCATCATCACAGCTCCCATAGCCCAGGTCCCTCCACTCACCATCACCATCATCATCACAGCTCTCATAGCCCAGGTCCCTCCACTCACCATCACCATCATCATCACAGCTCCCATAGCCCAGGTCCCTCCACTCACCATCACCATCATCACAGCTCTCATAGCCCAGGTCCCTCCACTCACCATCACCATCATCACAGCTCCCATAGCCCAGGTCCCTACACTCACATCATCATCACAGCTCCCATAGCCCAGGTCCCTCCACTCACCATCACCATCATCATCACAGCTCTCATAGCCCAGGTCCCTCCACTCACCATCACCATCATCACAGCTCCCATAGCCCAGGTCCCTACACTCACATCATCATCACAGCTCCCATAGCCCAGGTCCCTCCACTCACCATCACCATCATCATCACAGCTCCCATAGCCCAGGTCCCTCCACTCACCATCACCATCATCACAGCTCCCATAGCCCAGGTCCCTCCACTCACCATCACCATCATCACAGCTCCCATAGCCCAGGTCCCTCCACTCACCATCACCATCATCATCACAGCTCCCATAGCCCAGGTCCCTCCACTCACCGTCACCATCATCACAGCTCCCATAGCCCAGGTCCCTCCACTCACCGTCACCATCATCACAGCTCCCATAGCCCAGGTTTCCCTTTGCACACCCCAGAGGGACCCGAGGTGATGGCTTTGGCCTGTTATTAATCTTGTGGCCGTGAGGCTGGCCACCTTGTGGAATCCTGACCGGGTCACAGCTGCTGGCCAGTCCCCAAGTCCTGGGGAGGTTTTCAATGCAGCTTTCTGACCCTGCTTGGAATGCGGAGGTTGGCTTCTATGCTTCCCTGTCTCAGATGATTAGAAATGGAATTTTTACTTAGGTAACTTCTCGTGACATACGGAGGGTTTTTCTTTCCACTGAGGATTCAGCTTTCAGTTCTGGCCCTGAGCTGCCTTGGGGACCCGGGGAGTAAGGGCAGCCCCTACCGCCTCCTGCAGAAGCTTCCTGACCCCTTTGTCCAGAGTTCCTCACATGCCCCGGGGCTTCTGTCTAGCATACAGGGCTGTAGCTTTGATTGCATGTTGACCCATCTCAGGCCAGACTCCTGTGGGTTGGGGGCACAGCCAGGACATGGATGCCGAACAGACCCCCAAGGGAAGCCCAGGCTGGACACGGGACCAGTGCAACCACAGCGTGTTGTGGTGGGGACACACCACAACAAACCACATGACTGTGGGGTGTGCCTCAGGCAGGGCTGGGATTCCCACCCAGTCCCTGCACTTCCTAAGCCTCAGCCCCCGGCTTCAGGCTGCATACTGTCCCTTCCCAGACCCATGCTGTCTCACAGCACATCTCTGTCAAGCACATTTGTCTCTGGAACTGCCCCCAGGGGCATAAAGGCCTCTCTAGCCCTGGACCCTGGGTTTGGGAAGACAGAGGTAGGGGTCTGCTCAGCAGATGGTGGGGCTGAGGGTCAGCCCTGGCCAGGAACCTCGTGGTCTGGTAGAAGAGGTCCTGGGAAGAATTGCATAATGGGAGGCTGCTGAGGGCACCCCTGCCTGTGCCCACTGAGGGCAGGGACTCACTTCCTCTGTGTTCCTAGAAGTGGGCTTTGGATTTGCCTCAGCCCAGGGCCCGGCCCAGAATGCAGGTCAGCAAGTGGGTGCTGAGAGAATAAGTGAATGAATAAATGAATTAACACATGAATGAAGAAACAGATGCAATACTATAGGACTCAGTGGAGGGGCAAACTTTTTCTAGCTGAGAGAATCAAGGCAGGCTTCCTGGAGGAGGTGGCACTGGAGCAGCTTCTAAAGTGGTACAGAATTTGGACTCCTAGGGATGAAGAAAGGGTGGCCCGCTAGGGGTGAGCAACAGCCCCCCAAGATCCACCAGTACACTCAGGGCTTTGTAAGGAGTCAGAGCAGCTGAAGCCAGGACCAGGCCTGTGGCTGAGGCAAATCCTCCTTATTCTCTCAGCAAACCCACCAGCTCTTGGACCTGAGCCCCAGTCACAGAAGTGGGGCAGCCCCGCCCTAGGGGGCTGGAGGATCGGGAGACTGGGGACCTGTTTCAACTGTCCTTGGGTCTCAGCTTCCCCATCTGTAGAATGGAGCACAGCAGGAGGCATCTCAGAGCACGGGGGAGATGGAGCGTGGGGAGGCATCTCGGAGGCCCCTCATTCTCCACTCTCACGGCGTGTTTTCCAGGGCTGATCCATAGGACTCCCTGGGAGAAATCCATTCCTGAGCACTCCTGGAGGCTTGACCTCGGCTCATCCTCCCAATAGGGCCTGAAGGAGGCTGGGAGGAGGCCCAGGCCCAGAGCAGTTAAGCAGCTTACAGTTCCCCGGGAGGAGCAGGGCAGCGGTGGGAGCAGAGAGTGCAGGTGGACGGGAGGGGCCCCTCCTGGAGGAAGAGATGAGTAAGCTTGAGTAAGCTTGGTGTTAGAGGCCTGCATTTCAGGGGCATTTTACAATCCTGACGGTCCCTTTCCTTGTTCTGGCAAACCAGACGTCACAAGGACAGCACCTGACGTTCCTGGTCCAGCCACAAAAGCCATGCTGCAGGGGAAGAGACTGGGGCCCCGGGCCAGGGCGAGGCCATGAGCGCTGTGCCTTTGGCCTTGAGTCTTGCCCTGTCTCCTCACTCTGAAGTCTCCAACCTCTGAGTTGCCCGAGTGGCTTTCCTTTCTGCTGCCTTGAGCCCTAACTCTGTCCCCAGTAAAGCAGTATTCAGAGCTGCCCTGGGACCCAGCTTGGTGTCCCCTCTGCTCTCCCTGACCAGGCTGTGAGCTCTGGAGGGCAAGGCAGCCGCCAGCCGGCTCCCAGGGCCCAGAGCAGGTGCCGGGACAGTCTGGGCAAGCAGAGGGGCTCGGTTCTTCGGGCTGCACATCATCTTCCACCATCTCTTCTTTCAGAAACGTGTGGTCTGGCAGAAAATCCCTGCTCTGTGTGTTCGACTCCAAAACCATCCTCTCGGGGGGCAGGGGGCCTCACTTGGCATTGACAGGCTGGAGCGGACTCTGAAGAGTCTGCTTTGCAGATGGTGGGGGTGGGGCTGAGGGGTGGGAGGGTGGCTCAGCCAGGCCAGAAGGTCCTCAGGGTCTCCTGCCCAGGTGGGATGCCAGGCTCTCCAGGCCCCACCATCCTCACCTCAGACCCCGCCCCCAGCTATACAGATGAGCTTCCTCCTGTGGACCCAACCCAGCCCTTCCCGGGAGCAGGTGCCACTCGAGGTTGCATCTCTTGGCTCAGGCTGCCTAGCAGGGCTTCTCAAACCAGGAGGCTTCCACAGGAGGAATTCACTGTCTCAGCCCGGAGGCTGGAAGTCCAGGTCAAGGTGTCAGCAGGGTTGGGTCCTTCTGAGGCTGTAAGGGCGAATCTGTTCCTGGCGGTTCGCTGGTATCTGTGGCGTTCCTTGGCTTATACGTGCATCACCCCAAGCTCTGCCTCCATCTTCCCCTGGCGTCTTCCCTGCACTTGTGTTTCTTGTCTGAATTTTCCTTTTTTATAAAAAACACCAGTCTTCTTGGATCAGGGGGCCACCCTACGCCACCATGATGACCTCATCTTCACTAATGACCTCCACAATGACCCTCTTTCCAAACCAGCTCACCTTCTGAGTCCTGGGGGACTTCAACATGTGAATTTGGGGGGAACACAATTCACGTACCATAACAGCGTGCCTCAAGGGAGAGGATGGGGTACAGTACCTCTTCTGGCCCAGAGCCAGGCAGATTCTCAGCAAAGTAACCTCCATCTCTAATCTCCACCCCTCCTGCCAGATACACGCAGGCAACAGGGGCTCTGGGAGGATGACACTGTTACAGAGAGGACACAGATGGCCTCTCCTAGCCTCCATTTCCAACTCCTATGGGAGACGGGGGTGATCACAGTCTGTAATCCTGTCCCCTCAAGGCCCAAGGCCTGTCTCGAGTGGCCCTGCTGATACCCCAAACCCAGGGCCTTTGCCCCAGCTGCCTCCTCACTGCCTCCACCCCAGGGCCTTTGCCCCTGCTGCGCCCTGGTCCGCAGCACTCTTTTCCAGAGAGGCACGTGGCCTCTCCCGCCTCACTCAAGGGTCTGCACAAACTCGATCTTCTCAGAGAGGCCCTCCTTACTGCCCTTCTAAAGCCGCCCCCCATCTCCCTTCTCTGAAGCACTCCGCAGCCACACCTTGCTTTACTTTCCTTTATAACATTAAAAAAAAAAAATTTATCGTGGTAAAACATACATTACAGGGAACTTACTACTCTAACCCTACTTTTTTTTTTTTGAGACGGAGTCTAGCTCTGTTGCCCAGGCTGGGGTGTGCAATGGTAGGGCTATCTCAGCTCACTGCAACCTCCACCTCCTGGGTTCAAGCAATTCTCCTGCCTCCGCCTCCTGAGTAGCTGAGACTACAGGCGCCTGCCACCATGGCTAATTTTTATATTTTTAGGAATGATGGTGTTTCACCATGTTGGTCAGGCTGGTTTCGAACTCCCGACCTCAGGTGATCCACCCGCCTCAGCCTCCCAAAGTGCTGGGATTACAGGCATGAGCCACCGCGCCTGGCCACCCTTAACCCTTTTGAAGCGGGCAGTCAGTGGTACTGAGTGAATACACGGTGTAGTGTGACCCTCACCTCCACACAGCTCCAGAACCATCTCATCTTCCCAAACTCTCACCCATGAAACACTCACTCCCCATCCGCCTCCCCCGAGCTCCTGGCACCCTCCATTCTGCTTTTGACCCGATGACAAATTCCCTATGAATGTGACTCTCCGAGGGACCCCATGTAGGTGGAATCTCACCCTCTGTTCTGTGCCTCGCCTAGTTTGGGCATAATGGCCTCTGGGTTCCCCCTGCTGGAGTGGGTATCGTAGTTTCCCTCTTCTGTAGGGAGAGAAATGTGCATTGTGTGAGGGATCACACCTACTGTTGACCCACCCTTCCCTTGATGGGCACGTGGGTTGCCTCCACCTTTGGCCAAGGTGAAGGATGCAGCTGGGAACGCGAGTGTGTGTGTATCTGTCCGGGTCCCTGCTTTCCACACCTTAGGATATGCCCTCAGAAGCCTGGAGCATTTTAAACATTCATTTGTTTGCGTGTTGTTAGCCTTCCCGAGTAGAACACAGAGACTCCAGGGAGGAACCGTTTCTGTTTCATACACTGCTGTGTGCCTTGTGTCTGGGAAGCTGCCTGGCTCCGTGCATACTTGTGGAGGGGTTCATGGAAGTCACCATGAACCCCCTCACCCTAGCAACACGGCAGAGGACCTGGGTCCTGGAAGCCCCTCAGGTGGCCGAGCCAGCCTGGGCGTCCTCACTTCTCCAGTTCTGGTGCCTGCCCGCTGGCATCTGCCCACTGGTCATTTCTACTACCTGAGCCATCCATCCTCCTTTGATTAAGTCCCATTTTGCCATGAAAAGAAAAGGAGGTGACAGTTGGCTTGTGGGGGAAGGTCATTCATTCCAGAAGGGTAGTTGGATGGCGGCGTCTCCATCGTCCGTGCCTGGCCCCTGTTCCTGGCAAACTCCCTCTCCTGCCTGCTGCCCACCTGCCCATCCCCCGCTGTGGGCAGCAAAGCCAGTGTCAGGCGAGGCAGCCCACATACCAGCCTCTCCTTGAACAGGCAGCTCTGGACGGATCAATGCCAGCCAAACGATGACCAGTTGTGGCCAGCAGTCCTTGAACGTGCTCGCCGTCCTCTTCTCGTTGCTGTTTTCTGCAGGTAAAACCTCCGTGGATGCTGTGGGTGGGGGCGGCATGGGGAGGGCATGGTCCCTTCCTAAGGTTCGTGCTGGCCCAGCTGGGGTTCTGGGGGCACACAGAGGCTTGCCTTTAGTCCTCCACCTTACTGATGCCCTCTGGTGAGGAGGTGCTGTGTGGTTGGTCTCTGCCTGTCTCTGTCTCTCTGTCTCTGTCTCTCTGCCTCTGTCTGCCTCTGTCTCTCTGTCTCTGTCTCCGTTGTGCACCACAGTCCTGAACGTGCCGTGGAGCTCACCTGGCTGCCAGGACCCTTGGGAGAAGCCCTGACTCGCATTCTCTCCTTCGCCCCTGCGAGACAGTTAGGCAGTGTCCCAGTCATCCCATTTTATAGATGAGGACACTGAGGCCTGGAGAGGGAGCTGACTTGCCTGGGACAACGCAGTTAGTGGATTCTAGCCCGACTGGCCTCCTGGGCTGTCCCTGGGTTTCCAGCTTAGGTCACAGGCAGGCTTCTGCTCTTCTGGTTACAAGGATGATTGGCACAAACGGAATCCCCTGCACCTCCCAGCTAGACCTGAGCAGCCCAAGGGCAAGGGCAGCCCTGCACGCCAGCCAGGGCCCGCTCCCCCAGGAGCCCTCTCCAGCTCTCCGGCTTCTGCTCCCTGTCTCTCTGTGTTTCTGGGTCTCTGTCTCTCTTTCTCTTTCTGTCTCTGCATCTCTGTCTCTCTGTTTCTGTCTCTCTGTCTCTATCTCTGTCCCTCTGTCTCTGTCTTTGCGTCTCCGTGTCTGTGTCTGTTTCTGTGTCTGTGTCTATCTCTGTCTGTCTCTCTGTTTCTGTCTCTCTGTCTCTGTCTCTCTCTGTCTCTGTCTCTCTGTCTCTGTCTCTCTGTCTCTGTTTCTGTCTCTCTGTCTCTGTCTGTCTCTGTCTTTGTCTCTCTGTCTCTGTCTCCATCTGTCTTTCTGTGTCTCTGTGTCTGTATCCATCACTGTCTCTCTGTGTCCATGTCTGTCTCTGTTTCTGTCTCTGTATGTCTCTGTCTCCATGTGTCTCTGCACCTCCTCATGCCGGTGTGTTCTAACAGTGTCACTGACACCAGGCTGGTGGTTTGCAGCCCCCACCCCTTTGCTGGGGGCAGCTCAGAGGGAGGCTATGAGGGTGTCTGGGGGTGCTTGGCAGGGCTCCCCAGACAGCAAAGCCAAAGCCACACCCAGGCCAGGGGGTCTGGGGGCCACCCAGCTGCTCTCTGCACCCCAGGTGCTTCCCATGTTTTGGTTCACCTGGTCCTCACTGCCCTTAGAGGATGAATCCACTCAGCCCATTTTACAAATGAGGAAGGTCAGACTCAGAGAAGGAAAGTAGACGGACGGAGGTCACGCCTCAGCCGTTGAATGAGGGCCATCCAGGTGCAGGAGTTACATGGAGCTCTGCACACGGGGATGTGTTCATGGTTGAGGCCTGGGGCCCAAATGCGGCTGTCTTCTTAGTGTCCCTGCTCTGCTGGGGCTGGCCTCCTAACAGAGCATCCCTCGGCCTGGAGTCACGCCGCGCCCCAGAACAGAAGCCCAAAGATGCTGCCCTTACTGTCCCGAATGCACGCACGGCCTCTAGCTCTAGGTGGGGGCTGCGCCTTGCCGTTCACAAAACGCTCTGGGAGCCCTCAAGCCCCCTGAGAGACCATTAGTCTTTCATCAGTGAGGAGAGGAGGCCAGAGAGATCACAATGGCTCAGGCAGTCCCCTGCCAGGACTCCCACCCACTTGTCCTGGCTCCCAGCCCAGGGCACTGTTGGCTCTGGGGAAGCAGCCGGGGAAGCCTCATCATTACCAAATGGCTAAAGCCTGTGGCTCTGACTGTCCAGTGGTGGCCGGGTGAGCTGGGTGCTGGTACTGGGTGAGCTGGGTGCTGTTACCAGGTAGGACCCTTTCCATCCCCTCACCTGGCCGGGCCTGCCCTCCCCTGCCCCCAGCTCTGCACATCAGCCTCCTCCCAGTCCCTCAAGGCCCAGCTCAAAGGCCACCTCCTCCATGCTGCCCTGCCGCTCTGTCCCTTCCCTCCCTGAGTCCTGTGGTAGCCTCATGGGCTGCTCATGGGGCCTGAGCTAGACTTTCTGACCACCTGGGCAGTGGCCCAGACAGTGGCCGAGATGGGCCAGCTGCCTCTGCCCCTGGCCTCTAGGCTAGAGGGTCCCAAACCCTAGCCCATCAGCACCTCCTGAAGCACCTGCCAGGACAGATGGCAGGGCCTACCCCGGAGCTTCTGATTCAGAAGCTGGCCTGAGAACTGCATTTCTGACAAGAACTCTGGGGATGTCCTTGAGGCAGATCGGGGGCCACACTTGGAGAGCTGCTGCTCTGAGCCGCAGTGCTGTCCCCTGTACCGTGGGAATAAGTTGGGTGCTTTGTTCATAGCCTCTGCATCCCCAGAGGGTGTCCTTCTTTCTTAAGGTTGAGAATGACCAGGGGAGCCAAATCATGGGAAGCACCTGGGGTGGGGAGAGCAGCTGGGTGGCCCCCAGACCCCTGGCCTGGGCATGGCTTGGACTTTGCTGTCTGGGGAGCCCTGCCAAGCCCACTACCAGCACCCAGAAGCTCCCCCAGCCCCCCAAAAGCTGGGACCTTTCTCTCACAGTGGTCATGCCCATCTCCACAGAAGAGAGTACTTTCTGTGGGGGAAGGGATGTAGAATTTCACACACCCCCGCCCCCGGGCAGCCTCAGCACCCCGGCGCGTGAAGACCGCCTGCCCACCTGCCAGCCCAGCCCAGCTGGGACTCCCCTGCGGCAGCCCTGGGTGGGCAGGCGGGGACTGTGTGGGCTGCAGTCTAATAACCTCTCCGCAGACACAGAGCTTTCAACGAGCTGGGGGAGCTCCTGCAAAACCAGTGCCTTTGTGGTTGAAGGAATGTGTTCAGCCAGCGAAGCCCCTTTTCAGCAATACAAATTAGATACAGCGATCTCTTTTATGAAGATACTAATTAAGCCTGAGACAGCAGCTCTAGGATTTTTCCATTGTTACATTTGTTCAGGCTTTCAGTCCTGTTTATCACCATTGGCATGACGCGTAAATATCGTCCTGGCCTTGCAGTAGCATTGGGGGCTGAATGGGGACCTCCGCCCGTGAGCAGAGAGGTAGGAGGGCTCTAGGCTGGGGCAGTGCTACCACTGTGAGGCAGGGGTGACCGAGGCAGGATCTTGGGGACCTTGGGGTCTAGGGTGTTCATTTAGTAGAAACCAAGGCACGGAGGGCCTGCTGTTTTTGACACAAGAGGTACCCAAGAGGTCCTTGCACCAGTGCCAGCCACCGCCCCCGGCCCGGGCCAGCCTGGGCTTAGCAACAGGCCCACCATGGCCAACAAAGAGCTAGCAACAGAAGACTGGAGAGGGCCCCAGACTTCGGATCCAGGCCTGGGGTCCATTCCTGCCCCTCCAACACTTAACTCGGACCAGTCACCTTAGCTCTCTGAGTCTCAGCTTCTCCATCTGTAAAGTGGGATCTCAAATTTTCTTGGCTGTGTGAGTCAAATGAGATGGGCCTGTGAGGCATACAGTAGATGCTCACTTAAGGCTGATTTCCTAATTGAGTGCCTGCTGCATGTCAAATGTGTCCACCGAGGCAGGAGAGCCAGCCCTGCCCTCCAGGACCCCCAGTCTGGGTGACGCAGAGAGTAACCAGGGCTGGGGAGGGTATAACCAGGGAGGGAGGCTGGGGGTAATGGGAGGCCAGAGAGGAGGCTCACAGTGGACCACAGAGTTCCAGGGGAGGGAAGAAGCAGGCAGGACCCTAGAAGAGGCAGGCCAGTCCCCTTTCCTCTTGGCACTCATGGACTGGCGAGGGACCCCTCTGAGCCCAGTGACTCTGTCTTCCAGTCTTGTCTGCACATTTCCGGGTCTGCGAACCATACACAGACCACAAAGGCCGCTACCACTTCGGCTTCCACTGCCCCCGGCTCTCGGACAACAAAACTTTCATCCTCTGTTGTCACCATAACAACACGGTCTTCAAATACTGCTGCAATGAGACGGAGTTCCAGGCGGTGATGCAGGCGAACCTCACGGCCAGCTCCGAGGGTTACATGCACAAGTGAGTGCCACGGGGGTGCGGGGGGGTCACAACCCCACTGCCTCGGGCCCCAGGCAAGGCAATCTGCCTCCCAAAGTCCCATCACCTGGGAAGGCAGTTGGATAACCACTACCAGGTTAGATGGGCCTGGAAGGAGGCTGGGAGAGTCTTCGGATGAGCAGGGCTTCTGGCCTATTGTGCCTTCTAAGCTTCAGCCTTCTCATCTGTGAGAAATGGACACAGGGACCCATGCCTGTAATCCCAGTACTTTGGGAGAATGAGGCAGGTGGATCACCTGAGGTCAGGAGTTCGAGACCACCTCGTCAACATGGTAAAACCCTGTCTCTACTAAAAATACAAAAATTAACTGGGCGTGGTGGCAGGTGCCTGTAATCCCAGCTACTCAAGAAGCTGAGGTAGGAGAATCACTTAAACCCAGGAGGTGGAGGTTGCAGTGAACAGAGATCGTGCCATTGCACTCCAGCCTGGGAGACAAGAGTGAAACTCCATCTCAAAAAGGAAAGAAAGAAAGAAAAAATAGACACAGAATACTCACTTTGCAGGGCTACCACAGAAGCTAAGTGAGGTTAAGGATGTCAAAAGCTTTTAGGCACAGAAGGCGCCTTGGCCTGTAATCTACTGGGCCCAGGTTCCTTCATTCATTCTTCACTTATTCAAGAAATACTGATTGACACCATTGACCCAGAGATTAATCCCATGCAGTTCTTCTCCTTAAGGTGATTAAAATACATTGGGATCAGGGACCTGATGGAGGGGACGACAGGTGTGGAAAAAGAGAAAGAGTTTGTGGAAAACTCATGAGAACATGCTAAGTAAAGTCATGGGGTTTGAAAACAGCATGCCTTTCTCTATTATGAGTGATGCTGGTCATCTTTTCACATGTCTGAGAGACATTTGTGTTTCTTTTACTGTGAGCTAGCTGTTTATGCCTATTGAGCTAGCCATTTTTCCATTGAATTTTTGGTCTTTTTCTTATTTATTTATGGGTGCTTTTTACATATTAAGGAAATATGATGAGTTGCAAATATCTTACCATCTTCTCATTGTTGGATGTTTTCATACCAATGTTTCTTCAGTGTGACTTTGACTTTATTGTGCTTTTTCCTCATGTTTAATTTTTAATTGTTTTGTAATCACATTTTATCAATTTTGTTTTTCTTTTATGGCTTCTGGCTTTTACATCACACTAAGAAAGACTTTTCCTCTTCTGAGGTCATTAAAAATGCCACCATGTTTTCTGATTCTTTTACATTTTAATTTTTTGTTTTTAAGTATTTGAACTATCTGGAATTTACTTTGATGAAAGTTTTAAAGTAGGAATTAAATTTTATTTTACTTTTTGAAAATGGGTAGCTGGTTATTCCAACACCATTTATTAAATGGACCTTCTCTTTTCCCCTGAAATGAAATGCAAACTTACCAAATACCTTAATATACAGAATATGAGTATTGAGATAGAGCGTGATGCGTACTTGGCTTTTGTTGCTCTGGGTATACGCTAGGACCTCACTGTGTAAACTACTGTGACTTTTAATACATTTTAATGTCTTAGCAGGCTCTCCCTGGCACTTCTGTCATACAAACTTTAGAATTAGCTGTGCAGTACCCCTACCTACCCCAAAAAAATCCAGTTAGTATTTTTTACTGAGATCATATTGAATTCATAGGTCAATCCAAGGATGACTTTTCATGATGCTGAACATTTCTATACAAATGTCTTTCCATTTGTTCAAATTTTCTTTCCTAGCAATTTAGAGATTTCTTTGTGTATATATTAGATGTATATTTTGCACTAATTTCAAGTTGTTTCTTTTCATGTTTGATTGGTATTTCCTTCCACTATATATTGTTAAAAGCAATGATTTTGAGACAGAAATTTTGCACTCAGCCACCTTACTGAAATTCCTTTTTTTTTTTTTTTCAGTTCTTTTAGGTTTCCAATTATTCCACTTGCAAACAATGATAATTTTATCACCCTGCCTTGCCACTTTTGTGCCTCACTTCTTTTTCCTGTCTGATTGCATTGGCTAGTGCCTCTAAAACAGCCTTTAGAATTGTCAGGTTCCTTATCTTCTTCTGATTTGAATGTGATGCTTCAACTTATTTTCCCAATAAGCATGAGGCTGAGTTTTAGGGGCAGATGTATTTTTTCATGCTAAGGAAAAATCTTCCTGAATGGGGCATTTGTTGAAGGGAGGTGGTGGGTTGGGGGTGTGAGCCTTGATCTCTATCTGATGTTGGAGCTGAAGGGCTTTGCCACCATGCTGCACTCACTCAGAGGGAAGCTGCCTCTTCCAAACCTCCCCACCTCCCACCTAGGCCAGCTCCCCAGCCTGCCTTCCTCAAATGCACGGGTGCTTCCCCTGAATCTCTTGCCATCTGCTCAGCCCTTAGAATAATTCTGTGTGTGAAGTCGCTCAGCAATCCCTGTCCATCACATCAGGGCTGGAATCAGGTCTGGGATTTGACCCAAGCCTTCTGAGACAAGGAACTGATTCCCTGAAGGAGGAGGGTAGTGCCAGGACTGGGGTGAGGGCCCTGTCATGTTGCAGGTTCTGGCAGAATGCCAGACAAGGCTTGGCAAAACAACCAGACTTCTCCAAGGTCTGGTGACTGGTGTCTGGGATCCTCATGCTGAAGCCCACAGGTTTCTATAATCTGCATATTTGCACAGGATTTCACACGGAACGCTCCACTCCACAGCACAGGGGGTCCTGGCGGCTGCTGATGAAGAGCCAGGCTGCAAAATAAAGGCCTCCCCTGGGGAGAATGCGAGTATCGAGGATCAGAATTTTAACTTACATTTTAATCCTTAGCTGGAAGAAGTGTTCTCGGGGCACATAATTTTGCTGAGTCTCTACGCTCAACCCTCTCCTCATCAGGCCACTGTGGCCACCTGGCAGCCCATCCTCAGCCCATTTTACAGATGAGGAAGGGGAGGCACAGAGAGGTTGAGTCACTTGCCTGATGAAGGCAGCGGTTAGTAGCAGAGCCAGCAGCCAACCCAGACGGTCTGGAATCATATTACTCGTTCTGGAGCTTCTACCCACAGAGGCAGATCCGACTGGGGAGAGGGCCCCTGAGCGGGGATCCCACCCCAGCACCACTGACATCTGGGGCCGGGTCGTGCTCCATGTGGGGCCCACTCTGTGCATTGTGAGATGTCTAGTAACCTCCTGATGGCCTCCACCAACCCGGTGATAAGCAGCAATGGCTCCTGACAGTGCCAACTGTGGGGGCACAGAATCATCTCCAGCTAAGCTGCTGCCCTGGGGAGATCCCATCCCTTGTCATTCTCCAGCAGTCCCCTCACCACCTTCCCTCTCCATGGGTGTGAGTCCGGAGCCCACACAGAGGAGGACGTGGCTCCCACTCCTCCCGCAGGCCTCTCCTGTCATAGGTGCTCCTGCGCAGGCAGGCGTGATGCTTGATTCTTGAGACCTGACAGTGTTTAAGAAGGTGGCAGCCCCACACCCCAGAGGAAGGAGCACTTTGGGCAGAATTCTCTGCAGCCCAGCGGAAAAGCAAGGGGAACAAGACAAGAAACAGCAGGTGGGGGCAGGGGGGTCCTGTCTAGCCTGGGAGGTGGGGTGGATAGACTTTCTTCTGAGCCCATCAAGCGTCCCTGGAGGGCTTTAGCTGGCTTTGTGCTGCATGGGCCATGCCTGGGATAAGGCCCCAGAGGACATAGTGTGTCTGCAGGGCAGGAGACAGGAAGGCGGCCTAGGCCAGACCTGGACCCCACTGAGGGGAGCTGGAGAACTCATGGTCAAAGGTCATGGAAGTCGCTTCCCAGCTGCACAAGTTCAAGGACCTTGGGGAGAGGACCCAAGCCCAGGGAGCTGAAGTAGGGCTTGCTGTCCAGGTGGGGCTGGCCTAGTGGCAGACAGGATGACTTGAGGGTGGGCCTTGAAGATGAGCCTTGGGGAGGAGGAAGCTGGGCTGAAGTCTCGAGTCATTGAATGGGTAGGAGAGGGCCTGCATGTGCAAGGGGACCCAGGTAGAGTCCACCTCTGTGCCTGTCCTGTGCTTTGGGGCTCTGGCCACACAATATCACAGGCTCCCCTGGGTAAGACACCTGTGGTGCCCCTTAATCCTCACCATGGGTGGAGGGAGGGGCTGGAGCCCAGGCTGGGGAAGTCACCTGTCCCAGACCACATGGGTGTCAAGGCCTGAGAGGCTCTGGAGCCCTGGTTCTGCCACCCCCTGGTGCATCTAGAAGGCCAGGACTTCTGTGCCACTGGGGACTGTGCCAGATCTCAGCCAAGAGGCTGGACATTCCCGTATCCTAGACAGGTTAGCACTTGCTAGCAGCCCATTGAGATGGACCAGGCCAGTGTGACTCCCAAAAGGGGCTTTACACAGATGCAGAGCTCCTGGTCCTCCCGCATCCCCCACCCCCACCACAGCTCTCCCTGCTGGTGAATCAGCCAGGAGGTGGGGCTGGTAACAGGGAAAAGGAGAGCGCTTCTGACTTATTTATTTGTTTTTTTCTGGAGGAACAGAACGGTTTGTTTTGGTTCTGGCTGCCTGGCAGGAAGGCAGAGCGAGAGCAGGCAGCCTCGCCAGGCCCACCACCATGGCGAGATGCCTGCTTCCAGCCACGTGGGCCGTAGAGAGACTGCGGAGAGAGGGGTGGGGCAGAGGCCCCAGTGTGCTGAGAAGTGTACTGCATGCCTTTCCATGCCAGGGTGCCACCAGGCACCAGCAATGGTGACTCAGACCCAGGCCCCTGAGCAATCTGTGTAAGCCTCTGTTTGGGGGTCCTGGTGGCCAGGCTGTGTGGGGGATGTGGTCACTTCTCTCTGGGGACAGTGAAAGTGTCTCTGGAGGAGGTGGCTGGGAGTGGCATCCTCCACCATGCATGGGCGTTTCTTCGCCAGGCAGATGGGCTGCAGGGGGTGGCAGCGGGGGAGAGACTCTAGGAAGACAGAACGGTGCACCCAAAGGCCTCAGCTTGTGCAGGCATGCCCTGTTGTCCCTCCCTTGGCCACACATGAAATCTCTGACCCCCAAAGCCCTGCCCTTCCCCAGGGAAAGGAAATGAATGAACACTTATGAGGACTTCCTCCAACACAAGGGGTCTGACTCACGCTGACGCCTTTCATCTGTTATCTATGAAGGATCTTCCACTTCCACAAGCCCCATTCACTAGGGCTGAGGCCAGAGAGGGTGAAGGCCTGCCTGCAGCCATGCAGCACACAGGGGACACAGCCATATTGGCCATCCTGAGCTCAGTTATGCTGAGAGGAGGAGCACCCTCAAAGGCTCCGGGAGCTTGGGAAGCAAAAACTTCCTTTTAGCTCATGCTCTGGGTCCTTCTTGTGCTCTCGTGGTTCTGTGCGTAAAGCATCCTGTGATGAGGCTGGAGAAGCAGGTCCCATCCTGGGCAGGATGATGGCCTAGCAGTAGAGAGAGAAGGCAGCGGTGAAGCCACACACGTCGTGTCTCTAAGCTTCTGCTCAGATGTGGCCATAGCATTTTTGCTCATGTTTCATTGGCCAAAGTACGTACATCACTTGTACAAGCCTGTTACCCGTGGGGTGAGGAGAGACAGAGGGACTGATGCTACTGGGAATGCCCTCAGCCAGGCGCAGTGGTATTTTGGGAGCAATAGACTCTGCTTCACCAGGTATATCCAGGCCCAAAGCCCACACACCATCACTGCACTGGACAACCTCGATCCTGCTGTGTGACCATGGACAAGGCACTTTGCCTCTCTGGGTCTAGACCTATTAAGCACTCTCTCTGTGCCTTAATCACATGAGCCAGTACTCCTGGGGTCTGTCCTCTCTGTCCAGACTCTCACACTATCTCACAGCCACACCATGAAGTAGGGGGTCTGGGTATCCCCATTTCACAGACAAGGAAACTGAGGCTCAGTTTCCCAAAATCACAAAGAGAGAATTTTGCCGAGCTAAGATTTGAATTCACACAGCCCTGACTTCTTGAGCTCACACCATAGTTGCCAAGGTCATCCGCCTTGTCTCATGAACCGGAGGCTGCTCCTGCCAGTGGGCGCCATACTCCCTTTTTTTTTTTTGAGATGGAGCCTGGCTCTGTCGCCCAGGCTGGAGTGCAGTGCCGCAATCTCAGCTCAGTGCAACCTCCGCCTCCCAGCTTCAAGCGATTCTCCTGCCTCAGCCTCCTGAGTAGCTGGAATTACAGGTGTGTGCTACCATGCCTGGCTAATTTTTGTATTTTTAGTAGAGATGGGGTTTCACCATATTGGTCAGGCTGCTCTCTAACTCCTGACCTCGTGATCCAACGGCCTTGGCCTCCCAAAGTGTTGGGATTACAGGCGTGAGCCACCGCACCCGGCCAGTAGACAAGGTTGGCGGAGGAGCCATTGGCCATCTTCCAGCTGAGCCAGTGTCTTGTTCTGACCTGCTGGCCTCAGGAACTCTCCTCCTCCACCCTCCAACGTGACTTCCTGGTGGGGTGGTGATGGGGACTTCCAGCCCACACTGGTGGCCGCTGCTCTTCCTGCTGATGGATCTGCTCCTGTGCCCCGGCAAGACGCTCAGTGCGGGTCCTCCATCAGAGGAGGTTTTGTTTACTGCTTGGAAAACACCAAAAGAATTTGAATCAGTAAATATCCCAAAATACTCTAAAAAAATTCGTGATCTGCTGTCTTGGCTGCCTTCACCTCTTGCTCCATAAACCAGCCTTTGGTGCTTCACCTTCTGCCATTTACAGAACACACACCCACACAACAAAGACCCCTGCATCTGGATGGAGTTAATTTCTGGGTCACATATTTTTTATTACATTTCTGAAATGTTTTTAAAGACCTGAATCTTCCCAGCTGGTCGACCATAGGGAGGGCTGGCCATGGACGGCTAGGGGAGTGGCTTTAGGATGGTGGCTGTGACCTGGGCTTCCCCGCCTGCCATCTCCAAGGTGGTCACGTCACAAGGAAGGGCGAGTCAGCAAAGGCAGCACCTCCCACAGGCAGGCCCCTCCCTTCCTGGACACGGAGGATGAGCTGGGAGGGCTGGGCATCATGTCATGTGTCAACTCCAGCAAGCTGGCTGCAAATGCCGGGAGCCGGCAGTGCACTCACACACGATGACAGTGACACACTGATCTGCAGGATGCCCAGAGGAGGGAGGACGGGGACTCGCCCTTGGGGTTCCTGGTAGAGGGTAGGCCAGGACAAGCGGGCACACCATGCAGGTGCAGGGGACCCCTCTCTGAACATCTAGCCTAGAATGGACCTTGGCCTTACCCCAAGATTAGCTCATCTGAGGTCAGATGGACCTGGTTCCAACTCCCAGCACTGCCACTCACCAGCTGTGTGGCCTTTGGCAAGTGACTTTGCCTCTCTTGGTCTTATTTCCTCGTGTGTGACATGGGGACAGCCGCTCCTCCCTCATGGCGCTGTTTCAAGGGTTCCAAAGCACAGGGCACTGACGCATGACGATTGCCAGCATCTATATTAGCTGCTGGTGCACAGACATGCCGGCTATAAACTCCAGTGAAGTCAGTACCAAAGCGGCCACTGTCACCAGCTCAGCCCCGGCTCTCAGGATGTGTTGGTGTCAGTATTCACAGCCTGAGGCTGAGTGCTGGGCTCATAAAGACAACTTGAACCGGTGCTCCGCCCTCAGGGCCCTCCCAATATCCAGGGCCAGACAGTCCTACCAAACAGCAAAAACAGCAGTGTGTTCTGGGAAATCCAGCAGCTTTGGGAATGCAGGGTAGAGGTTGGACTGACACAGGGCATCAAGGAAGGCTTCCTAGAGGAGGTGATATCTGGGCTAAGACACAGCACCAGGGCCAGCTGGGTGTGTGGAAGGTAGTCAGAGGTTCCGGATGGAGGTGCAGCATGGACAGAGTCCTCCAGGAAGGAGTGCTGTTGGGCTGGAGGCAGCTTTTCTACCCTGAGAACCCAGGCGGCCGAAGCCAAGGCAGTGTGGTGCAGTGGTTAGGAGCGCAACTCTAGAGCTCAGCTGCTGAGTTCAAGTACTGGTTCTGCCCCTTAATGGCTGTGAGCTCTTAGGCAAGTCTGTTTAATTCCAGTGAGCCTCAGTTTTCTGTCTGTAAAGCAGGGATAACAATGATGAAAAACTCTTTCTTCCTGTGGTTGCGTGAGCATGAGATGGGCTAACGTGGGAAGCAGGTGGGGGAACGAGCGTCCGCTGCCGCCTCTGGTAGTTACTTCTTGGCCCAGTAGTTCCAGACCCACAGCCTGCGGCCCAGCCACAGCCCCAGCTGGCATCCCGGACCCCTTCTGTGGACAGCATCTGTACACAGCTGCCCAGCCTCCCCTTCCCCCGTCTCCTCCTTCAGCCCCCGTGGCTGCTGCCATGGGAACCACCGAAGAAAAACCTGCCACTTAGAGCAATTCTGTGGGGGCTGCAGGAGGGAGGGTGCTGGGAAAGCGGGAGGCCTGGGGACTGGAGCCAGGCCAGCCTCCTCTGTCTGCGGGGACAGCTACCCTGGGGATGCCTGCCCCAGCATGCTGGATGGGGCCGCAGGCCTTTTTTCCCTGGAAGGAATTTCACATCCAAATGCCTCCAGGAAAAGTGAGCTTCTCTTTAACAGAAGGCAGCTGGGGCCTGGCTGGCAGTCATTTACACCTGAGCATGAACGAGCCCATCAGTCTCTTGCAGACTTCATGGCGGTAGGGGATGGGAGGCAGCGAGGACCCGCGGTGACCGGGAGCTGTGGGATTACAGCGGCACAGCCTAGGCACCAGCCTGTGGCTGCTCATGGGACGTGCTCAAGACATGCAGAGGCCTCCCATCCAGCAGATCCCAGGCACCCGAGCAGCATCTTCAGGCCAGCAACTTGGCCAAGTGAGGGGAGGGAAGGCTTTCCAGGCAAAGGGCGAATCTGAGCTTCCCCAGCCCTGGGCTCTGCCCTGGTCAGGGCCAGAGGAGCCGGCGGGAAGCAGCCCCCGTCTTCCTACAGAGGCTGCTACTGGCGCCGGGGCTGACCTAAGCCTGGGAAGATCTGGAGCCTGGAAGCTGAGACAGGGAGAGGCCTCCTGCTCATCTCCTCCAGGTCCAGAGACAGGCAGGGGTTCTCCCAGGCCACACAGCAAACCAGGCAGAGGAAGAATTAGAACGAGGGGTCCAGGCTGGCACCTGTCCTTAGCCTCAAACAGGGTCTTGAAGGTTGTGCTGCCCCTGAGAGCTCAGCCTGGGCAAGAGGCAGACGGGTCTCTCCCTGGGGAGGTGCAGTGGCAGCGTGTGCAGGCTGGACACTGGCTCCATTCACGCCTCCTCGACACCGAAGCGCACACCCACCCAGGCACATGCCCGCAGCAGGGAGCAGCCGGAGTGATTAATAGAGCGGTATGTTCAGGCAGCCGCAGCCCCTGGCACGTACTGTTAGGACTCAGCAGCTCCCACTGCAGTGGGAAGCCCAGGACACCGTCCATCTTGGGCACGCGGAGACTTGGACCCTGGCCTTGGGGAAGGGCGTGGGAGACAGATGTGGCTCTGGGTGACGAGGGCTGGGTTTGAGGGGAAATCAGGACTGTGGGCCAGAAGAGGGGCTTGTCCCAGCCCTGTAGAAGGGTCAGGGTGTCCGGAAGACTTCCTGGAGGAAGTCGTCTTCAACAGAGGGCTGGTGGGAGGAGGGGTCAGGGAAAGAAGGCACGGCCTGTGCTGGGAGCGCAGAGCCTCTCTGCAGTGGAGAGCCAGGCTTCCCAGCAGGGTTCTGAACCCTCTACAGCTTTGGCCACCTCTGCCTGGGGAAGGCAGAGCAGCCCTCAGCGGGGCTCTGTACCCTCCTCCGTGGGACTCCAAAATAGCCCCCATGCCAGGTTCCCCAATCAGCCCCGCTGATGAAGCCAGCCCGAGCCGGGCTGCTCGCATCTCCTCGCTCACTCCCTCTCTGTTCATTCACAGCAATTACACAGCCTTGTTGGGAGTGTGGATCTATGGCTTTTTCGTGTTGATGCTGTTGCTTCTGGACCTTCTGTATTACTCGGCAATGAACTACGACATCTGCAAGGTCTACCTGGCACGGTGGGGCATCCAAGGACGGTGGATGAAACAGGACCCCCGGCGGTGGGGGAACCCTGCTCGGGCCCCTCGGCCGGGGCAGCGGGCCCCACAGCCGCAGCCTCCCCCAGGCCCACTGCCGCAAGCCCCCCAGGCCGTGCACACGCTTCGGGGAGACGCCCACAGCCCACCGCTGATGACCTTCCAGAGTTCGTCTGCCTGGTAAGTGGCTGCCATTGAGGCCCGGGCTGGTTTGGGTCATCGTCTTTGGAGAGCTTGGAAAATCCGCCTTCATTCTCGCCATCGTGGGAATGATCTGGCTCATTGGAATGATTTGGTGGTTTGGTCACCCAATTGTTTGCGTATCTTGTTGTTTGAAACTGTCGTGTTAGCCTAGAACGTGTGCCTGGACGGGAAAGGCAACATGAGAGGTGGAAACAGAGCTCATAAGGAAAGCTTGCAAGCTCATCGCGCTTAGAGCCCAGCACGAGAGACTAAACATTAAGTGGAGTTTTGCGTTTCCTAGCTGCCAAGGCAAAAGGGGAAACTGGATGGCTTTCTAAGTTGTAAATCTGGCCAAAGGAAGCAAATCGGTCTGCCCAGGCAGATTTTTCAGCGTGAGGTTAGAAAATACAATGTTACTTGGTTCCTTATATGTACATGCCTGTGTGGCATGAGGGGTGCTAGTGCTGACTCAGGCAGGCTGTTCAGGAAGGAAGGAAGCCGGCCAGGTGGCATCTCAGGGGTTGGCCTTGTGGGATGGCTGCTCAGGGTTATGTTCAGATCTGAGCTTATCTACTGCAGTTCCTATTTCCGCCCAGTTCTAGTGTGGTGGGGGCAAGCCTGACCTGACCCCAGGTAGCCCTGGGCAGTGTGGCATCTAGAGTTGGAAGGAGAGAGGCGGGGTCTGGCATTTGGAGCAGGAACTCCCCGGGAGGCTGGTAGTACCAAGGACAGGAGACAGACTGAGGGTCGATTCCCAGGTCAAGGGGTAGAGTGAGACGTTCAGGCGCCCTATCGGGGCTGAGCTGCAGCCATGGGCACACGTGGCTCAGGGCACATCACACAGGGACATCATGATATCAAGCCCCAGCTGCAAGATCCATCCAGAGCCCTCCTGCTGCGGGGGTGTGTAGGAGTTTGCCACACAGTGACCCCTGAGTTCAAGTCCGGGAGCTTTGCAGGCAACCTGACCTGGGTCTGAGTCCTGGCTCTGCCATTACCTGCTCCTTGACTTCAGGCATGAGATTTCACCTTCTTAACCTGATCCTCATGAAAAAGGAGAGGGTAAGACTACCCCCTTCCAAGGGTTAGCTGCGCGCCTACCTGGCACGTAGTAGGTGCTCATTTAACCCTTGATTCCTCCTCTTTGGAGGCAGCAACCAAATGAATTAGCGTTCGTTCACATAGCTAGCAGGTAGTGACCTTTTCAATAATGAGTGCCTTAAATAATTAATAAGATATGCATAAATCAGCTTGTGCTTATCGATCGAATAATGACGCCATCTATTACACAGGAGACAAAGACACAGCCCTGTGTGGCTCAGTTTGACAAATGCTGGCTGAGTGGGTCCTTGGGCAGGGGTCTGTGCCAGGTTCTGGGGGATGTGGAGGTGATGAGTAGAGAAGCCAGCCTCCACCCTTGAGCAGTGGGGACTTCAGAGAGCTACAGGCAATGAAATGTCTGTTGGCAGGACCCCACAGTGGGGTGTTCTGAAATTCGAGTCCCTTGCAACAGACACACCTGGGGGGTTTGTCAAACTGAAGACCCAGAGCCCACGGACCAGGCATCTCTGCGGGGGATGCCTGTGGGCAGGACAGCTCGGGAAGCACTGGAAAATGTCTATAATAACCAAGCTTTCTGATAGCTGAGAATCTTCTGTTTAAAACGTTGGTCCTCCTCCACTCCCACACCTTTTGCATGCACGTGCATTTGTAAGAAATAGCTTGCACCTCCCTGAACACTTGCCAAGAGGATGGGGGATGTTGTTAGCGCCCTGTGCTCAGCACCTGGGGGCTGTCTGCCTGCCCCGGCCTCCAGGTGCTCCATTTCCTGCATCACTGTACCTGCTACTAACAGCCCCCAAGTCTCGCCCTGCCCAGAACCCTTTGTGTGTCCCAGCAGCGGTTCCCACCCCGCCCCTGTTCCTTATTGCTTTTCATCAAGCACACATTGCACACCTGCTATGTGCCAGGCACAGTGCTGTGCCATCAGGATGCAGAGAGCTTGCCAGGCTTGCAGGGATGGTGCACAGTGCCTGGGTGCGCGGCTGAGCTCCAAGTCCAGGTGGGACATGTTTCCTTTCGGAGCTCAGAGGCTCCTGACTGTCCTGAGCACAGTCTCGGGAAGGTGTTCCATCACCATGTGAGCGTGAAAAAGGGTCTTCAGAACCCACAAGGATATGGTACAGGATAAGGAATAGCCCGTCCCTGGCTGGATTCACAGGCACTGCCCCGCTCCCGCTGTGATCTTTGATGTGCAGTGTGACTCTGGGCGAGGAGCTTCCTTTCGGGTCTTCAGTTTTGCCAGTTGAGGAAGTGAAGTGAGAGGGGACTTGATTTGGAGATCAGGGAGGATCTTCCTTTTCTACCACTCCAAGGTTCTCCCAGCTGTCTGACCCACAACGTCTCCAGCATTACAGATCTTACTGTAAACTGACTAGGTCCCTGGCCCCAGGTGTCCCAGCCTCCATGTGGTGTCCCAGTCAGTGAAGCACCGCTTGGCATCCAGACAGGCACAACAAGCGCTCTCTGCGGCCCTCCTCAGTCACATCGGAGAATGTCCAGGCAAAGACTGTGGGCCACAGAGATTCCTTTTTTTTTTTTAGACTGAGTCTTGCTTTGTTGCCCAGGCTGGAATACAGTGGTGCGATCTTGGCTCACTACAACCTCTGCCTCCCAGGTTCAAGCAATTCTCTGCCTCAGCCTCCCAAGTAGCTGGGATTACAGGTGCCCCCCACCACACTCAGCTGATTTTTGGATTTTTAGTAGAGACAGGGTTTCACCATCTTGGCCAGGCTGGTCTTGAACTCCTGACCTCATGATCCACCCTTCTCGGCCTCCCAAAGTGCTGAGATTACAGGCGTGAGCCACCATGCCCAGCCTGGGAGACTCTTTAATGCTCATCAGTCCCTGGAAAGGCTTCTGTTCCCCTCACAGCCCTCTCAGGAGCCTCATGCTGAGCGTGACTGCTCCCCAAAACCTCTCTTTGCTTCTGCTTTTACCTCCGGAAGCCTCCTGTGAGCCCAGCCTCTGTGGCTTCTCTCCCTTTCTCCCCTGCTGGCCCCACCCCATCTCTGTCTCCTGTGGATGACTCCAGCTTCTCTAGCTTCTCAGGGCTCCCCATGCAGGAGCAGCAGGAGCAAGACAGCTGCAGACACACCCTCATCACCTGGGCTCCTGGAGTCTCCAAATGAGGCTCAGCCACTTCTGGGGAGGCTTAGTGGGACCCAAGCAGTGGATGGAGAGCAGCAAAGAGGGCACGGAGGCAGGAGGTCAAGGCACCAGGACAGCGCCAGGCAGGGCGACGCTGTGGGAGGTGGAGGCAAGGGGCAGCTGTGCCGGGGGCACCCAGGAGTCCCCTGCCCCTGCCTCCCACCGGGCTGCTATAGCAGTTCTGATGGGCACCCTGCAGTGGGAGGGCCCCAGCAGACACCAGAGCTGGGGCAGAGGAGTAAGCTGGGCGACTGCTGGGTCCACCCTCACGGCTCTCGGCTCCCCAGCTGGGGCCAGCACTGTCTCTCCTCTCAGAAACCTGTAGGGCTTGGTGAGTGAGGGGCCCAAGGCAGCCCCAGGCCACTGCTGAACAGCAGTATTGAAGGTCCTGGTGGCAGTGGCACAGCCCCACGCAGCCCCACCTCGGTCCCCATGGACACACACTCCATCAATCATAAGAAATGCGATTTTCCTGCCAGGTGGCCAGGCGAAGGCCAGGCACTGCCGAATCGCATGGCTAGGCAGCTGGGGCGTTGTGATGTCCCCCACCCCTGGGATTTATAACTGAGGTAGGGGCCGGCAGGGGCCGGCAGGGGTGCTAGGAGGGACACAGCTGTCACAAAGCTCAGCTCCTTTATTTAATTTCACAGAGAAGCCGGGCTTTCCTTCCACTTAGGAGATAATGAACTCGGACTGTGAAGTTTCTTGCTCAGATTCTCTGGACTCTGTCTTCTCTGGTGACCCCGACACTCCGCCCGTCATTTCCTCCTGAAAGCAGTCAGGACAACCGCTGAGGGCCCAGAGCCGAGCATGACCCAGCAGGGACTTAAGGGACACAGCCCCTGAGACAGGGTGTCCTTCACAGCTTGGAGGTCCTGGGTCTTCCTCCCAGGCATAGAGAGCCTCTCCAGGCCCCTTGGCCTCCTGGCACAGCTGCACACTCAGTTCACCATGAGGCAGGAGAGGGGCACTAACCCCTACACACACACACACACTCGCTCTCTCTCTCCGCCCCCCCCACACCCCGCCACCTGCATTCAGCCTGGCCAGGCCCTCCACCAATCCCAGACCGGACCTCACCATCTGAACTCCTGTCCTTGTCAGTGTGCAGCTTTCCCCACCAGAACCTCAGCCCGACTCAGGGTCCTGGCACGTAGTAGCTGCTCAGCAAATGTGTCCGAGGGATGCAGCAGGAGCATCAGCACTGGGGGTCCGGGACAGGGTCTGGGCTGAGCCCTCTGTCCATTTGGAGATCAGGAACCTGGTCTTCTCACATTGACAGCCCAGGTCTCACTTCTGCATGGCCAGAACCCACCTCGGGCTAAAGGAGCAGGCAGTGGAGGGGGCAGTGTGGGGAGCTGCTGTGCCCCGGGGTTAAGCCGGGCAGGGGGGTGTCACCACATTCCTGCCACATGCTGTGATCTCATCATCAGTACAGCTGTGGCCGGGGTCCTGGAAGCTGCCACTGTCATGGTCAACATGGTCATTGTTGCTGTCTCAAATCCAGGGCACAAGCATCAGCTCCCAGTCAGACACACCCTCCTGGCCCTGCCAGCGTGCCACAACCTGGCTGCCCCAAGCCTCCCCTGCCTGAGCCTTACTGTCCCCATCTGTAAATTGGGCAAGCCTGGCCTTGCAATGCAGTTGTGAGGACCTGATGGGGGGGGCAGGACACTCACCTGGGACTGCACCTCCCTCCCTCCACCGTGCATCAACATTCCCATCCCAGAGAGAGGCACTCAGGAGGCCCTGGAAAATGTCTGTAAGAGCCAGGCTTCTTGATAACTGAGAATCTTCCATTCAGCTGGCTCCTAGCCTGCCTCCCAGCCCTCAGTAGCCTGACCCTGCCTCCCCACCCCAGCAACCCCCTCCTGAAGCCTCAGGCCTGGAAGACCCACAGGGACCAGCAGAGAGTACAGGAACCATGGTTAGCACTTGACTTTAGACACTGCCCCCTCGGTATTTCCAGGGACTCTTGTAACTCCCACCCTGGGGACTGGGCTCAGCAGGGCGCACCATCCCCTTGTACGGATGAGCCAACTTGGGCCCAGGGAGGGTCAGTAACTTGCCCTAGGCCACAGAACCATGGGTTTGAGCCAGGGTCTCCCTGGCCCACGTCAGATCTGAGCCGACTCCACCTGGCCCCTGCCTGTCTCAGAGCCCCCCGCCACCTCACTGCCCATGCTGTCCACCCCATCCTTGACCGCTCAAATCCCTCCCTGATTCATACCTCCCTGCTTCTGATTTAATTCTCTTCCCAGTGTGCTCTGCTCCATCTCTCTCTGGGGAACTCATCCTTCAAAACCTTCCCTGAGGTCTAGAGGCCTGGGTGGGGATGGGAAATGGGCAGTGGCTGGAGGAGAGGAGGCTGCCCAGCTCCAGCCCTTCCAGCCCCCAAGCCCTCCCAGGCTGTCGGAGCTCAGGGAGAAATTCCTGACTTGGCTCGAGGGGATCCTGTGTGCATCTCAGAGCTTAAGGGGCATCCAAATCCCCTGGGTCTTGTTGGGTTTGCAAATTCTGATGCCTAATGATGGGGTAGGCCTGGGATTCTGCATTTGTAGCAAGTTTCTGGGAGATGCTGGTGCTGCCTGTGGGGCATACAGGGACAGGGCAGAGCGGGCATCAGAACCTGAGTGCCTCTACAGCATTGACTTCATCGCCCTGGGCCCTGAGGACCTCAGGTCACCTGGAAGTACAGGAGCCCAGCAGGGGAAGGTAGATGTCAGAGTTCCTCTCCGTCTGTTAGCCTCTGCCTACCAGCAAAGCCCCACTGCCACCTCTTCTCACCTCACTGTCCTGGAGCCCCTCGAGTGCTTCATAAAACACATTCATCCTCCCCTGTGAGGTCCCAGAGTTTGCCCAACCCCAGAACCTTCTCCTGCTGAAACTCAAGCATCGTATTCTTCCCAGCTCTGCAGCCAGAGCCCTGGGTGTGTGGCTTCTGCAGGGAGGGTGCCAGCCAACAGCAAGAAATTCCAGAAAATGAGGAGACCAGAAAGGGAGGCGATCAAGTATCTTATTTCCTTGGCGTAACATCAAATACCAAGGAGGCTTCCGTGCTTGGAATTCAGAAGACAGTTGATGTCCTGAGCAGGGATGGAGTTGCAGCTCCTTGGGGGCTCCAGCTGGACCAGGAAACTGGGCTGCCCCTCCAGTTCCTGTCTTTTCCCAGCTAGGGCCTGAGAAGGCATGCGTTCCCTCCTTCGCTGCCTCTCTGGGCTGTGTTTCGTTTGTTCTGACAGCTTGGCTGAAACCCCGGGAGGTGTCCATTCATCAGTGTCACTCCGTGGTGGTGGGTGCCATGGGCAGCAGGCGGGGGAGGGGGAAACAGAAATGCTCAGAACCAGTGACTTTACCTGCTGTGTGTCCTCAGATGAGTTGCTGGCCTTCCCTGAGTCTCAGTGCCTGCCTTTGGTGGTGATGGTGATGAGAGGTCATGAAGGCACACAGTAGGACTGCCGGGAATCTCTTCCTGGCTCTGCCCATGCCCTGGTGCCCAACCGTGCAGACTCCCTAGAGTGCGAGCTGCAGTCCCAGCCTCTAGGAACTCTCCTTAAGCCGAGGGCTATGTGGCTCCTCCCATGGCATCCTGGATGTGGCTGACTGTGGCCGAGGTAGGATCCACATCACCACGACCCACAGAGGCCCTGAGGTGCACCAGGACCCCTGCGGCAGCTGCAGAGTTTCTCCTCATCCTTCTTCCTGGGAAACAGCTCCTTGACCCCTCTCTGCACCCCTAAAGGCTGAGGGGGTGTTAAGATGTGTGGAGAGGCCCGGCTGCCCTGAGCCAGCACACAGGCCATCCGTGGGGGCAGCAGTCCTGTTGCTGTCTTTATTTCCCTGCTTTCACACCTACCTCCCCCAAGGGACAGCTGCTGTTTTCTGATTTTCTGCTTCATTTTCCACCATAAAGGTGCCCCTGCTTGCGGGGGGACTGTGTTAGTCAGGGTTCCCTAGAGGAACAGAACTAACAGGATGGATAGGTGATATACATATATATATATATATATCAGAGTTTATTAAGAAGTAGTAACTCACATGATCACAAGGTCCCACAATAGGCCATCTGTAAGCTGAGGAGCAAGGAAGCCAGTCCACATCCCAAAGCTGAAGACCTTGGCTGGAGTCCGCTGTTTGGGGGCAGGAAGCATCCAGCACGGGAGGAAGATGGAGGCTTGGATGCTCTAGGCCAGTCTAACCTCTCTCCACGTTTTTCTGCCTGCTTTACATTCAGGCCATGCTGGCGGCTGATTAGCTGGTGCCCACCCAGACTGAGGGTAGGTCTGCTGTCCCCAGCCCTCTGACTCCAGTGTAAATCCCATTTGGTAGCACCGTCACAGACACATCCAAGCATCGATGCTTAGCATCCTTCAATCAAGTTGACACTCAGTATTAGCCATGGTAAGGGCACTGCCAGTGTGAGAAGAAAATGACCTCACCGCCACCCACAGTGCTCTGCATTCGCCAGCCTGGCCGGTCATCAGGGCAGCGTTGTCATCCTGCACATAAAATGGTGTGTCTTGGGTTGTTAATTTGGCATAATGTCCCATCGAGCATCCCCTGTAATGGAGAAGAACCCATCACTGCCACTGCAATGGCTGTGCTAATTATCCAGGGAGCAGGCAATGGCCCGTAACTCAGTGACCCGCTTCCACCTCGGGCCGTGGGGTTTCTCAATTTCTACCCCATGATTCTCCTTCAGCCTCGGTGAGCACCTGTCTGTCTCATGCCCGGGGTCCCTCAGCTTCCAGGAGGAGAGGGTTCCCAGCACTCCAGCACTGCCCGGAAGGTGCGGCCCAGCGATCCAGCACTCACTCGCCCTCCAGGAAGCTGGCCTGTGTGTGAATAGCCCCACCTACCATGAAGCCTTTTTGTTTGCAGGCAGAGTAGTCGAGTTAGGAGCAAAGGCTCTTGGAGGCAAACAGAACTGGGTTCGAGTCCCGGCTCCCCTGTTTTGAAGTACCTGGAGGGTCTCCAGCAGGCAGCTTACCCCTCCTCACCAGGCCAGTGGGTGACAGAACTGGCCTATCGGCTGTGGTCTGCTTTAATGAGGGGAAACTCGAAAGGCCCTGGCATAGAGCAGCTGCTCTGCAAGTGCTCCTGTCCCTCTCCCAGCCTCGGGCCCTGAGCCTTCCCCACCATTCACGGCTCTGCTGAAGACAGTACTCTGCTGTCCCAGGATTCACAGTCCATGGGACCAAGCACCTGTCAGCCATGGGAGGAGCAGCCAATACAAAGAAAAGGTTTCAGTGGATGAATAGGAGTTTTCCAAAGTGGGGAAAGGGCATCCAGGCAGAAAGCAGTGTAGACAGAGCCTCTGAGGAGGGAGGAGCTGAGGGGAACTGGGGAGCCCAGATCCTCTGCAAGGCAGGGTCCTGGCTCCCGGGCCCCCATGGCTGCCCTTCTCGCTCCTCTTTGTGGCTCCATCCTCATCTCCCTGATCTTAGGCATCAGGGCTCCTTTCTTTAACAACGCTCTCGTCTTCACCCTATCCCCCAGGGACTCCACCCGGGCCCACAGCTCCAATTCTGTCCACCTCCTGGTCTTTCTCCTTGGCCTCCTCACCCCAAATCCAGACTTGCTGGTCATTGCAGAGCCTGAGTCCTCAAGGGCAGCTCTTGGATGTCCCATAGACGTGGGGGACATATCCATGTCCTGGCCGCCCCCCACCAGCCCTTTGGCTTCTTCCTTTCTTTCCCACTTCACGTATCCCATCAGCAATACCTTGAAAATGAAGCCAGAATCCGCCCCCACCCGCCCTCCACTGCGACTAGCCCTCCTTGTCCATCTTCTCTGGCCAGGATGGAGGTAGCCACCTCCACATGGCTCCCAGATACCAGTCTTTGTCCCTGACAGCAGCAGGATGATCTTTTAAAAACATAAGTCAAGACCTGCCAATGGCCTCCTTCGCGCTTAGGAATCAAAATGCTTTCCTTGGCCAACAACATGATCTGACCCCTCCCCTCCCCACTGTCCCTCTGTCCTCATATCCCCACACTCACACTTGCTGCTCCCTCCACCCAGACCTCTCCCCTCCCAGATACCAGCAGGGCTCACTCCTCCCTTCCACAGCCCCCGCTCAGAGCCACCTGAGGAGAGGGGCCTTCCCTGGCCACGGTTTACAAAATAGCACCAGCTACCACAGCCACCGTCACTCTGTCCCTTCTTATCATGCGCATCACCGCCTGACATCACATTTGCTTTGTGGCTTTGTGCCTGTCTCCTCTGCTGGAAGGAAACCCCAAGAGAGTTGGGATTGGCGTTTCTTGTGCTCAGCTGTGACCCCAGCACGTGGAACACTGCTTGGCACATAGTAGGTGCTCAACATATCCATGTTGCATGCATGAATCTTCCTGCCCAGTGCCTTGTGTACAGAAGGCACCGAGACAGGGTCTGATCAACGAGCTGCATTGTTGCTGTTAGTAACCCATTTGTTGAGGGCTTACTGAGCTACTCAGCTGCAGCAAATGGCGCCATTTAGCCTCCCCAGCTGCACCGCAGCTTGGCCATCCCGAGAGGAGACGCCCAGGCTCAGAGGGAGATCTAGTGACTTCCTGGGAACTGCATGACAGCTGAGCCGGAATCGGAACCCAGGTCTGGGAAACTCCAAAGCCCACACCCTTGTACTTGGAAGGGCAACGTCTCTACCTTTATTTCTCTCCCTGTGAGAGCTAACGCTGAGACGGTGCCACCCCACGCTGGGTGAATAGCTGCCCTGTGGTTGTGGGTTCTCTGTGCAAGGCAGGTCTCACCTGTGCCCGGGGCAGGACCTCAAGGGTCTCCCTCAGCACCTGAGATCTGGCCTGCAGGTGCCGGCAAAACAAGTCCTCTCTGGTCTGGGTCCAGGAGCCTCCCGAAACTCTGAAACTCAGCCTGGCTTCTGATCCGGCACCTGTCCCTTCACGGGCCGCCAGGCAGGGGTTTAAATGAGGTAACAGTGCCAGTTTGGTGAGGGCTCAGCTGGGCTGTGTGACTGGTTTGTCTTTTCCCTGCACCATTTGTGAAGGTCTTTCCCAGCCCGGGGAATCTTTCCGGAGGCGGCAGGTGTGCTTGTCTCTCCACCTGGAAGCTCCCACCCCCCTCTGCAAACCACTCCCCACCAGAAGAGGGCCCGGCAGAACAGAAGGTAAAAACACGACACCCACGCTTAGTTTTAATACAAGTTGACTTCGAAAACCTCCTCGCCGTACTCCAGCAAACCCGCAGAGGGGTGAGCTGCGTCGTCTTTGAATCAGAGCTGAGTTTGATGCTGTCTACGTGCCTGGGGGCAGCTACAGGTAAGCCAGTAGCTCCCCTGAGCCTCAGTGTTCCTATCAGTACAATGGACACAAGGGGCCTTAGCTTGTGAGCTGATTGTGAGGACTGGAACAGAGCCCGTCCTCTAGCAGGTGCCTCGGGAAATGCTAACAGTGATTATTGTTGTGACCGTTATTTGAAGAGTAAAAAATAGAGAGGAAAAGAAAACCCAGCCAGGATCCCGCTCACACGCAGGTACAACTGCTTTGCATGATTCTGCCTTCGAACGCACGCCTGCTTCTGCGCGCCTCTGATAATGACGCACCTTCTGATTCTGTCCTGTTGAATCGGCGCTGATCCTGTGATTTTACGTGACCTTTCTAAACACCGTTTCAGCGGCCACCCAGGTGTCCGATTCCACGTGCGGCACTCATACTCATTTCCCTACAGCAGGCGTTGATAGAGCATATAATCCTTTTATTAATACTATGACAAATAAAACGAATCCTAGCTCTCCTGGGGGCAGGAGGAGGAGACATACTCCAGAAAACAGCAGACACCTTTGTGAGTCTGTGGCCTTTCCCTCTCTGGAAGGATTTACTCCAGAGAGATGCCTGGCAGGGAGATTCCTGAGTCTGGCAGGGGTGGGGGGAGGGGGTGGTGTGTGTGTGTGACAGTTTTATGGCTCTCACTTCCACTGCCAGCCTCATCCTCAAAGGGCTGGTGCAGTGAGAAAGCTTCTGAGGGCACTGGATTTGGGACGCCCTCTCTGGCATGGGGTGCCCCTCTTTCTATACAGTTTGCATAGTTTGCATTTCTTGAGATGGACACTGTCAACCAGGCTGGAGTGCAGCGGCGTGATCTGGGCTCACTGCAGCCTCCCTCTGCCTCCCGGGTTCAAGTGATTGTCCTGCCTGGGCTTCCCCAGTAGCTGGGATTACAGGTGCCCACCACCATGGCTGGCTAATTTTTGTATTTTTAGTGGAGAAGATTTGGGGGGGTGGCGTTTCACAATGTAGACCAAGCTAATACCAAACGCCTGACCTCAAGGGATTCATCCACCTCGGCGCAGGGATTACTGGCATGAACCATTGCACCCAGGCTGTTTTCATTTCTTTGATGGTTTTGGAGATAAAACACCTTTCCTTTCATTTGTTACATTGTATTTCCCATCTTGTGAGGTGCCCATTTATTTTACTGTGCCCCCAAGACAGTCGAGGTTTGAAGCCATTTTCATAAAGCAACATTTATTCCCCACGTTTCAGGTCCTTGGTGTTCTTGTGTGTGTACATCCTCATTCTGTTTATTCATACAGTTTTAATTGACTTGAAATCAAGTCCTGTTTGTAGAAAACTCAGACTTGCGCTAAGCTAATACCATCACTGGTTTAAGAGTTGCACTTTTCCTAATTCGCGCTAAAACGAGAATGTAGGTGGGGCTGCATCGCACTGGCTCAAGGGAGTGCAAGTTGTAGGAATTTGGAAGCCTCTTGTTAAACACAGCCACTGTTGCAAATTACATGATATAAACGTACAGTCAAATACATTGCATTAAACACAGAGGTAATGCGTACTCAAAATGTATCGCTTCTTAGTTCTTCTGCTACATGTACGTCATCTGTGCTGGTGACGTGATTTGCATCTGTGTGTCTGTATGGTGGAAATCAACAGAGTGATGGCTACCTGCATCTCTTCCTGTCTGTGCAATCAGCGACTGCAGGCTGGCAGTATTTATACTCGGGAAATTGGCAGCACGTGCTACAAATCAGGGTTTTCTCCCCCTGGAGAACGGGTTGTTAAATGTTTACCTGCTTGCCCCTGTGCATAACGGTTCAAGTGCTGGTGTATTTACCTCCTCACACAATCATACTTGCTCCAGTGGTTTCTGAACCTTACTGTGGGAAGCTAATGTGTGTGTGTCTTTCTTTCTTTCCATTCTTCTTTCCTTCTTTCTTTCCTCTCTCTCTTCCTTTCTTTCTCTTTTTTCTTCTCTTTCTACAGAGTCTTGCTCTGTGGCTCAGCCTGGAGTCCACTGTCCCAATGTCGGCTCACTGCAACCTCTGCTTCTATGCGTTCAAGCAATTCTCCTGAATTAGCCTCCTGAGTAGCTGGAACTACAGGCATGTGCCACCATGCCCGGCTAACTTTTTACATTTTTAGTAGAGACAGGGTTTTGACACATTGTCCAGGCTGGTCTCAAACTCCTGAGTCCAGATGATCCACCTGCTTTGGCCTCCCAAGGTGCTGGGATTACAGCCAATGTTTTTATTATGTGCACATGAAAACAGCACCCCAGGGACATCCACAGACCAGGCATAAGGGCAATGATAGCCAGGACAAGAGGCAAGGTGGTCCTGGGAGACCGATTCATTGGCCCTTTCCAGCTCCTGGCTCTTCCCAAAGCAAAGAAAGCAGGGTGGATGAGGAGGCAGAAAGACTGCTCTGACCTCTTTGCCACACATCTGGGTCCGTAGTCCGACCAAGGAAATGTCTTGGGCATCCTCTTTGCAAAGTCTCCAACTCTGTCCTGCTTTTCTTTCTGTCGAACAATCTGTGTTTGTTGTGTGGATGCAGCCCAGGCAAGATTAACTCCCTCATTTATGCGGCAAGCATTTATCGAGGGCTGGCGGCAGGCCATGACCCGTGTTAAGTGCTGGGAACAGAAAGACAGAAAAGGCTGGGTCCCCATCCTTAAGGAGCTTTGTCCAGTGATGTGTAGAAAATCCATTCTGACCCTGCCCTGGCTGTGCTTGGAAAAATCAGTGCCTTCAGCCGAAGAGTGAATATTCCTTAGGGAAGGTTTTGAGAAAGTCATTTTGAAGACGCACTTCTAGAATGAGCGAGACCTAACACAGCTATTTGTAGTTCAGATGGAGATTTTGTGTCTCTGGGCCCAGGGTGCAGCTGTCGGGAGAAAGGAAACGGCTCCCATTAGGAGGTGGCAGCACGGCACCCTGTTTCTGGGGACATGCTGCCTGCAGCCGGCATCACACATGCCCCCTCCTCGGAGGTGGCTCCTAGAATCCTTTCCCAGGGGAGACCTGCCCTGCTCCACCCAGCCAGTTTGGACTCTTTAGTTTGGAATCTTAATTAAAATGCCCTAACGCAGTAACTGCTGTGCAAACAAAGATGCCAGCTTGCCTGAGTAATTAACAAAAAGACACTTCCACAAAGGCCCAGGCAAATCGGGGCTCATGAATATGCCTCCAGCTTGAGGATGCTCCCTTATGTTGATTTGACAAGAATTCCACATAATCACCCTCTGGGCCGCAGAAAGAGTAATGTGGAAGACCGAAATCACCACCCAGAGAGGACTGTGGTCCGGCCGGTGGCAGTAATGTTCCCAAAAAACCAATTTAGTTCAGGGGCGTTAATAGGCCTGGCTCCCAGATCAGGCGCTGCAGGGCAGGGTGAGTAGAGAAGGAATTTATCTCCATCGGCCTGGGTCAGGGAGGATCATGGATTCTACTTTATCTCCCCCGCTATTAAGTCTCTGGTCTTAACTGCTAAGATATTTGCTTCCAAGAATAGATGCTTGTTGGCGCTGCAAATGTCTCCCGGCCTGGTCATTCCGGCTCTCGTCAGAATGATGGAAACTGAGGCCCGCCATGGGCTGGGGGTGTTGGCTCCCTGCTCCTCCTAAGAACCCTCCAGCTCTGACTTCCTGTAGCTTCTAAGGTGCCCCAGAGGATGCTGTGCGGGGAGGGGAACTTGTCATCTGATTGAGTTAGCTGTGAGCTCTGGGAGTGAGTGTGTCATGCACCCTGTGTGCTGGGACCTGTGACTTCAGGAATTGATGGGTGCCACAGCTGGGGGCAGGCAGGAATAATGGGCTCTGGGCCCCCTGGCTGGGCTTGGACCAGACTCTGTGCTGCCCAGCTATGTGTCCTATTGTGTGGGTCTGTGAGGCCTCGGGTGTGTGTATTGTGTGGGTCTGTGAGGCCTGGGGAGTGTGTGTATTGTGTGGGTCTGTGGCATGGTCTGTGTGTATATTGTGTGGGTCTGTGTGGCATGGGGTGTGTGTTCATGTGTATTGTGGGTGTCTGGCATGAGGTGCGTGTGTATTGTGTGGGTCTGTGAGGCCTGGGGTGTGTGTGTATTGTATGGGTCTTTGAGGCCTGGGGTGTGTGTGTGTATTGTATGGGTCTGTGGCATGGTCTGTGTGTGTATTGTGGGTGTCTGTGTGGCATGGGGTATGTATTGTGTGGGTCTGTGAGGCCTGGGGTGTGTGTATTGTGTGGGTCTGTGAGGCCTGGGGAGTGTGTGTATTGTGTGGGTCTGTGGCATGGTCTGTGTGTGTATTGTGTGGGTCTGTGGCATGGTCTGTGTGTGTATTGTGTGGGTCTGTGTGGCATGGGGTGTGTGTTCATGTGTATTGTGGGTGTCTGGCATGAGGTGCGTGTGTATTGTGTGGGTCTTTGAGGCCTGGGGTGTGTGTGTATTATATGGGTCTGTGGCATGGTCTGTGTGTGTATTGTGGGTGTCTGTGTGGCATGGGGTATGTATTGTGTGGGTCTGTGAGGCCTGGGGTGTATGTATTGTGTGGGTCTGTGGCATGGTCTGTGTGTGTTTTGTGGGTGCCTGTGTGGCATGGGGTGTGTGTTCATGTGTATCGTGGGTGTCTGGCATGGGGTGCGTGTGTATTGTGTGGGTCTGAGCAGCATGTGCATGTGTGTGTATATTGTGGTGTCTGCGGCATGGTGCGTGTGTGTATATTATGGGCGTTTACTGTCCTGGCAGTAGAAAGGGCGTGGGGGAAGGAGCCTCAGCATCAGGGACGGGCCAGGCGTGCACAGTGTGTGGAAGTGGGTCCAGTTGGAGTCCAGGCTGAAGGAAGCAAGGGATGGAAGGGGACCAGCAGCCGATGATCAAGGACACAGTGCGCACGGCCCTGGAGACAGAGGACATATTCACGTCACAAGGATTAAAAAGCATGGAGAAGGCTGGGCCCCAGGCCAGGGCTGGAGGTACAAAGCAGACCCGTCCCCATTCCTGCCCATTCACCTCACAGGTTTCCCTCCCTCTCCCTCCCCAGCCCCTTGGCAAGCTCCTACTCATCCCTCAAAACCTCACTGAGGTCACGCTCCTTCCCGAGGCCTCTCCCTATTCTCTGAAAGACCCCTCTCCCTGCTGCCAACTTCCGGCACAGTCAGACAGCCATTTGGCCTGTTTCCACTGGACTAGTGAGGACCGGACTGGTCTGAGTCTTCCGGGGGGTGCCAGTGCCAGAGCAGAGCTCTGGGCTGGGAGTCCCAGCACTACATCCCGCTCCTTCACCCACGGACTTGCTGTCTCACCTCAGGCAGGCCATGTCCCTCCCGGGCCTCACTTTCCTCTTGCGTAAGACAAGGGAAGGCACTGAGGCTTCTGAGCCGTCTTTCAGCTTAAAACCTCTTTGACCTTCTATCTGGCTAATGGAGGCGCTCATCAGGGACAAGAATGGATTTGAAAAACGCTTTGAAAAATTCATAGCAGGAGGCAAAGGAGAAAGAGTTTATTTTCGGAGCGGGGGAAGCAGGAGGAGTTACGGACAGAGGCTGCCGATGAAAAGGACAGCATCTCAGAGCACTCTGTGGCATTTAATGTCTAATGCATTCTGCATTAAAGCCTTGGCATCAAATATTTACCAAAGCAGCATTAAAATTAACCTTTACCTGGGGATGTATAAAGGCCCTAAGCTCCCCGAGAAGCATCGGAGCGTCAGGAGGGTGAAGCAACAGGAAGAAAAAGGCTACGTGGGGCACGAAGAATAGAAGCACCCAAGACAGACACGGTTCCCTGTTGACCCCACTCCCAAAGCCAGGGCAGCCTCTGGCCCTGTTTACAGAGGCTCCCAGCCCTTCGGAGACACGCAGAGGCCTGCAGGATAAGGACAGGCCCTCGGCTGGGCCTCCACGGCCCTCCAGGGCCTGGCTCTGCTGCTCTGGGCAGCTGACGTCTGCAGGATGGAAAGGAATGAGTCTGTCTGAATTGGAAGAGACCAGGGAGGAAGTGGAGAGTGGTCAGGCACTGGAAATAGCATGTGCAAAGGCACTGAGGCAGAGACAGCTGTGCATCCGTCTGTCAGAAGGGCAGTTGGGTGGCACCAGTGTGGGGGAGAAAGGAAGTAGGGGAGGAGTGGGAGGTGCAGTGGGGTCTGTTTGACTGTGCAGTGCCATGGGCAGATGTGGGCTTTTCGGTCCAGGGACAGGGGTGTCCCTGATGAGTGACAGGACACATTTGCCTTTGGGAAGGGAGCTAGGAGTCCACCAGAGAATCTGCCACAGTCCCACGAGCTGCAGCCACATCTGTGGCTTGGCTGTGGGTGGTGGTGGGCAGGGGGACAGCAGCAGGGAGTGGAGCCCATGGATTGGCTAGGGACTGAGGTGGGGGCTGAGAAGGAGGTGGGGACCAAGGAGGATGTCCAGGACCCTGGGCTGAGCAGCCTGGGGGGTTTTCCAAAGTGGGGACCCTGGGACGGACGTGGCTTTGGGCTCAGCAGCATGGAGTGTCTTGAGTATGAGATCCCCCGAGAGGCCACTGCCATGGGACCTGGGAAGGAGCAGCCCCCACCTGCAGCAGGAGGAACCCCAGGACGAAGGAGGTCTGGAAGCCATGAAAGGAGGGGGCAGCTGAGGGCCGTGGGACTTGGCCTCAAATATGGGCTGTGTGCCCTGCCCTCTGCCTGCCGTGCCTGCGTCCCCAATCCCAGGGACAATCTGTGGGCTCCAAGAGCAAACAGGGCACCGTCCTGTCTGCCAGAAGGCGCTGGGCATATCGCTGGCACCAAATAGCTTTGTCGTCCCCACCCCACCGCCTGCCTTTTACATGGCTGGGATGCCCGCCAGCTTCTTCCTGAAGGAAAGAAAGGTTCCATGTCTCATTATTTAGATTAGGTGGCGCCCTGTAAAGCACAAAACACTTCCCATTTGTCGTCACGAAGGAGCTTTGTTTTTGGTTTTCCCTGGAGACCAGTGGAGCTGACGGGGTGTAAGGGAGTCTGCGGAGCACGGCCACTTCCCCTGCACCACCACCCCGCCGGGGCATTTTTCTTGCCATTTTGTTCATGGTGGAAACTCAGACTCAGGCCACAACACGTATCCAAAGTCAAACAGCCAGGGAGAGGCTCTGCAGGAGCACCTACAGTGTGGCCTGCCACCCCAATACACACACCAGAGCTCCCAACACACACACACGAGTTCCCAACACACACACACAGAGCTCCCAACACACACCAGAGCCCCCAATACACACACCAGAGCTCCCAACACACACACACAGAGTTCCCAACACACTCACACAGAGCTCCCAACATACACACACAGCTCCCAACACACACACAGAGCCCCCAATACACACACCAGAGCCCCCAATACACACGCCAGAGCTCCCAACACACACACACACAGTTCCCAACACACTCACACAGAGCTCCCAACATACACACACAGCTCCCAACACACACACAGAGCCCCCAATACACACACCAGAGCTCCCAACACACACACACAGAGTTCCCAACACACACACACAGAGCTCCCAACACACACCAGAGCCCCCAATACACACACCAGAGCTCCCAACACACACACACAGCTCCCAACACACACACAGAGCCCCCAACACACACCAGAGCCCCCAATACACACACCAGAGCTCCCAACATACACACACAGCTCCCAACACACACACAGAGCCCCCAACACACACCAGAGCCCCCAATACACACGCCAGAGCTCCCAACACACACACACAGAGCCCCCAATACACACAGAGCTCCCAACACACACACACACAGAGCTCCCAACACACACACACACACAGCTCCCAACACACACCAGAGCCCCCAATACACACGCCAGAGCTCCCAACACACACACACAGAGCCCCCAATACACATACACACAGCTCCCAATACACACACACAGAGCTCCCAACACACACCAGAGTCCCCAAAACACACACACAGAGCTCCCAACACACACCAGAGCCCCAATACACACACCAGAGCTCCCAACACACACAGAGCCCCCAACACACACACCAGAGTTCCCAACACACACAGAGCCCCCAACACACACCAGAGCCCCCAACACACAACAGAGCCCCCAATACACACACCAGATCTCCCAACATACACACAGCTCCCAACACACACCAGAGCCCCTAACACACACACACACAGAGCTCCAAATACACACACAGAGCTCCTAACACACACACACACAGCTCCCAACACACACAGAGCTCGTAACACACACAGAGTGCCCAACACACACCAGAGCCCCCAACGCACAGACCAGAGCCCCCAACATACACACCAGAGCTCCCAACACACAGAGCCCCCAAAACACAGAGCTCCCAACACACACACACAGCCCCAACACACAGAGCTCCCAACACACACACACAGAGCCCCCAACACACACACACACTAGAGACCTCAACACACACACACCAGAGCATCCAACACACACCAGAGCTCCCAACACACACACCAGAGCCCCAACACACACACACACACACACCCCACTGCCTCGTTCACTCCTCATCCTCATCCATCTAGATGGCACATCAAGATATTTCGCTGCTGACAAAATAAAAATTCCCTCAAGCATCTCCCCGGCCCCGCTTCGAACACTTTTTCTCCAGACTCAATAGGACATACACGTATCGAGCACTTTGTGTGTGCCAAGTGCATTTACATGCACTGCCTCGTGTCCTCACAGAAATCTCCATGCAGCAGAGGAGTAGACTGGGGCCCGTGGGGCCAGTGACTTAGAGCTAAGGCTGAGTGACGACCAGTGCACCCTACCGTCTCTCTGCCAGCTTCACACAGAATGAGGCTGGGCCTGAGCCCTCACTTGCCTCCAGGCAACTCTTCCCTTGAAGCAGAGAAGGGAATGAAGTCTGATCCAGGCTCCAGCTCACCCTGGGGGAACCCACACATCCCCGAAGAATGGGGCTGGCACCAGGGAACGCCCAGAGCCACACTGGCACCAGCGGCAAGAGGGTGCGGGAGGCAGAGGGAAGAACTTCCCAGACAGCTGGATTCCACAGCGGGTTTGCTGGCCTCAGTAAGCAGGGAGCTCCCGTCACCGGGGCGTGCAAGCCGAGGCCAGAGGCTCATTTCCTGAGGATGCAGAGTAGAGGGACATGAGATGCATCATCTCCGAGATCCTCCCTCTCCCAGAATCTCTGGCTCTGCCCTGAGGCCTTGTATCAGCTTGCGGCTGCTGTATAACAAGTTACCCCACAAGGCAGCAGCTTAAAACAACAAGCACTTATTTAACCCTTTCTGCGAGTCAGAAAGGTGTGAGCGTGGGTGTGGCTTTGCTGGGTCTCCCGGCTTGGGGTCCATCAGGAGGTTGCAGTTAAAGCTTCTGCTGAGACCGTGTCATCTCAAGGCTCTGCTGGAGAGGAGACACCTCCCAGTTCACACAGGTGCTGGTAGTGGGCTCAGGTGTTGGCTGGGGATGTCAGCTGCTCACCCGGTGGGCATCTCCACGGGGTAGCTTGTGGCATGACAGCTGACCGGCCAAAAGGAGGGTTCTGGGAGAGAAGGTTCAAGGTGCAGAGCCTGGTGGAACCCATGGTCTTTTTGGAACCTAACCTTGGAAGGGACATCCCATCCCTGTCACTTCTGTTCTATCCATTTGTTAGAAGTGAGCCCTTGGCTCTGTCCCCATCCTTTGGTCTCCTTGGGTACCAGAGGAGGCTGTGAGTGGCTGGAGGTGGGTCTTTGGAGGCACCTTAGGGCTGTGTCCCACAGGCCTTGATGGAGAGTAAGAGTAGGGCTGTGAGCAGCAGCATTTTACAGATCGGGGGACTGAGGGCAGAAGGGAGAAGTCACCACTCTGTGTTGGAGTCTCCGGTGTGTGTGTTGGGAACTCTGGTGTGTGTGTATTGGGAGCTCTGTGTGTGTGTGTGTGTGTGTGTGTGTGTGTGTGTGTGTGTGTGTGTTGGGAGCGCTGTGTGTGTTGGGGTCTCTGGTGTGGGTGTGGGGGGCTCTGATGTGTGTGTTGGGGTCTCTGGTGTGAAGCTGGCAGAGAGACGGTAGGGTGCAGAGAGACGGTGTGTGTTGGGGTCTCTGGTGTGTGTGTTGGGGGCTCTAGTGTGTGTTGGGGGCTCTGGTGTGTGTGTGTTGGAGCTGTGTGTGTGTGTTGGGAGCTCTGGTGTGTGTGTTGGGAGCTCTGTGTGTGTGTGTGTGTTTTGGGAGCTCTGGTGTATTGGGGCTCTGGTGTGTGTGTTGGGGCTCTGGTGTGTGTTGGGAGCTCTGGGGTGTGTGTGTTGGGAGCTCTGGTGTGTGTATGTGTTGGGGGCTCTGGTGTGTTGGGGCTCTGGTGTGTGTTGGGAGCTCTGGTGTGTGTGTGTTGGGGGCTCTGGTGTGTGTGTTGGGGGCTCTGGTGTGTGTTGGGAGCTCTGGTGTGTGTGGGGAGCTCTGGTGTGTGTGTTGGGAGCTGTGTGTGTGTGTGTGTGTTTTGGGAGCTCTGGTGTATTGGGGCTCTGGTGTGTGTTGGGAGCTCTGGTGTGTGTGTGTTGGGAGCCGTGTGTGTGTGTGTTGGGAGCTCTGGTGTGTGTGTGTTGGGAGCTCTGTGTATGTGTTGGGGTCTCTGGTGCGTGTGTTGGGGGCTCTGGTGTGTGTATTGGGGACTCTGATGTGTGTGTTGGGGGCTCTGGTGTGGTTGTGTTGGAGCTCTGTGTGTGTGTTGGGAGCTCTGGTGTGTGTGTGTTGGGAGCTGTGTGTGTGTGTGTTGGCAGCTCTGGTGTGTGTGTGTGTTGGTAGCTCTGTGTATGTGTTGGGGTCTCTGGTGTGTGTGTTGGGGGCTCTGGTGTGTGTGTGTGTTGGAGCTCTGTGTGTGTGTTGGGAGCTCTGGTGTGTGTGTGGGGGGAGCTCTGTGTGTGTGTGTGTGTGTGTTGGGAGCTCTGGTGTATTGGGGCTCTGGTGTGTGTGTTGGGGCTCTGGTGTGTGTTGGGAGCTCTGGTGTGTGTGTGTGTGTTGGGGGCTCTGGTGTGTTGGGGCTCTGGTGTGTTGGGGCTCTGGTGTGTGTTGGGAGCTCTGGTGTGTGTTGGAAGCTCTGGTGTGTGTGAGTTGGGAGCTGTGTGTGTGTGTGTTGGGAGCTCTGGTGTGTGTGTGTGTTGGGAGCTCTGGTGTGTGTGTGTTGGGAGCTCTGTGTGTGTTGGGGTCTCTGGTGTGTGTATTGGGGGCTCTGGTGTGTGTTGGAGCTCTGGTGTATGTGTTGGGAGCTCTGTGTGGGGGGGGGGAGCTCTGGTGTGTGTGTGTTGGGAGCTCTGGTATGTGTGTGTTGGGGGCTCTGGTGTGTGTGTGTGTTGGGAGCTCTGTGTGTGTGTGTTGGGGGCTCTGGTGTGTGTGTGTGTGTTGGGAGCTCTGTGTGTGTGTGTTGGGGGCTCTGGTGTGTGTGGGGTCTCTGGTGTGTGTGTGTTCAGGTCTCTGTTGGGGCTCTGGTGTGTGTGTGTTGGGGTCTGTGTTGGGGGCTCTGTGTGTTGGGGGCTCTGTGTGTTGGGGGCTCTGTGTGTTGGGGGCTCTGTGTGTGTTGGGGACTCTGTGTGTGTGTTGAGGTCTCTGTTGGGGGCTCTGGTGTGTGCGTTGGGAGTTCTGGTATGTGTGTGTTGGGAGCTCTGGTGTGTGTGTGTTGGGGGCTGTGTGTGTGTGTGTGTGGTGGGGGCTCTGTGTTGTGGGCTCTGGTGTGTGTGTTTTGGCTCTGGTGTGTGTGTGTTGGGGGTTCTGGTGAGTGTTGGGGCTGTGTATGTGTTGGGGCTCTGGTGTGTGTGTGTGTGTTGGGAGCTCTGGTGTGTGTGTGTTGGGGGCTCTGGTGTGTGTCTTGGGGTCTGTGTGTGTGTTGAGGTCTGTGTGTGTTGGGGGGTTCTCTGGTGTGTGTGTGTGTTGAGGTCTTGTGTGTGTGTTGGCTCTGTTGTGTGTGTTGGGGTCTGTGTGTGTGTTGAGGTCTGTGTGTGTTGGGGGTTCTCTGGTGTGTGTGTGTGTTGAGGTCTCTGTGTTGGGGCTCTGGTATGTGTGTTGGGGTCTCTGGTGTGTGTGTGTTGAGGTCTCTGTGTTGGGGCTCTGGTATGTGTGTTGAGGTCTCTGGTGTGTGTGTGTTGGGGGCTCTGGTGTATGTGTGTTGAGGTCTCTGTTGGGGCTCTGGTATGTGTGTTGGGGTCTCTGGTGTGTGTGTGTTGGGGGCTCTGGTGTGTTGGGGTCTCTGTGTTGAGGTCTGTGTGTGTTGGGGGTTCTCTGGTATGTGTGTTGGGGTTTCTGGTGTGTGTGTGTTGAGGTCTCTGTGTTGGGGCTCTGGTATGTGTGTTGGGGTCTCTGGTGTGTGTGTGTTGGGGTCTCTGGTGTGTGTGTGTTGGGGTCTCTGTGTGTTGAGGTCTGTGTGTGTTGGGGGTTCTCTGGTGTGTGTGTGTGTTGGCTCCGTTGTGTGTGTTGGGGTCTGTGTGTGTGTTGAGGTCTGTGTGTGTTGGGGCTCTGGTATGTGTGTGTTGGGGTCTCTGGTGTGTGTGTGTTGGGGTCTCTGTGTGTTGAGGTCTGTGTGTGTTGGGGGTTCTCTGGTGTGTGTGTGTGTTGGCTCCGTTGTGTGTGTTGGGGTCTGTGTGTGTGTTGAGGTCTGTGTGTGTTGGGGCTCTGGTATGTGTGTTGGGGTCTCTGGTGTGTGTGTTGAGGTCTCTGTGTTGGGGCTCTGGTACGTGTGTTGGGGTCTCTGGTGTGTGTGTGTTGAGGTCTCTGGTGTGTGTGTTGGGGGCTCTGGTGTGTGTGTTGGGGTCTGTGTGTGTGTTGAGGTCTGTGTTGGGGTTCTCTGGTGTGTGTGTTGGGGTCTCTAGTGTGTGTGTGTGTGTTGAGGTCTCTGTTGGGGGTTCTCTGGTATGTGTGTTGGGGTCTCTGGTGTGTGTGTGTGTGTTGAGGTCTCTGTGTTGGGGCTCTGGTATGTGTGTTGGGGTCTCTGGTGTGTGTGTGTTGAGGTCTCTGTTGGGGCTCTGGTATGTGTGTTGGGGTCTCTGGTGTGTGTGTGTTGGGGGCTCTGGTGTGTGTTTTGGGGTCTCTGTGTGTTGAGGGTTCTCTGGTGTGTGTGTGTGTGTGTGTGTGTGTGTGTGTGTGTGTGTGTGTGTGTGTGTTGGGAACCTTGTTCTAGGTCACATGGTCTGTGAATTGCTGGGCAGTTTGGGCTTGGGTCTGTAGGACTCTGATTAAATATCTTGGGCCGCATGAGCAGCTCCCCTGCCATGCCCAGGGTGCCCCACCCTGGCAGAGAGCAGCCCTCAGAGGCAGAGGGTGAACACAGAGGCAGGCGGAGCTTGGGGACCTTGCTGTATCTGCATCCGTGGACTGACATCCCCTGAGAGTGGCCACATCTGTCAGGACACCCCACCTGTGCCCCAAAGCCCTGCACATTGGACCCTCCCAGGAGGACAGGTCTTCAGGGCATGGGAAGGTGTGTCCAGCTGCAGAGCTCACCCCACACCTGCCTTCTGTCCTGTATCCAGCAAACTCCCATAGAGCTCTCCCATCTGCCAGGTCTGTGCTGGGCTTGGAGAGGCTGCCAGAAGGAACCACCACTGAGAAGTTCTGGTCCCAGCGGGCCTCAGCTCTCTCTCCAGCTCCTCCCTGGGCAATATGGCCCTGAGCCTCACTTTACCCAACTGTGAAATGGAGTCAACGTCTCTGCCTTCCTCCCAGTGAATATGCAAGAGCTGGGCAATCCCACTGGTCCACCAGGGCTTTGACAAGGCAGGTGCTGGGGCAGAGCACCCTGGCCAGGAAGCAGGAGATGAAGGTTTCCATCTTGTCCCCAGCCTGGATCTGTGTCCAGTGATAGTTACCAGAACACTCTTGCTTTGCAGGCAACAGCAAACCTCCCTCAGACTGACTTAAACCAGAAAGGAAGTGTCTTATTTATGTGACTGAACACGATAAGGGGAATCGGACTTCAGGAGAGGCTTGATCCAGCAGCTCCAGCCATCTGAAGAGGCCTTTGCTTTTCTCCCTTCCATTTCCTGGGGACTGGTCACCAGTCAGCTGTCCCCAGCTCCCTTTGCAACAGGCTTCCAGGTCCAAATTCAGTAGCAAAAATCATAGCATCCCCATTGGCTCAAAAACGGGGCCACGAGCCACACCTTATTGGTCCCGATTGGCCGCTGTGTGTCACGCACTTATCCCTGAGCTAGTCACTGTGCCGGGGAGAGAGAGGATCTAGTAATGGGGTTATCCCATCAAGACCCACACTAAGCCTGGGGTGGGAGTCAGGCAGAGGGATTCAGAGACCAGAAAAGAAGGGGAGAGGGGAATGGATGTGGGGGTGGGACATCTGTCAGTCAACACTTGGCTCCTCCCACTCTCCCAGCCTCAAGCCTTTCAGCTGTGAAATGGGGGTGTCATGCCTGCCCGCAGCCTTGGAGTGGAGCTCAAATGAGGTGGTGTATGTGCAGATATCTGTAACTGGCAGGGGGGTTCCTTTTTACCCAGACAGGAGCAGCACACTTGTGGTGCTGTGCACTTCCCGAGAGGTGGAGGTGTCACGAGGCAACGTCTAGTGGTTCCTTCAGAAAATATTTACGGAGGAGCACCCCCACCCAACACAGCCCTAGGTGACCCGCTTCCGAGGGGAGCTCATCTGGTGGCCCGCGTCACACATTCTGCATTCAAAGTGCCTCAAGCACCTCCATCTTACTTGTACAGCTTGGGGGATTTCAGGGCAAGATGTCAAACTTCCCAACAGCCCAGATGGCTTCCTCGCGCCCCTCACCACCTCTCTCCTGGCCTCTTGCCCCTAAACTGACTGTTTCCAGCCTCTCGGAGTAGAGCCAGAGGACGGCAGCAAGACTCAACCCTGGGTGTGGCTGCAGTCCACTCCCTCCGCCTGCCGTGCAGCATGCATGGTGTGGACACACCACGCTGTGTTTGTCCATCACCTTTTGAGGAAATCTGGATTGTTTCCACCTTCCAGCCGGTATCAGTAAAACTGCTGTGAACCTTCACATTCCAAGTCTCCTGGTGAAACAAAAGCACACATCACTCTTGGGTACTGTGTGAGTGTCCCACGCTGCTGTCATAAATGATCACAAATGCAGTGGCTTAAAACAACACGAATTTAGTCTTGTACGGATCCAGAGCCCACAGCTGGACATGAGTCTCACGAACAAGGCACCAGCAGCATGGGGCCCCACTGGAGGCTGTGGGGGTGACTGTTTTCTTGCCTGCTTCAGTTCCCAGAGGCATCCACATTCCTTGGCTTGTGGCCTTCGAGACACAAGGACGTCTCTCTGGCCTCTGCTTCTGTGACCACCTCCCCTCCGCTGACGCTGAGCCTCCCGCCTTCCTCACTTAGGACCCTGTGATGACATCAGGCCCAGCCAGTTAATCCAGAGTCACCTCCCTCTCCCCAAACCCTTACCTCCATCGTGTCGGCAGCATCTCTCTCTCTCTCTGTTGAGGTGGCATTCCTTGGGGTGGCCACCTTGCCCCGAATAGGTCCCTCAATGTCCCTGTACTATGTGCAGGGACATATTTACAAAGTAGGATGAATAGCACCTCCCCCTTTCAGGCCCCCCTGAGAATCCCTTAGAAAAATACGTTCAGGCTCCCAGCCCCACACCCCGTGCGCACAGAGTCAGCACCAACCAACCCAAGCTGTTGGCACTGCCAGAGAACACTCTGTCTGCAATTCACCTGGCAAGGAGGCCTGTTGTGCCTCCTGACTCCTCTGCTTTTGTCGGCAGGAAGGGTTATTGTCACAGACCCTCTGCATTCTGGAAGCTTCTATTGTTATTCAAATTGCCAGGTGCTCTGTTATCTTCCCATGTGGGTTGCAGGAGCCAGCCTGCAGGGACTGCCAGCTGCAGACCTCGCTCCCGGTTCCAGGCTCAGCTCCTCTGTTGCCAGGGCCGCTACGGCCACCAGGACAGCCTGCTGCTTTCCAGCCTGCCCAGGCCACCATCCCGGGCAGATACGATGGCTGGCTGTGTGGCCCTGTGATCAGCATCACAGGCCAAACTCCACTGCTAGCTAGATATGCAGCCCTGGGCTGGTGACGTTGTCTCTCCAAGCCTCAGTTTCCTTATCAGCAAGTTGCAGGGACTAGGGGTCCCCACCCCCGGGGCTGTTGAGAGCGCTGAGGCTGCACACACGGGAAGGGCTTGGTCCAGTGCCCAGCACAGAAGAGACACTCGGTCCCCTGCAGCCCTAATCTTGGCGCCATGAGAATTAGGAATACTCTTCCATGCTGACACCCCAGGGCCCTGGGAATGGGTCCAAGTGCCTTCTCCTGGCAGATGCAGGCCTGGTGGCTGCCGCCTCTCCAGACTCACCCCTGCCAGGAGCATCTTGTGCCACGACAGCCACACTCCCTGTGATCCTCTGAATGGCCTTGGCTGAGGCTGTTCCATCCACCCAGAGTGTCCTCCCTGTTGTCCCAGCTCTGGCTACTCCCAATATCATTTCCCTCGATCCCCACGCCAGCCAGGTCCCCAGGACGTGCAGACATTCACCGCTGCTCTAGTTTTGGGGTCCTGGTATAGCTCCCCTACCATCTTGGAGCCCTGAAGGGCAAGGCCCACACCTGACTCAGGTCCAAGCACCCAGCACCCAGCCCAGGCCTGGCTGGAGAAATGCCACAGTCCTGGCTTATGGAAGGCCTGGTGCAAGGGGCCATGAGTTGACACTGAGTGAGGGGAGCACTGGTGGGCCTGGGCTGGGGTCTGTGGGACTGGCAGTGAGGGGTGAGGTGACCTGCAGAGTGCCTGAGGGGACACATGAGCCCTGCCTCAGGGCAGGCGAGTGCTCTCCGAGTCCATGACCACACAGGAGCAGCTTCCTGCACTCACAGGCCACAGCCCTGCATGTGACCAAGCCTTGCCATGAAAGCAGAACAAGAGTTGACATTTGCCAAAGATTCCTTCCAGAAGACTGTGCAGTGAGGAAGCATTCAGGGTCCCAGGGCTGCTGTGGGCTGATGCGCTAGACTGCATCCGCAGGAGTGAGAGCCTGCCGTGGCAGTGAACATGGCCTAGAGCAGTATTAGGTGGGTGCCTAAGGCCCAGAGAGGGTAAGGACTTGCCCAGGGTCACACAGCCATGGTCATTTCTGCAGGGAACTCTGCAGTGCTGTGTGGTGTAGGGTGTAACAAAGGCCTATGGGAGTCAGATGAGCTGCACAGAAAGGGTGCCAGTGCATGAGGTTTTGAAGGATGTATAGGAGTTTTCTAGGTGGAGATAGGGGAGGGTGTTCCCAGCAGTGTGAAGAGCACCCTGGGGCTTTCTGGAAAGAGGACTTGCAGTGGAGACCACAAGACTGAAAGCAGTGATGGAGTTCCAGTGGCAAGAGGCCCTGAGGCCCAGCCAAGGCACCCAAACTTTACCCTCTAAGAAACTGTAAACACAATGGGTTTTCCTTAAATGCCATTGATTTTCAAATATGTAGTGTATATATAATGTAAAAATCTTTTAAGGTGTAGAATCTCTATAGTATGTATAAGAACATATATAAGGTGTATATATCCGGTATATATAGTATATGTATAAGGTATATATGTAAAAGCTGTATAGTATATGTGAGGCATAAAATACATATAGTATGTGTATAAGGCATAAAAGAACATTGTGTATTACATAGATAAAAGAATCTATACAGTATATATAAGTATATATGGAATCTATATAGTATGTACATAAGGTATATGTGTATAAGGTGTATATATGGTATTATATAAGGTAGAGATAGTATATATAAGATATATATATAAAAATAGTATATACAAGTATATATATGGACTCTATAGATATTCATAAGGTATAGATAGTAATATGTATAAGGTGTATAAATAAGGTATTATATAAGGTATAGATAGTATATATATAAGGTATATATATAAATCTATATAGTATATACAAGTATATATATGGACTCTATATAGTATATACATAAGATATACATAGTAATATGTATAAGGTGTGTAAGGTATAGATAGTATATATATAAGGTATATATATAAATCTATATAGTATATACAAGTATATATATGGACTCTATATAGTATATACATAAGATATACATAGTAATATGTATAAGGTGTGTAAGGTATAGATAGTATATATATAAGGTATATATATAAATCTATATAGTATATACAAGTATATATATGGACTCTATATAGTATATACATAAGATATAGATAGTAATATGTATAAGGTGTGTAAGGTATAGATAGTATATAAGGTATATATATAAATCTATATAGTATATACAAGTATATATATGGACTCTATATTATATACATAAGGTATAGATAGTAATATGTATAAGGTATTATATAAGGTATAGAAAGTATATATAAGGTGTATATATATATAAATCTATATAGATATGGTATAAAAGTGTAATATGGTATACTATATAGATAAAAGAATCTATATAGTGTGTGTGTATATATATAAGATAGAAAAAGTAATGAAGCAAACACCACTGGCACAAGCAATAGAGCTGTGTCAATGCCATAGCCGCCCTCCACATGCCCCGATGGCACGCCTCCCCTCCAGGGTCCACCTTCCTGAATTTTGTTCTTGTCACCCCCAAACACAGGTGTATCCCCGGGGAGTGACCGGAGCCACTCTGCCCTCCAGGGAAACCACTCTGGGAAATGCAGATTCATGCAGGGGCAACCATAGGGAGGTCTCGCCCAAAGTGACAGGTGATGCTGCCCCCACCCCAGAATGGACCACCTCTTTTCCATGTCAGTCTGCAGCAGCAAAGAGCAGTGAGGAGGGGCATGGCCAGGCTGTGGAGCACAGGCAGGGATTTGGTCCTGGATTACACAAGTTTTCCAGATAACAGAGCAGCTCAAAAGGAAATAGCCTGTAAAGAAGTGAGCTCACCATTCCTGGGGGAAACCAAGCAGAGGCCAGACCACCATCTGGACCTCCTCCGCAGGCCACCCTGGACTTTCCGTCTCTCTTCTCTCAGCCCCTGGGCTCCCTCTGTCCCAACCTTTACCAGCCTAATGGCACTGTGTGCACCTGCAGAAAGGGTCTCCAAGGCCAGAGACTGAATTGTCACCAGGTCCTGGGCTGAGAATGAGTCTATTGCAAATTCTTCCCTTCCTCTTCTCCCACTAATGCAGCCATGCAGCATGGAGGTTGGGGATGGGTCTAGTCTCTTGCCACTTGCAGAATCCAGTGAACAGAACAAGGTCAGGTAGAAAGAACGTGACTTTATTCCGGAGCTTGGCTGAGGGGACAGTGCAGGCTCCTGACTTAAGGGAACCACTTCAGCTTTCAGGAAGGAAAGTGGGGTCTTCAAAGGGGAACTTGGTGTGAAAGGCATGCGGGGGAGGGGGGAGGGGGGGCAGGGTCTGAGTGACTTGCTTCTGTGTCTTCTCAGGTGGCCCGCAGGGTGCCACGGTGGGCAGAGCTAGGCTGTGAATTGACCGTTGTGTCGAGGCAATCTCCTGCTGGGGGAGAATCCCAGAGGGTGCCGGGTTTGGTTCAATATTTTGTCCTTAGAATTTCTAAGCAAATCTAACTATAGTTAGATAAGCTTGCAGTGCAGGGAGCGCCTCATGGAGTGAAGTTAAATGTTATAATTGCATTCCTAAAGAGCTAAGAGGTGAACACACAGAGAAAGAAGAAAGGTAAAGATAAATTCTAGGAAAATTGGGCAGTTGGTTACAAGCCCTGCTAGGCTGAAATTCTGATGTTGCGGTCCAGCCTCTGGCTATTCTACCATGTGGTCACCCTGTTGCAGGTTTCTGCCTAGGAACACAGCAGGTGGGTGAGGATGCTCTTCCCTCTCTCACTTGCCTTCTATTCTGTTTTTCAGCCTCATGGTCGAGTCAGCCAGGCTTTGTTCTGGTTTCCAACCCTCAGGTCCAGAATGTTGAGCTGGCCACACCTCCTGGTCCATAGCTCCCACATCGGTGGCTGTGACGGGCCCCTTACTGTACCTGCCCCCTGTCCCCACTGCCCTCCATGCCTGCTCCCTCCACCCAACTCTTACCTCTTAATTGTGATTTCTAAACTATGTACAATGCTGGGAACATGGAAGTGTTTGCATGTATAGTATGTTTTCACGTATAGTCTTTTTTTGTTTTTCTTCCATTTTTTTGTTGCCCAGGCTGGAGTGCAGGGGCGCGATCTTGGCTCACCACAACCTCCACCTCCCGGGTTCAACCAATCCTCCTGCCCCAGCTTCCCGAGTAGCTGGGATTACAGGCACTCACCACCACACCCAGCTAATTTTGTAATTTTAGTAGAGACGGGGTTTCTCCAGTTTGGCCAGGCTGGTCTTGAACTCCCAACCTCAGGTGATCCACCCATCTCAGCCTCCCAAAGTGCTGCGATTACAGGCGTGAGCCACTGTGCCTGGCCTCATGTATAATGTTTCTTACCTTTTACCCAACATGATGTGCACAAGATCTACACATTCTGCCATAGGGGCTCTTGCGTCCTCACATGTGGGAACCATATGGAAGCCTGTGTGTACACCATGGAATACTCTGCAGCCATGAAAAAGAACAAGATCATGTTCTTTGCAGGGACATGGTTGGAGCTGGAGGCCAGTAAACTAACACAGGAACAGAAAACCCAATACCACGTGCTCTCACTTGTAAGTGGGAGCTAAATGATGAGAGCACATGGACACATAGAGGGGAACAACACTCACTGGGGCTACTGGAGAACAGAGGGTGGGAGGAGGGAGAAAACCAGGGAAATAACTAGTGGGTACTAGGCTTCATATCTGGGTGATGAAATGATCTGTACAACAAACCCGCACGATACACATTGAGCTGTGTCACAAACCTGCATGTCCCACACATGTACCCCTGAACTTGAAAGGTTTTAAAAAAGATGACGCCTGTGTTCATGCAGTTTCCTAGGAAGGTGCTGGGTTCCCCTGAAGACCAGCTCCAGAGTTTCTTGGGGAGGTGCAGGCAGAGAGAGGTTGCCGGGTCTGCAGAGCAGGCTGGCGAGTCCCTTTTCCAGGTGTTCACTTATCTTTCAAATTATCTGATCTCCTAAGTTTGACTGATCTGATGGATTTAAAGTAACATCTCACTGTCTTATGAATTTTATTATCTATGTAATGGATAGATTTTTTTTTAAAGCAGTTTTAGGCTTACAGAAACGTTGAGTGGTAAGTATAGAAATTGCTCAGGGGAGGAAGGTGGGAATTCAAGACTAGCGTTCAGGGCAGAGGGCTCTGCGGGTAAGTGGCATTAGTGCCACAGATCATGAATCTTCAAATCTCAATGACCAGCACCCAGGGAAGGAAAGCAGGGCATGGGAGGTGGCTGAGGATGGCGGCCCAGGCCTGCCTGGTCTCTACGTGGCTCTCCATTGTGCAGAGCTGCTTCTGAATTGGTCGCTCTAATGATGGACACTTGATGGATCTAATCTTCTGCTGTTACCCACCTTTCTGTGATGAATGTACTGGTGCCTGTGTTGCCCTCGTGAGCATGTCTGTAGGATAATTGTTACATGGGACTGCGGGGTCAGAGGATGTGGGCATGTGTTGAATTACCTTCCACACAGACTACCGCAGGGTCCCCCCAACCAGCAGTGAAGCAGAAGCCCAAAGCAGCACATGCCTCAAGTGAGTGCTCAGCCCTTTTGATCTGTGTCAGGGTGGCAAGTGAAGGACTGCCATGCTCCCTTTTGTCTGCGCTCTGAAATCGTCTCTCATTATGGGTTTCATTTGCATTTCTCTTATTTTAGACTTTGGATTTGCTATTTGACAGTTTCTCTCTTTCTTCTTGGCATTTGGTCTGTTTAGATTCTCCCTTCCCAGATCCTCAGGGTAATTTCTCTTTTCTTGGAAATTGATCCATTTCATGGAGGCTTCCCGATTCCTGTAGAGCTGAGCGGGCGGTAGCCGCCTTTGTTCTTCTGTTCATTCGGTTCATCTTAATTGAGTGCCTACCCTGTGCCAGGCATTGTCACTGGCCCTGGGGATACAGTCAAAAGCAGCAAAAAGCCTGCTTTTACAGAGACTGCAGAATTTTTAAAATGCATGTGTATATAACATACGTGGACTGTTAGACAGTGAGTGCCGAGGGGAAAAGCACCGTGCAGGCAGGGAGGGCATTTGAGAAAGAGGATAATTTAACAGGTGGCCAAGGGGCTCACTAAAAAGGTGGCTTGAAGGAGATCAGGGAATCAATCAGCCTTGGGTTGATCTGGGAAGAGAGACAGGAGCAGGCTGGTGCAGATGGTGTATTAGTCAATGTGCTCCAGAGAAACAGAACCGATCACATACAGACACACATGAAGACATACACTGTAGAGAATTGGCTCCTGCAGGTGTGCAGGCTGAGGAATCCAAAGGTCCACAGTGAGCAAGCTGGAAACCCAGGAAAGTTGATGGTGTGAGATCCAGGGTGAGTCGAGGGCCTGAGACCCAGGAGACCTGATGGTTTGAGTTCCAGTGACTCTAAGACTGGAGACCCAAGAGAGCTGATGGTATGAGTTCCAGGGTGAGTTGAGGGCCCGAGACCCAGGAGAGCTGATGGTGTGAGTTCCAGCGTGAGTTGAGGGCCTGAGACCCAGGAGAGCTGATGGTGTGAGTTCCAGGGTGAGGCGAGGGCCCGAGACCCAGGAGACCTGATGGTGTGAGTTCCAGGGTGAGTCGAGGGCCCGAGACCCAGGAGACCTGATGGTGTGAGTTCCAGGGTGAGTCGAGGGCCCGAGACCCAGGAGACCTGATGGTGTGAGTTCCAGGGTGAGTCGAGGGCCCGAGACCCAGGAGACCTGATGGTGTGAGTTCCAGGGTGAGTCGAGGGCCCGAGACCCAGGAGACCTGATGGTGTGAGTTCCAGGGTGAGTCGAGGGCCCGAGACCCAGGAGACCTGATGGTGTGAGTTCCAGGGTGAGTCGAGGGCCTGAGACCCAGGAGACCTGATGGTGTGAGATCCAGTGTGAGTTGAGGGCCTGAGACCCAGGAGAGCTGATGGTGTGAGTTCCAGTGTGACTCTAAGGCTGGAGACCCAAGAGAGCTGATGGTATGAGTTCCAGTGTGAGTCGAGGGCCTGAGACCCAGGAGACCCAATGGTGTGAGTTCCAGGGTGAGTCGAGGGCCTGAGATCCAGGAGGGCTGATGGTGTGAGATCCAGTGTGAGTTGAGGGCCTGAGACCCAGGAGACCTGATGGTGTGAGATCCAGTGTGAGTTGAGGGCCTGAGACCCAAGAGAGCTGATGGTATGAGTTCCAGTGTGAGTCGAGGGCCTGAGACCCAGGAGACCTGATGGTGTGAGATCCAGTGTGAGTTGAGGGCCTGAGACCCAGGAGACCTGATGGTGTGAGATCCAGTGTGAGTTGAGGGCCTGAGACCCAGGAGAGCTGATGTTGTGAGTTCCAGTGTGACTCTAAGGCTGGAGATCCAGGAGAGCCTAAGGCATGAGATCCAGTGTAAGTCGAGGGCCTGAGACCCAGGAGAGCTGATGGTGTGAGATCCAGTCCCTGCCTGAGTCTAAAGGGAAGAGAAGAACAGTGTCCCCACTCAAAGACAGGCAGAGATAGCCTGCATTCCCCTTTACCTGTTGGTTCTGTTTAGGGCTCCTGCAGGTTGAATGAGGCCACCTGCACAGGAAGGACAGTTTTCCTCCGTCTGTCAGGTGACCTGCTCATCTCATCCAGAAACACCTTCACGACACGTCCAGAAAAATGTCTTGCCAAACATCAGGGCACCCTGTGGCCCAGTCAAATTGACATGAAACAAACCATCACCATTGGAGTGGCGAGAATGAAAGGGAAGAGAGTGAGGAATGGGGCAGGGAGGGCTTTCGCTTCTGCTCTGAACGAATGGGAGCCACTGAGGGTTTTGAGGAAAGGGGTAATGTCACTGGACTTAGGTTTTTCACAGGGCCCCTCTGGCTGCTGTGTTGAGAGCAGTTGGAAGGGACTGACCAGTGCACAGACCACTACAAGAATCCTGCCCGCCTGTACCACTGTAGGAGCAGTGGAGGCAGCAGGAAGTGAAAGGCTTGTTGATATTCCAAAGGAAGGGTCAACAGGATTTTCTCCTGGGTTGGGTATGGAGTGAGAGGAAGAGAGGCGACAAAGACCACTCCAGGCCTCTGACAAGAGCAACTGGCAGCATGGAGTTGTATTTCCTGAAATCAGGAAAGTTGTGGGAAAGCTGGATGGGGGAGGAGGATGGGGATATATTCGTTCAGGGTATATTAAGTTTGAGGTGTCTATTAAATACCCATTTTGTGATGTTGAGTAGACATGTTGGCCATCAGAATGGAGTTCAGGTGAGAGTTTGAGGCTCAAAAAGTCAACATATCTCCAGCCTGGGTGACAGAGCAAGACTGTCTCCAAAAAAAAAAAAAGTCATCAACATAAAGATAGTGTTTAAATCCTTGGGAGGGGATGAGATCGACGAGTGAGTAGGGAGAGTGGAGAAGAGGAGGTTGGGAAGATGTGGGCAGACCAGCAAAGGGCTGGAACAGGAGCAGTGGGAGGTGGAGGGGAGGACCAGGAGAAGGGACTGCAGTGTTCCAGAAGCAGGTGGAGGGATCACGAGTCACTGCTGCTGGGAGGATGAGTGAAAGGGGCACAGAGAATTGACCACTGGGTTCTTTGATGACCTTGACAAGGGCAAATTCTGCAGAGAAGTTGGAGGAAAGCCTGTTGGGAGCAGCTAAGGGATGGTGAGAAGGAAAGCTGGAAAGCAAAAGTACAGAGAATCCTTGCATCCTTCCAAGCAATCACCTCCACCTTTTTTTTGAGGGTGGGGACAGAGTCTTGCTCTGTCTCCTAGGCTGGGGTGCAATGGCAAAATCTCAATTCACTGCAACCTCTGCTTTCCAGGTTCAAGTGATTCTCTTGCCTCAGCCTCTCAAGTAGCTGGAATTACAGGTGCCTGCCTGTAATTCCAAATTACAAGTTTGTATTATTTTTTAGTAGAGATGGGGTTTCACCATGTTGGCCAGGCTGGTCTCGAACTCCTGACCTCAGCCTCCCAAAGTGCTGGAATTACAGGCATGAGCCACCATGCCTGGCCACCTCTACTTTCTATGTATTATATCGTCTGCTTCATTAGATTCCCCAGCATGTCTCACTGTTTTTCAAAAGTAGTTGGGGCCAGAGACAGTGGCTTATGCCTGTAATCCCAGCATTTTGGGAGACCAAGGCAGGAGGATTGCTTGAGGCCAGGAGTTCAAGATTAGCCTGAGCAACACACCAAGACCTCATTCCTACAAAAAATAATTAGCTGAGTGTAGTGGTGCACATCTGTAGTCTAGCTACACAGGAGGCTGAGGTAGAGGAATCGCCTGAGCCCAGGAGTTTGAAGTTGCAGTAAGCTATAATTGCACCATTGCACTCCAGCTAGGGTGACAGAGCAAGAGCCTGTCTCTAAAAAAAAAAAAATTAATTTAAAAATTAAAAAAGAACATGGAGTTATTTATGAGTTCCTTTCTTTTGTTGTTAACTTCATTTCTGTTTCCATTTACTTATTGCTACTGTATGTCTTTCTTGGGGTTATTTTGTCCTTTTCTAACTTTTTGAGTTGGGCATTAATTCATGGTTTCTCCTTTATTAATAAGATTACTGTTTTAGACTATATATTTTCCTCTTGGTACGGGCTTGGCTGCATCCCCCAGTTCCTTAAACATACAGTTTGTTATTGTCTAGATATTCCGCAGTTTATTTTTTTGCTCTCTTTAACTCAAGGTTATTTTTTAAGTGTTTATAAACTTCTTGGTGGCAAAATTTGGTTTGATTTGTGGTTTCATTATTAGTATTTTCAAATTCTGGTATATTGTGATCAAACAATGTTGTCTTATTTTTTTGGAATTTACCATCTTTGTGGCCTGATAGTCATTTTTTGCGTATGCATTTTCAAGAGCATTTGAATAGAAGGAAGGTAGACTATATTTTACACACACACACACACACACACACACAGAGTTGTTAATTAGATTTTTTGGCTCCCTATCTCCTTTTATTTTTGCCAACTGCATCTGAAATGGATTGAGAAAGGTGAATTAAAATGCACTAGGCTGGGCGTGGTGGCTCACACCTGTAATCCCAGCACTTTGGGATACCAAGGTGGGCGGATCACCTGAAGTCAGGAGCTTATGAACAGCCTGGCCAACATGGTGAAACCCCGTTTCTACTAAAAATGCAAAAAAAAAAAAAAATTAGCCAGGCTTGGAGGCCAGCACCTGTTACACCAGCTATTTAGGAAGCTGAGGCAGGAGAATTGCTTGAACCTCTGAGGCAGAGGTTGCAGTGAGCAAAGATTGCACCATTGCACTCCAATCTGGGTGACAGAGTGAGACTCCATCTCAAAAAAAAAAAAAAATGCATCAACACTAGCATACTGTTTTTTCTTCCTAAATTTCCAGTAGTTCTTGCTCTATGAATATTGAGGCTATGCTATTTGGTGCATGAGCATTCATTACTGTTAAATCTTCATGGTGACGCTCATCCTTCACCCTCACACCTCACATAGTGCCCTTCTTTTTTCTCATTTGGTATTTCTTGCCTTGACTTCAACTTTGTGTGATATTAAGATTATGACCCCTGATTCATCTTAATTTGCATTTGCTTGTTATGCTTCTGCTCAAACTTTTTTTTTAAATCATGGTAAAATGCACAGAACATTTACCATTTTAACCTTTTTTTTGAGGTAGAGTCTCGCTCTGTCGCCAGGCTGGAGTGCAGTTTGTGACCTGGGCTCACTGCAACCTCCACCTCCTGGGGTTCAAGTGATTCTCTTGCCTCAACCTCCCAAATAGCTGGGACTACAGGTGTGCACCACCACGCCCGGCTAATTTTTGTATTTTTAGTAGAGACGGGGTTTCACTGTCTTGGCCAGGATGGCCTTGATCTCGACCTTGTGATCTGCCCACCTCGGCCTCCCAAAGTGCTGACGTGACAGGCATGAGCCACCGCATCTGGCCACATTTTAACAGTTTTTAAAGTATACAGTTCAGGGGCATTAAGTACCTTCTCACCATAATGCAACCATCATCATCATCCATCTGCAGAACTTTGTAAAAGTCATCTGCTCATCCTTTTCTATGAAACCTCTCTGAATCGTCCCAACTCCAGTGCACCTGCTTGTGATCCAGTCTTTTCTTTTTCTAGCAAGTGGGTATGGCTCATTACCATTACTGATACGGCAGATATATTTGGTCTTTGTTCTGTCATCATTGTCTGATATGCTTTCTGCTTTTAGAGCTTTTGTGGGGGTTGTCAATTTTCACCATATGGTCTCTGTTGTCTTATTTTTTGTATGTATTCTGATAATTTGGAAAGCTGTGTTTTTGATCCCATGGTTATCTTCATAATTATAATACAACATGATAGCTTTAATCCTCTTATTTCTCTAGACAACATTTATTTTCTCCCTCCTGTGAACGATGTCAAAATTAGAATATTTCTGCTTTTTCCTCCTCTTGTCTCCTTTCCATCACATTATTTTTAGTTGATTATATTTTTTCTGTTCACCTCAATGCCTCTAATTTTAAACTTCTTGAACTCCCAACCTCAGGTGATCCGCCCGCCTTGGCCTCCAAAGTGCTTGGATTACAGGCATGAGCCACCACGCCCGGCCTTAATTTTAAACTTCTAAGCAATTCTTTAAGCCCCACAACTATACATGAATATGACATAGTTTACTTATATTACCTCCCTTGTTCTCACCTCCACCCCTTTTTTTTTCTTTTTGAAACGGAGTTTTGCTTTTGTCCCCCACAGGCCAGAGTGCAAAGGCATGATCTTGGCTCAACGCAACCTCCGCCTCCCAGGTTCAAACAATTCGCCTGCCTCAGCCTGCTGCATAGCTGGGATTATAGGCATGTGCCACCATGCCAGCTAAATTTGTATTTTCAGTACAGACAGGGTTTATCCATGTTGGTCAGACTGGTGTCGAACTCTCGACCTCAGGTGATCTGCCCACCTTGGCCTCCTCAAGTGCTGGGATTATAGGTGTGAGCCACTGTAAGCAGCCCCTCCTACTTTTTAATTACTCATGCCAGTTCTCTGTTTTGTTTCATTCTTCTCTGTGATGGCCATAAGTCTTTAGACAGGCTGCAGACATAGTCCTACAGTTACACAAATTCTCCACACAATTCTGGTGCCCTTGGCAGTGTTCCATGTACACCTTGACCCCTGGATTTTTCTTCATTTGCATTTGTTTGTTATGCTTCTGCTCGTCCTTTTTTGAATTGTGGTAAAATGCACATATCATTTACCATTTTAACCATTTTTAAGTACACAGTTCAGGGGCATTAAGGACCTTCTCACTGTAGGGCTGTATCCCACCCCAAATCTCACTTTGAATTGTAACTCTCACCATTCCCAGGCATCATGGGAGAACCCAGAGGGAGGTCATTGAATCATGGGGGTGGGTCTTTCCCATGCTCTTCTCATAATAGTGAGTAAATCTCATTATATCGGATGACTTTAAACATGGGAATTTCCCTGCGCAAGCTCTCTTTGCCTGCTCCCATCCACAGAACATGTGACTTGCTCCTCTTTGCCTTTTGCCATGATTGTGAGGCCTCTCCAGCCATGTGGAACTGTAGGTCCATTTCAACATCTTTCTTTTGTAAATTGCACAGTCTCAGGTATGTGTTTATCGGCTGCATGAAAATGGACTAATACAGCAGCCATCACCACCATCCATCCACAGAACTTTTAAAAAATCATCTGCCCGTCCTTTGAATCATTCTTGATTTGCCTAAGGGTGTCCTGAATAATTTTATTATGAAGGAGTAATGGGAACTGTAATTCACAAACATGCTCAGCACATTTTTCTGTGGACTTTGTACTTGAAAGATGGTTCATCCATTCATTTGACAAATATTTATGCCAGTTACTTTTGTAGGCCCTGGCAATGCAGCAGTATGTAAAACACACAATCACGTTAGCCCTCTTGTAGCTAACTTTCTATTTGGGGAAGACAATAGGTGGTACGCTGGATAGAGATGGGTGCTATGGGTGATGGAGAATACCTGGACCTGGCTTTGTTCTGTGAAGCAGAGGAGACGGCCCCACAGAATCCCTCACCCTTAGCCCCTGTACACATTCCCACGGATGCTAAGAATAGATAGTAGGTCCTGCCTCTTGGCGTATCACTCACTCTGGACAGGTGGGCTTTGCTGGCTTTGTTAGAGCCCCTCCCTTGACCTCTCTATTTGCCCAAAAAAATGCACTTTAAGCCTGGTTGAAGATGGTTTATCATTTAAGAACTGTCATCAGATGCAATGTATGCAAGTGAAAGAAACTCTCCTGCAGTGGTGTGGGGAGGCAGTCCAGGGTGGGCTGCCACCAGAATGAAATTTCTCCCACACCTGTGAGCGTCCTTTATTCTCATGCATGCAAGATAGTCCATCTTCCCCTGGAATCCTATCCCCTTCCCCATAGACTCCCATTTACACAGCATTAGTCAGACTGGATCATGTGACCACCCCTGCTTGCAAGGGAGTCTGGGAAGGTAAGTATTTGTGACTGGCCAGTTGCTCCTATAACAGACACAGGGCAGTGGGGTTCGTGTGGCCTGCCACAGATGGAGTTAATATTTCTTTTCCTCAGTGTCTTGTTTGCAACATGACTCTGCCAATCAAAGCTCTAAGTGCC